>NW_006921600.1:6638068-6657363 GCF_000298275.1 Orycteropus afer afer
GGAGAAAAACTAGAACTCCGTTTTAAGCATTACACTCAATTACATTGGAGTTAAGCTACATTGTCCTGAAGACCTTGAACCCCAGAATACAACCACTCTACTCCCCTGCCAACAAAATGCACCCTTTTAAAGCCCTTTGGAATTGTGTCTCTTTTTTTTTGAAGGAAAAAGCCTAAAAATATTAAGAACTTAACCATTCTATTAGAAAATATTTGATATTAATAGTACCTCAAGAGGTACATCTTAAAAATCCAGAAGGAGACTTTTTGTGTTTTATATTCAGCCTCTTTTTCTGTACTTAATTGATTCCATTATTCATGTTTCCACACCCAAAAACTTACTCATTTTTTTCTTAGTTCTTATGCACTTCAGGAATGCATAGTTATTAATCAAAGGAGCTATGTTCTTCACTTAGCCAAGCTATCCATGTTAAATTCTTTTCATCTTCCCTCATAAATCAGCTCTTCCAACTCCTTTATCATTTTCATTACCCATGTCTTAGTTCTTTCCAATTTATTCGAGACACTTAAATTTTCCCCTTGTTATGAATCCCACAGAAAAAGATGCATCACTTTCAGATTCATGACATGTGACTCTCTAATTAAAGCTAAATTGACACAGGCTTGTTTTGTTTGTTTGTTTTCTGCTTTCCCAAAAAACACAAACCTACCATCGTCAAGTCAACTCCAACTCATAGGGACCCTAAAGGACAGAGTAGAACTGCCACATAGAGTTCCCAAGGCTATAAATCTTTGCAGAAGCAGACTGCCACATCTTTCTCCTGAAGAGTGGCTAATAAAAGGATCATAGTGTATTAGGAATAAATATTTTCCACTGAGATCCCACATAGAGTATAACTGCTACTAAACATGCTAAATCTTGAGGCAGAAATTTGGTCTCTTATTAATTAATGTCTTTGCCAATGCAAACCCCTCAGTGAAGTTCTGCCATCTGAGAAAAAGAAGACCTGTGACTAATATATGTATCAGTTGACTCTCTTCTGAATCAGAAATGATGATGTGTCAATGCATCAGTGATTACCCAATCCAACCCACTGCTGTTGAGTCAATTCCAACACATAGCAACCCCCATTGGGTTTCCAAGGCAGTAAATCTTTATGGAACTAGATTGCCCAGTCTTGCTTCCATAAATCTTTACAGAAGAAGATTTCCCTGTCTTCCTTCTATGGAGTGACTGGTGGATTTGAACCACCAACCTTCTGGTTAGCAGTTAAATGCCTTAGGCACTACAATTATGCAGAGATAATTTTGTTTTATCACCAACTACTGTCCTCTTCTTTATATTTTAATCCCAAACTACTTTATACTTTAATCCTTTTTTACTTTAATCCTTTTATTTACTTTAATACTTCATACTCTAATCCCAAATATTTGGAAATTATAACCAAATATTTTACATCTAGGAGCTCTGGTGGCACAGTGCCTAAGGCATTTGACTGCTAACCAGACGGCTGGAGGTTTTAACCTACCAGCCACTCTTTGGAAGGAAGATCAGGCAGTCTACTTCCATAGAGATACCATCTTGGAAACCCAAGGAGGGGCCACTATGAGTCGTATCCAACTTTACAGCAGTGAGTTTGTTTTTTGGTTTAGCAATTTAAATCAGAAAGATACATAGTTTGAGGTTCAGTGAGACTAGAAGTTTTTATGGATTCTTGGATGTAATTAGCTTCTATTCTCTGCTTAGAATCATCTGGATGTTTTCTAACATAGCTCTGAAATTAATTATCAAAGACTCAAAGTACACCTTTAGAAATTGATCACTATGTTCTAAGTGTAGCAGTGACTACAATTGTTTGTTGGATGTTTATTTACTGCTTAAAAGAAAGTTAAAAAAATTGGAATCTTGAGATCATCAGAATTTTCTAGCTCATTCAAAAACATAATGACTACTAATTTAATCTCGCTTTGGCAATTAAGGATCTAGGTGTGTTCAGAGAAAATATGGAAACCATTCACTAGTGATCATAGGATAATTATGTAGGTGTGATGGAGAACATTCTATACACAGGTCCCCAAAGCATCCCATGAAATTTTCTTTTCATTTTAGGGATTAGGACAGTCATTTCCTAATACCTTTCTTTTGTTTCATTGTGCAAACACACAGGGCTAAAAAGAAATCTAGTTAATGAACAGGTCTCATTAACTTTTTACTGAACAGTACTGAAAATTGTTCTGTATATAATTCAGCACCATTTTGTTTGGCATTATACACACAGAAAAGATATGGTAGAGCTGTCCCTAAGGATAACAAATTGTGGCAATCATTGCATACATAAGATGAAGGAAATTCACATTTCTTGAGTACCTATGACAGGTTGAGCTATTTGCAACCACTTTCTCATTTAATCCTCAAAGTGATTCTGTGAGATAGAAAACATCCTCATTTTTGACATGAGAAAACTGAGGCTCAGAGAAATTAATCAACCCCATGTTGGAAAATTCATAAGAAGCAGAGCTGGGAATGCAATCCAGGTTGTCTAATTCCAAAGCCTATAGTCTTCTCTTTAATCCCAGTTGTCTCTTTTAGGGAAACACCAATAAAATCTGAGGAAGAAACAAGTAGGAATTTACTGCAGCTAAATTAGAATCAGTATCATCTCATAAAATAAGTTTCAAACACGCAGTTAAATTTTATGACCTTGTATGCAAGCAGTACTGCTGAGTAAGGCAAGGAAATCTGCTCGAAGGGGTGGGAAATACAAGTTTTCCAGAAGAGGCAAAGGAAGTGGGTAGTTCAGTATTACAGCCATAAGAAAGAAGCATCCTCCCTGTTTCAATGAGCTTTTCAACCAGCTGTGTTGTCCATGGCTGAAATTCCAAACAGTTAGAAGTATCTAAACTAATCTGTATGACCAGGAAACCAAAAGACCTTCTAAACTCCTTCTAAAGGAGCCTGACATCGATGAAGAACTCCCAGAAGAGCCCTCTCCTTCACAGGCAAAAGAAAGCACCCATGCTACTCAAGTGACCCAACCAATACCAGTTGCCAACAAGTCAATTCCAACTCATGGCAGCCCTCTAACCCTGTCAGAGTAGAACTTTGCTCCCTAGGGTTTTCAACGGCTGATTTTTCAGAAACAGATCACCAGGCCTTTTTTCTGAAGTGCCTCGCAGTAGACTCAAACCTCCAACTTTTCAGTTAGTAGCCAAGCGCATTAACCGTTTACACCATCCAGGGACTCTGCTAATCAAGTTAGGGCTTAGGTAGACGTTATTTTGCTACACTTCTACCCAAGGTACTAACTACATACCTGACTATTTATGCCAGATTCTGTTGAGCAAGATTTCCCTTGATGTTCTAATAAAAACACTTTTGTTTTTATTAGAATTCCAGGCAGGCGGAGAAAAACCTTACTCCCTAACAGAACAGTTTTAACAGAGGATTGTCAGGAAAGTTGAAAGAGCCTGAACAAAAGTTTGGCAGGCAAAAGCAATGACTTAAGGGTGCACTGAGGCACTGCCATGATAAAGCTGCCTCCGAATGCTGGAGGACAACACTAACAACCAGAGCCGCCTGACAGCAGGGGCTGGGAACTGACCCTTGTCAAGCAAAGGCTTTGGGCCAACATCACAACAATGATAAACCCTATAAACAGCTCTGGCAATATATCAAAGCACATACAAATCTGCCACTGCAAGACATTCTGCTTAACACTCTTGTCTATCAACTGTTCAGACTCAAAGAAGGGCAAGTCTTTAAAGCTGCTATCAGCTCTTTAATGCTTACTCTCAACTTAAGCATGTGCAAGTTTAGACTCTCAGTGATCAGAAGCTGTAGGACAGTAACAAATTGTTCCCGTGTGTGGGCATCAGGGAGAAATGGAAGGTAGCACTGATACCACACTACATTTGTATCCCTGCCTTTCAGGAGCAGGAAACAGACACATGAGTAATTAGAGGTTGGTTGCTCTTCCAGGCAGATCCATGCTGCCTTCTCCTCCCTGTAAATAAAAAACCTGGGCCTAGGTAGTGCCAGACAATCTGAATCTTCTCTCCCTTTTGAGATGATCCTGCCAATCCTATAAGAAAAGACCTCTCTCCACAACTATAATTTGCAACAATCATTTCTGATGCATTCTTTAAGATGATAAGAAAATACTAATAGCAAAAAGAGCAAACTTCTGACAATCTGTGTTAATTGCAATCTAGAAGAATCTAGCATTTCCCCCTTTCACCAAGCAAAATATTTAGCCTATAATTCACTTTCAATGATGTCAAACTAATTTCAGATTCAGCTGACACTCTTTGAGAATCGCCTGTGTCAGTGCCCACACAGATGCTTTCATAAACGTTATCTGGGATATTTTGCCCTCACTACAGCCCCATGGGCAGCTCTAGTAGCATAGTGGCTAAGGCACTTGACTGCTAACCAGAAGGCTGGAGGTTCAAACCCACCAGCCGCTCCTCGGAAGGAAGATGGGGCAATCTACTTCCGTAGTGATACTGCCTCGGAAACCCAAGGAGGGGTTGCTATGAGTTGGGTCTGACTCAACAGCACATAACAACAACAACAACACAGCCCCATGATGTAGGTATTCTTATCCACTCTCACAGATGGGGAAACTGAGACCCAAAGGTGTAAGCATCCTGCTATCCATCATGCAGTTGGGTAGTAGGTGAGTTGAGGAAGAAGAAATCAGAGCCCAGTGCATTAAAAGACACAAAACCAAATCACCAAACCCACTGCCATCAGTCAATTCTGACTCACAGTGACTCTACAGGACAGGACGGAACTGCCCCCGTGGGGTTTCGAAAGTTATAAAGCTCTGGTAGTGTAGTGGATACGACATTTGGCTGCTAACCAGAAGGTTGTGGTTCAAAGCCACCAGCTGCTCCGTGGAAGGAAGAAGGAGAGATCTATTTCCATAAAGATTTATAGCCTCGGAAACCCAATTGGGGTCACCATGAATCAGAATCGACTAGATGTTTGGTTAATCTTTACAGAAGCACACTGCCTCATCTTTCTCCTGTAGAGTGGCTGGTGAGGTCAACCCACCAATCTTTTGGTTAACAGAGAGCACTAATTCACTGTGCCACCAGGGCTCCTTTTAAAATATGCATTGCCTTTCATTTTTACACCTCTATTTCTCTGAAGCCCAATTTGAATAGGGTGTTTTTATAGTTTATTATTCTTTGTGGTATTGGGAAATTTACAAAGTCTATAAAAGCAAGATTAAAGGCTCACTTTGCACATAAAGTTTTTATACTTATGACTAAAAAACCTAAACACTTCTACCAAAAAAAATTCATTAGTGCAAGTAATGTCATAAATTAGTGTCAATGTTTTATAATCCAAAGGTTTTGTAGATGCTTCCACTTCAATGGAGTGACTAGTATATCCCCTAAACTGGCTGTCCCTGCCCTCTTAATGAAATAGAATTTCTTCTTTACTGAGAACCTGTAGCTCAAGTTCCACTGGCAAGTGAACGATAAAGAGTCACTTTAAGTCAGACCAAATATCTGAAGAAACAAAGTCAAAGGCGGGGGGCATATATGTTTGTCTGAACCAGAAGACTGCCTCATTCTCACCTTTCTGTACCTAAAGAATTGCATGCACTGTTCATAGTGTCAGGTATTGAAGGGTCCAGACTCGGGATCTGATGGAGCCTCTCCATCCAGCCTTGACCTGACCTTATTGGCCTGATTCTACTTGCCAAATTCATTGGACCCAGGTTGGGTCCTGAACATCTACTAAGGGCTATATCATTGAAGGTTCGTAGATCTAAGCAAGAGAAGCTAACTCTGACTAACCATGCAAACTATGAGATTAAAGACAATAGGCAGTTCCCAAAATCACTGGGAGTGCTGGTGAGCTGGGCTGAAGGCTGAGCTTCCAGGAGTGATGCCAAAATCATGCTTCAGGACTGGTGCGATAAAGAAAAGGTTGTTGCTACTATGGAGCACTGATCACTGTGTTTGCTGTCATTTCAGTGCCAAGAACTGCAATCATGACTACTTCCCATGTTGATAGAAAGAGAGGAAGAGAGACAGAGAGAGAATGAGCTCCTCTGTTGTGTCACTATCTGCAGAGTCAAAAACTAGAGTACATGAATCAGACCCTTCGTCAGATGCCTGAACCATGGTATAAAGGTCACCCCAGCTCTATTGGGAAAGAAGTTCTTTGTCACCCTCTCCATATCCCCAAAAAAACTTTATAGGATGGAGAATTTCCCAAACATTAAAAAAAAAAGTCATAAATACTGAGTTTCCAAAAGATATGACAAAAGTCCATTTCCTGGCACAATAACATAGATATAATAATCCTGATTGTTGAATTGAGAAAACAGAAATGCTATATAGTAACTTGTCTGAATTCACAATGCTTAAGCCAAGATTAAAGTGCCCCAGTGACACAGTGGCTAAGCCCTGGGCTGCTAACTGAAAAGTTGGCACTTTGAATTCACCAGCTGCTTCATGGGAGAAAGACATGGCAGTCTGCTTTCTGCAAAGATTACAGCATTGAAAACACTGTGGGGCAATTCTACTCTGTCCTATAGGGTTGCTACACGTAAGAATTAACTCGACTTCAACAAGATGCCGAGATTCATACCAATAAACCAAACCCATTGCTGTCAACTCCATTTCAGTTCATGGTGTGTGAGAGTAGAATTGCACTCCATAGGATCTTCAATGGCTGGTTTTCTTAAAAGTGGATCACCACGTCTTTTTTCCAAGGTGCACCTGGATGGACTCAAACCACTAACCTTTTTGTTAGCAGCCGAGCACTTTAACCATTTGCACCATCCAGGGACTGCAACCTGGTTTTTCTGATTCAAAGGTCAAGCACTTTCAACTAAGCTATGTTGCCACCCACTAAAATAAGAGGAGTTTGAATTGAATATTCTAAATACCACAGTGGTAATTATTTACTTTAAAAGTCTCATATATATAAGAAAATAAAGCAGTTTACACTGTTGATCATGTTTATTTGATTAAGGTTTGATAATCAATCTCAATAATTGCTGTTGTCCAAATAAACTACCTGTTTTTCCACTTTGGGTTAAATATGGACTAAACATTGAATCAAAATGGTGTAATCTTAGATATTTATCCATTTATCCTTTTTTATCCCAGAACCTTAAGAAATAAGCTACAAAAGAATTTTACTATAAGAGACTGCCCTAATATGGAACTAAGATCTGTAAAAACAAAAGTACGTATCTATTAAGCTGGTACTCTGTGCAAGGAATTGTTCTAGCCACAGGAGAGAAAATGTTGACTCTGCTGTGGAGAAGCTTAACATCTAATAAACAACTCAGAGAAATAAAGACCTCGTTCCAATTGTGCTATAATGGGAGCACACAGAGGCTACAACAGGAGCTCATGGGACACCACACCCATAACCAGTGAATCTGGGAAGGCTTTCTGAAGGAGGTTCCAAACCACTAGGGAGGACTTGATCATGTCCAATCATCATTCAAAAAGCTTCTGTGAAACACTTACTTCATGCTTTATACAGAGTTAGGTGATCAGGATACAAAACATAGTCTCTGCACACAGGAAACTTAGAATCCAGTGGGAAAGACAAAATTTAAATGAATAATTACACTAATAGTCTGTTGGATATAATTCCAATAAATGCTATAAACAAACTCACTGCTGTTGAGTCGACTCAGGAGGTATCTTTACAGAAGTAGATTGCCCAATCTTCCTTCTGAGAAGTGGCTGGTGGGTTTGAACTTCCAGCCTTCTGGTTAGCAGTCAAATACCTTAGGCACTATGCCACCAGAGCTCCTTTTAAATGCTGTAAAGGGAGAATAGAATTTTATAAAATTTAATAACAATGAAAATTATCATAATCTAGATGAGTTGTGAGAGGAGGGTATGTCAGGAGACCATTCTCCAAGGGTCTTCTGTGTGTCTGCACATCATGTGTCTGTTTTGGTTTCACAGCATCTTTTCAAGGGTATCTATATAAGGAACAACCTCAGTAGGTAGAGAGAGTACCTTTCTCTGGGACATGCTGAAAATTTTGCTCCTGACCAGTACAATAAAGATAATGTCTCACTCTGGGGTAAAGTTTTGCTAATAATCTTCTTTAGAGGATTGGATTTTCTCAAGCTTGGTGTTCCTCGGAGGTGACACAAACATTCTGTCTGTGTGGCATCCACCTGAGCTGCTATGCATCACCCTCAGGAGACTTGAAGAACATAAGGAACTGATAAGAACATGGCGCTCTAATCTCTGTTGTGCTGTAAGTAATAAAGACCTTCTGACCCAGGAATCTCTTGTTTTCTGCCAGTATCTATGAAACTGTGGGAGGATAACATCTTAGCTTTGCTGTTGCTGCTGCTGTTGTTAGTTGTCATTGAGTCAACTATGACTCGTGGTGACTTTATGAAATGTTTCCTGCTCCTGAACCATTTGCAAGAGTGTTGGTATGTTGGAATACATTCTTGAGGCTAATACAACACATTGAGGGTTTATAATCTCCAATTTTTTTTTGATTCATACTTTGTTCATTCACATTCCTATTCCTAATGGATACTTGCTGCTGTTGCTTTTCATTTGAGTCATACTACATTAGCAAATGGAGGTCCCACAGGCATTAATAATTCCACGTATTAAGGTTGACTCTACTTTGAGAAGGTAGCTCTTTGCAAGTAATATAAAATCTTAGATGGTTCAAGGCAATGGAGGGTCAATGAGAGGATAGAGGTTTCCATAAGAAAGTGAGGTTTAAAACTGAGACCTGAAAAATGAGAAGGAATTGAGGGTAGAAGTTGGTCTTTTTTGAGCAAAAGGAAACCATGTGGCAGTACTCTGAAGGAAAAAAGCATGACATGACTCAAAACCATTGCAGTCGAGACAATTCTGACTCAGGAGTTGACAAATGACAAGATGACCTGATGCACAGTGAGTGAGGTTGGAAGTACCACTAATGAGGAAAGGCTTGGTTATATAAATCTATAAAGAGTTGAATGGATTAGGAGACAATTTTCCATGGTCTCTTGTTTTTCAGCATGTCTTGCAAGATACCTAATTGCCCTTTGTTCTGGACTACCTTTTCAAGGTTCTCTGTACAGTGAAGCTTTGGAAGATAGAAATGGTGCCTTCCTCCAGAGCAAAGGGCAGGCATGCTTACTGCCCACAATGAAAGACTGGAGTTTTCTAAGTTCAGGATTCCCTCCTGGAATGCAACCCACTACACATGAATGCATTAACTATCCTTCTTTCTATCAGACTTAGGAATTGAAGCTTGGGGAACCAGCATCAAAAATGTGAATACTCTAGCTACTGCTACTGCCATGAGTAATAAAACATCCTTTGTTTCTGAACTAGCAGTTTTATGTTTTCTACCAACCTCCATGAAACTGTGGCAGGCTAACTTGACACTTTACAGTTCTTGAGAGTACTTTATTCTAAAAGCACAAGATGTCAGACAGTAGGTTATTATAATTTCATATTTTGGCTTTTGTTTGGTATAGTAACCTACACATCTCTAGAAAGCAGTGCCATAAATTGGAAAAATCAAACAATCCACTACCAGAACAGTATTTGATACAAGATGGAACATTGCTGTTAAAAATAATCATTGTTCTCCAAGAACCTACAGAATTCTGGGTACAATCACAGTGATAAAATGGTAACCATGTGGAGTTGGTGGATTCAAGTCTCATTTCTGCCACTTACCAGTTTTCTGAGACTGTCCAAGCCATCTAAGCTCATTTTCTCTTAAATTCTTCATTCACTAAACAGTATAATAACAACTTATACTATATAGTTGGTGTGACAGTCAACTGAGATGATAGTATTTCAATAACAAGAATATATTTCTCTACCAAACCACTCATCAAGTTAGTCAATGCATCTCTTTTTGGAAAACTGAGCTGTTGATGAGCACTGTGAAAATTTCTCAAGATGAATTTGCTCTTAATCTAAACCTTTTTATTGTTGGGTCATTGACAGTTATTTGTTTATTTGTGACATCATTGGTTTTATATTTCTAAAGGTTCTAACAACTCACAGAAAAATGTGAGGCCAAATGCATTAGATATTTGAAAACATCACCCATTTCCCAGTCTCAGAGTATGACTTTCTTTCCGATAACTAATAACATCATCTAGCCTATAATACTGGTAGTCACTGCTTGAAATATCACTGCAGTAAAACAACAGTGACTGTCTGTATCTCCAGACAACCCTTAGAGGCACAGCTGCTGAGATGCTGAAAATGAAGCCATATGTCAAGTCTTAAAAATATGTTCCATGCCAGTTTCTTAAAATGAAAGTTTTTATTTGTGCTTTTAAATAGCAATGAAGCACCCTCATTTTCAAACTGATGAAGTCTAGGCACATAGCAGTACCCAGTTTTAAGCTTCTTAACTACCTCTTTACAGCTTTCAATCTTCTGTTAATTCAGAGGAGGAAAAAATTGCTATTTCATTCGACTTTGATGTGTTTTAAGGAGCTCTGGTGGCATATTGGTTAAGCATTTGGCCGCTAACTGAAAGGTTGGCAGTTCAAACCCAGTGGCCCCATGGGAGAAAGATCTAGTCATCTGCATCTGTAAAGATTACAGCCAAGAAAACTGTAACACATGGAGTCACCATGAGTCGAAATAGCCCTGAAGGCACCCAAAAATAACATGATGTTTTCTTTCATTTGCTTGAGATTATGATAAATTGGCGAAACCTGATTAATGAAAGTCTCAAGCTGAAGATAATTGAACACTTTGGAGTCATTGTTTCTTTACAGTTTTGTGGATGAGAACAATAAGTCTAAAAGGAGACAGGGGGCTTCACTGTGGAAAGCAGACCTGGCCCAGCCCCAGTGTTAGAGCCAAAGTTCAATGGGTTTTGCAATAAACTTAGGGGACTTTCCAAAGTCACCCAAGAGGCAATTCAACTATGGCAGTTGACTCTGCTTCTTTTCCTCTTTTGTATTCTACACATATTTTTGTCATGACCTGTGTATCTTCTACACCAACTACTAGTTCATCTGTTACCTTCCCTCCTTCAAATCAAAGACTGTGTCACATTTAGCTCTTCACATTCTCAATGTTACTAACATTACAAGTTGCTTCTTAAATGGCCGAGTATTTTAAATGAATGAGTCGATGAATAAAATAAAAGATCTAGATAGACTGATACATCACAGTCCAAAATATCAGTAGAAAAATTGCCCTAGGAGGCCATGGAATAGTGTATTGGCACTGGAAAGGGAAGTATTACAGCAGTTTTTCAGCAAGCAAAGTAAATTAGGTTTGCATTTCAAAATTATAATGAAATTTCCTTCCTCTTTCTTCAAAAAGAGAACGTTTATCCCAATGACTATTTAAGGAAGTGGAGAACAAAAAGCCTTGGCACCTTCCTTCTACATCGAATTACTGGGAGTGCCAAAAAAAAAAAAAAAAGAAAAGAAAAGAAGAAGTTTTGACCTTAAAATTGTGAAAGGGTAGAAACCCCAAGAGGGACAGGATAAATCTCAGCAGAGCAGTATCTATGGGCTCCAGGCAGATGCGGAATGAAAGACTTGCTCCTCACAGAATTCAGAGGAGGAGCAGACCTGGACCTGCTCCATCATGACGAGGTTATTTCAAAATATTTCATCATTCCCCTGAGAGTCAGAAGTTGGCCTCTGGGTCCAATGTCTGACCCTGTGTCTGGGGTGAGCATCGGATGCTCTTCATCTGCCCATATGTCTAATAGCATTCATCTTTCAGCGTTCTGAAATCCTCCACCTTCACAGATGTTTCTTAGTATTAAGGGTACCGTGTCATCTCCCAATTTACACTTAACATTTGTGACTAGCATTCTTCTCTCCATCATCTTATGTAGTCCTAAGAGGTAAATGTAGGGACTATCTCATCTGACCAATACAAATTACATCCAACATTATGATTTACAGGCACAGTGATCATTAATCATAGGTTAATATTTCCATGACACCAATGAGACAGAGTTGGCATCACTCAAACGTACCTTAAAATCAGGAGGGGCTCTGATGAATTATACATTACCCTCTGTATCCCTTGTTCCTAACAAGACAGAAATATAGGGTGCATTGCATATCAGCAAGACTGAATAGGAGGTCAGAGAGTGATCTCAACAAATCATAAACTAGCTGAGATGCAGTTAGCATCAATGACACCTGCAAAAGAAAAAAAAAAAAACAACTCACTGCTATAAAGTTTATTCCAACTCATAGTGACCCCCATTGTGTATCTGAAGCTGTAAATCTTTATGGAAGTAGATTGCCACATCTTCCTTCCACAGAGCAGCTGGTTGGTTAAGAACCGCTCACCTTCTGGTTAGCAGATAAATGCCTTATCCACTATGCCACAAGAACTCCTTCAAGGAGAACTATCAGGACTCTGCATTTTTCAAGCAAATGAGCTCTTTGTAATGGAGTTCTTGCCTTAATACTGGTCTAGTACCTTGGTTCCTTAAATTGAAGCTTGCTCATTGGAGTTTTTCCTCCTCTCCCAAGACTGGTCATGTCATGTTGTTCTAAGAGAAGAGGAGGAAAGACTCTAGGAATAAGCTAGAATTTAAGGAACTGGCAAGTATTAAGACAGGAGCTCCATTACAAGGAGCTTGTTTGATTGAATAATGCACAGAATGAGAGCAGATTTATATTCCCTAAGCCCAAAGATATGATTTTAGGGCTTGAGTTGGACTCAGTCTGCAAGTGAGTACTCAGAAGGTCCAGCAAGTGGGTATGAGAGAGTTTGCAGAAACAGAAAGTCAGGCGGGCATCACAGCTTCCCAAGTATTATGATTTGAGAAGTGTGAGATGGACAACTTGCCAAAAGATACCTCCCTGAAATCCAGAATTTGAAAAGAGTTTCAAAATGAGTGTCACCATCTTGCCAAGGACTAAATGTTGCAAGCAAACTGAAAGCACACGCCCATTTGTTCACAAAAGACACCTACTAGCCATGTGCCCCTGCATAGATCCTTTCCCTCCTTCATCTCTCTCAAATTTTGACACATTTCCTTCTCCATTATTCCCATTAGCACATAGGTGCATGAGAAATGAACCTTCTAGCTAACCACCACAGAAAGCAAGGGATCATTCTAATGCTGATGTTCTGTGCCACAAGTGAGCTCCTTTTCAAATCTTTTTTGAGACTTTGAGGCAGGGGAAAGGGGAATGTTGTCCACAGTCCTTGATATGATTATCGAAAATAGTTGCCCTCTTCTAGACTTTGAAAGTATAAGCAAACCTCAGGGAACAAGGCAATTCCTCTTCCAGATTTAACTAACTAAGTTCTCAGAACCTCTAAGTAATAATTTATTGGAGATCTCTGTCTTATCCATAGTATATCCAGGAAGATTATAATTGCTATAAGACTGTAGGGTAAATAAAGCCAATGACTAAATCTCTCTTATCTATTCATGTATGAGCATCACCATCTTGCCAAGCCATAGCCTACCCATGCCTCACACATAACACTCAGCAAGCATTTATTAAATGAATTAGTGAATGATCTTCCTTGTTAATGTTTATTGGGATTTTGCAACTTTATAGTAGGAAAAATTTTCTACTAATAATTAAAACCAACCCCTCCTTGGGTTTCCGAGGCAGTATCTCTATGGAAGTAGACTGCCCAATCTTCCTTCCAAGGGGTGGCTGGTGGGTTTGAACCACCAACCCTCTGATTAGTAGTCAAATGCCTTAGGCACTCTGCCACCAGAGCTCCCTTACTAATAATTAAAACGAAACCAAATCACTTGTCATCAAATCCAACTCATGGTAACCCCATGTGTTTCAGAGTAGAACTGCACGCCATTGGGTTTTCAGTGGTTGTGATTTTTTGGAAGCAGACCTCCAGGCCTTTCCCTCAAGGCACCTCTGAGTGGATTCAAACTTCCAACCTTTTGGTTTGTTGTTGTTGTTGTTGTTATGTGCTGTCGAGTTTTGGTTAGTAGCAGAGAATTTAACCATTTGCCCCACCCAGTAACTCCTACTGCTAATTACAGCCTGCATTTTAAACCCATCTCTAATTTTACTTTGTTGTATATGGTGAACAAGTCTTCTTAGTGTTGTGAGGTGCCACTGAGTGAGTTACAACCCACAGCAACCCTATGCACAACAGAACGAAACAGTGCTTCATTCTGGGCCATCTTCATAATTGTTGCTGTGCTTGAGACCATCATTGCAGCCACTGTGCCAATCCATCTCATTGAGGGTCTTCCCCTTTTTCTCCTACCCTCTACCTTACAAAGCATGATATCCTTCTCCAAGGACTCAACTGTTCTGACAACAAACAAGAGACAAAATCTGGCTGTTCTCTCTTTTAGGAGCATTCCAGTTGCACTCCCTCCAAAACAGATTTGTTCATTCTTCTAGCAGCCCATGGTACATTCAATATTCTTCACTAACACCACAATTCAAATGCATCAAAGTCTTATTTCTCTATAAAAGAAAAAAAAAAAAAAAAAACAGCCCACTACTATCTAATTGATTCTGATTCACAGTGACCCCATAGGACAGAGTAGAACTGCCCCATAGGGTTTCCAAGGCTGTAAATCTTTATGGAAGGAGGCTGCCACAATTTTTCCCACAGAGCAGCTGGTGGGTTCACACCAAGGACTTTTGGTTATTAGCCAAGTGCTTTCAACCCTGTACCATCAGGGTTTCCTTATTCCTCTACTATACTCTTTATACATCTGTCCTCTCTCTCTCATTGATGGGTAAAGAAGCCCATACCTTATCTCTCCTTAATCATCTTGGAACTTTGAGACTACATCCTCCTAATTTCACCCACATGATTTACTTCTTTCTCATTTTATGGTCCCCTTGGGGCTTTCCTGTAGCCCTTGGTCTAGTAAATAAATCATTCATTAATGTGTGCTTTCCAACCTATTGGTTACAATTTAATTATTAATAAGATAATAAAGTGGTAACAGATATTTTCCAAAAGAAAGATGAAGTAATTTATGTGCAATAGAGTTCACATAAATAACTTACTTTGTTATAAATAAACTTATTTATTTATGCTCTTATAAATAAAACCTACAAATAAAACCAGCCAGGAATAATGACAGATAGATTTAATTAATTTTATGATTTATTCCATTTCAATGAGTCTGTCAGGATTATTTTTTGTTCACTAATAAAATTATATACCCAAACCATGCAGAGGCCAAAACATAGTACATGGAAATAATTTCCACCATTTCATTGTCATTATGATTACCATCATCAAAATTATTAGATTGGTCATTTTCCTTTCTGTGGAGGAAAACATTCCTTAAATGTGGAAAAGAAAAATTCTGCATCCCTTGAGATTCTTCCCTATCACCATACCTTGTATACCTACTGGCTCTGTTATTTCTCAGTATTTTTTTGTGAGAAGTAATAATACAGTGACAAGCTTGTTGAGGCACAACGTAACTGGTGCTTCACTCCCAAATGTGGGCTAAAACCTAGAAAACCTGAGTGCCCTGGTAGTGCTCTATTCACTAGGGGAGAGACTTTTTCTCCTGTCCTGCTCTATTGAAAACCTAGGACCACTATCTTTGAGTTTCCCAAATGTGCACCCTCAGAACCACAGGACAAAATGAGGCTCATTAATTCTTCACTGAATACTATAAGATAATAAGAGGAGTATACTATGGGAGACTCTGGATGGTGTAAATGACTAAGCATTTGGCTACTAACTGAAAGGTTAGTTGTTTGAATCCCACCAGAGCCACCTGAGAAGAAAGGTCTTGCAATCTATTTCCCAAAAATCAGCCATTGAAAACCCTATGGAGTGTAGTTCCACTATGACACACATAGGGTCACCATGAGTCAGAATTAATTGAAGGGCAACTGGTTTGGTTATCATGGACTTCAGTCATTGTTATTGTACCAATTTCAGAGCAGGTCACCATTTTATTGTTTCAATGGCCTCCTTCCATTAACTATATGCAAACTAAGTCTTTCATAGCCTAAAAACACTTTTGCTCAATTGAAAATTGAAAATAGTCACTGTTAACAATTAGAGTTTGAGTTTTAAAGATAGACATTCCTGCATTCCTATTCTGTTACTACTACCAAAAGTCTAAGTAATCTTAAACATTGACCTAACTTCTGCATGTCAGTTTTCTCTTGTGTAAACTGACACCATCTGTGTCTATGTGGTTGGGGTAATTAGTTGTAGGAAGTGGCCAGCACAGTTTCTGGCAAATTATAGGAGCAGTGAAATGTTGTCTTAAAATAGTAATCCAGGTGCTTTTCTTCCCCACATGTCTTTATACATAATCTTACTAGTCAATCATTTCCTCAAGGAAAATTAGCATTGCTCTAGGGTGAAGACAAAGAAGGAGAAATGACAAATGTTCAGGGTTTTCACAGTTCACAATTAGACACTTGACACCCAAAGAGGCAAGATATAGAGTTTATAATGTAAAAATAGATCTTTGAAAATGAAGAAAGCCCCAGATGCCTCTGCCTCACAGGAGAAAAACTGAGGGCAGATCATTCAGACAAAGGGCTGGAAGTAGGAGAGAGAGTAGAGACTTGGAGAAGAAGCCTGGAATAAGGAGATCAGACCTTTCACAGAAACATTCAACATAAATTAGTCCATCTCACCATTAGCCTCACCACTGCTTACATTCATTTCAATGCCAAAGAAGTCCAAATTCGATCAAAGTACCAAAAAACAAAGTGCAAATGCAATGAAAGAAATCCGCTACAGATTTGACTTAATGTTTGATTTTCAATCACAAATATCAAGAAAGGCTTCTTGGAGTAAAACTTCCAAACAACTATTAATCTAGAAGAGGAAGAAATAGGCACTGACCTGGCAGATGAATTGTTTAATTAAGAGGGTCCTGGAAGGAAGTGGAAATTTCATTTACAGGCTGAAAAGAATAATTCCTAAGGAAAGGAAAGTTCATTAAAACAGAAATGGCTACAGAGATGTTTTGAGAAAAACTCTGGAGTTAAGTGAAGCTGCTGTCAGAAGATGGAAGATTCAATGAACTTCTTAAAAGAAAATTCCGGGAGAAGGTTTGTGTGAGATGTAAAATCTCTAGATATCTTAAGGCCATTCAATAGAAGGGAAAAAATATATAGCTGGAAAAAGATGAAATTTGAATGAGAACTTTAAACCTCTTTATAAAGCAAGTCACTTTGCTGATTTGTAGCTATGAACACACAATATTCTTTGATCCTAATCAATCATGTCAGGTATGTTACATTTCAAAATATCTTTAATAACATTACATTTAGAAACATTCAGACTAAAATGACCACTTTACCAACTGAATTTTTAAATGTTTTGTATATTAACCAGAACTAGTACCATATCCTTTGGTACGCCAAGGAATTTAGCAGTTCATCAACTTTGCCTTTTGATGGAAAATAGGGAACAAATTGAAGCTAGACACTATCCATGTTGTTGTTGTTGGGTGTCATCAATTCAATGCCAATGCATAGTAACCCCACATGACAGAGTAGAACTGCACCCGTAAGTTTTTCTAGGTTTAATATTTATGGGGAGCTCTGGTAGCATAGTGCCTAAGGCACCTGACTGCTAATCAGAAAGCTAGCGGTTCAAACCTATCAGCCACTCCTTGGAAGGAAGATGGGGCAATCTACTTCCATAGTGATACTGCCTCAGAAACCCAAGGAGGGGTCACTATGAGTCGGGTTCGACTCAACGGCACATTACAACAACAATATTATGGAAGCAGATCTCCAGGTCTTTTTCACACAGAGATGCTGTTGTTGTTGTTGTCTAGATGGGTTCAAATAGTTGAGCTTTGGGTTGGCAGCCAAAGGTTTGATGGTGTGCCACCAGGGCTCCCACAAAATTATCCAAAGTATAAAACAAAACAAAAAAAAGGAAAACACTCATCCATAGAGTTGATTGCAGTTCATAGCGGACCTCATTGGGTTTCCAAGGCTGCTTCATGGAAGAAGACTGTCACTCCTGTGGAGCTGCTGATGGGTTTGAACCACCAAGCTTTTGGTTAGCAGCCAGATGCCTTAACCACTACACCACCAGAACTCCCAAAAGGATAGTTACATTGAAAAACAAAATTCTGTCTGCTTACCACATTCCATTGATTTATTTTGATTTTCTTAGAATATTTTTATCAGTCATTTAGTACATACCAGGCACAGTGCTAGGCTCCAGGGAAACAGGTGTGAATAAGACAGGCATCATTGCTTTCTTAATGCTTGCAATCTCCCAGAGAGGCAGGTATTAAACAAAAAATTATACAAATAATTATTTAATCCAACTAATGCTAGGTCAAATTGTACAAAAAGAATACTTGATTTCAGAAATAATTCAGGTGGAAAGGAGAGAAAAACAAACCCCCAAACTGAATACCACTTTCAGCATATAATAATAAACGATGTCATTTACCAAATCTCCTTAGGTAAAGTTTCTGTTTTAATCATCTTCACCAACTTCTGAAAAGAGAAATCTGCCTTAAATGAAATAGCATTTCTGTTCTGCTTCTTTCTAAATTTGATGTAGTTCTGAATAGAAATCCCGACCTTTCACATTTTGCTGAAAAATGAAAACCATGGCAAAGTGGTGGAATTCCATAGGCTGTGCTCCATTTTGCAGGAAGGAACTAAGTGACAGAAAGCCAGTTAGCAATCCTGGATCAAGCACTTTGGAGAGGTTCTTTTCTTCTTCCTCTTGGAAAGGCATCTTTCTGTATCCATCAGGGTTCTTAGGTGCTAGCACTTAGAAGCTGAGTCTGGGTGGAAAATCACAGCAGGAGGCTCTTTGTTGATATGAGTACGTCAAAGAATTCCTAGCTCCACACAGTCTTCCAGGAAAAAATGTCCAAAGTCACACTTTAGAACTGGTCTAATGAGGAAATTATTCCAGCTCCACCAAGCAGCAAATGATAGCACTTAAGACTTCTACACCAGGAACTTGACATTACTGCAACCATTTCCATCACTCATCTCAATGCCCTTCAGCCCCAAGGGCCCAACCTGAAAGCCTCTGCTACTTCCAGTGCCACCACTGGAAATTGCCTGCACCTTCTCTTTTGTGTCACTAGTTCCAAGTCTAGCATAAATACCATTGAGTGGCAGAACCTGATGACATGACTATTTCTTTGTCCTTGCACCATTACCAAACTGCTTTAATTAAAAAGCTTTATGAGTCTTAATACTTGCCTTGTGTATCTTTTTCTAGTTTTTCATATATATAAAAATATATATGTGTGTGCATTTGTGTGTGTCTATATATATGCATATATATAGGTATACATACATATGTGTATATATATATATACACACATATATACACACACATATATGTATACCTATATATATGTGTATATATATACACACATATATATAT
>NW_006921600.1:6657463-6661601 GCF_000298275.1 Orycteropus afer afer
CACATATATATGTGTGTGTGTATATATATATATATATATATATATATGTATATATATATACACACACACACATATACATATATATGTATACATGTCCCTGTGATGGTTTACATGTTGCTGTGAGGCTGGAGGCTACGCCACCAGTGTTGCAAAATGCCAGCAGGGTTACCTATAGTGATATAGTGAACAGGTTTCAATGGAGCTTCTGGGCTAAGATATACTTGGAAGAAGGAAGAGGTCATCATTTCTCAAACATCTGGCCAGTGAAAACCTTATGAATAGCAGTGATACACTGTCTTATATATTACTGGAAAGCTTTATGAATAGCCCTGAAACATTGTCTGATATAGTGCCAGAAGATGAGCCCATCGGGTCTGAAGGCACTCAAAATTTGACTGGGGAAGAGCTGACTCTTAATGGTAGAGATGACCTTAACGATATGAATAGAGTAAAGCTTTTGGGACCTCCATTGGCTGATGTGGCATGACTCAAAATGAGTACAAACAGATGCAAACATCCATTAATAATTAGAACATGGAACATACAAAGCATGAATCTAGGAAAATTGGAAGTTGTCAAAAATGAAATGGAACACATAAAGATCAATATCCTAGGCATTAGTGAGCTGAAATGGATTGGTTTTGGTTATTTTGAATCAGACAACCATATGATCTACTATTCTGGTAATGACAAATTGAAGAGAAATGGTGTGGCATTCATCATCACAAAGACTGTTTCAAGATCTGTCCTGAAGTACAATGCTGTCAATGATAGGATAATATCCACACACCTACAAGGAAGACCTGTTAATACTACTAGTATTCAAATCTATGCACCAACCACCAAAGCCAAAGATGTGGAAACTGAAGATTTCTACCAACTTCTGTAGTCTGAAATTGACCAAACATGCAATCAATATGTGTTGATTATCACTGGTGACTGGAATGCAAAAGTTGGAAACAAAGGAGAGTTACTGGTAGTTGGAAAATATAGCTGCGGTAGTTCAGTTTGTGTGTCAACTTGGCTGGGCCTGGTTGAGTGGCTGGGCAGCTGGATGTAGTATTCCCCATGATGAGACTGGTAATCAACTCCATGCTGGAATCTACTGTGAGCAGCTGAGTAGCTGCCTTAGGGATGTGATCTGCTTCCTGTATATAAGGAGAAACCCTGGGGAGTGGTCTCTAGCTTATGGCATGCTTGAATCCTGAGTGTAGCTGTGTCATTGTTCAGCAGTCTGCCATGCTCTGATGACCTTGGGACATTCAATGGACTTGAATGAACGGCCTGCTGAGTGGTTTGGTAACCTTGGGATTGTGCCTTATTACTTGTCAGCCTCAGGTTTGTCAGCCTCAGCAGCTAGCAGCTGAGTGAAGAAAAGCCTCTAGCTTCAGTGGCCCAGGAGCAGGAGACAGGGCTGAAGCCCAAGGTTGAGGGGCTTTCACCCAGCCCCCAGAGCCTGGCACTTTGAACTTGGACGTAAAGCCTCCAAACTGTAAGAGAATAACTCCTGCTTGTTTAAGCCATCCCATTTGTGGTATTTTCCTGTTAGAGTGGCACTAGGTAGCCAAAACAATGGCTTTGGTGATAGAAATAACACTGGAGATCGCATGATAGAATTTTTCAAGACCAATGACTTATTCATTGCAAATATCTTTTTTCAACAACATAAGTGACAGCTATACACATGGACTTCACCAGACAGAATACACAAGAATCAGATTAACTGCATCTGTGGCAAGAGGTGATGAAGAAGTTCATTATCTTTGGCCAAAATAAGGCCAGGAGCTGATTGTGGAAGAGACCATCAAGTGTTCATGTGCATGTTCAAGTTGAAGTTGAAGACAATTAAAACAAGTCCACGAGGAGTGCTGTTGGTGTAGTGCCTAAGGCATTTGACTGCTGACCAGAAGGCTGGTAGTTCAAACCCACCAGCCAATCCTCAGAAGGAAGTTTGGGCAATCTACTTCCATAGTGATACTGCCTCGGAAACCCAAGGAAGGGTAGCTACGAGTCACATCCAACTCAATGGCAGTTTGGTGTTTTGTTTGGATGAGAGCCTAAATATGACTTTGATAATGTCCCTCCCAAATTTAGAGACCATTTAAAGAATAAACTTGGTGCATTGAACACAAATAACCTAAAACCAGAGGAACTGTGGGATGACATCAAAACCATCATCCATGAAGAAAGCAAGAGGTCATTAAAAAGACAAGAAAGGAAGAAAAGACCAGAAAGGATGTCAGAGGAGACTCTGAAACTTGCCCTTGAGTGAAGAGTAGCTAAAGCAAATGGAAAAAATGACAAGATAAAAGAGCTGAACAGAAGATTTCAAAGAGCAGCTGGAGAAGAAAAAGCCAATTACTACAATGAAATATGCAAAGATGAGGAATTAGAAAACCAAAAGGGAAGAACATGCTCAGCATTTCTCAAGCTGAAAAAAGTGAAGAAAAAAATTTCAGCTTCAAGTTGCAACATTGAAAGATTCTATGGGCAAAATATTGAATGATGCAGGAAGCATCAAAAGAAGATGGAAGGAATACACAAAGTTACTGTACCAAAAAGAAGTGGTCAATGTTCATACATTTTAGGAGGTGGCATATGATCAAGAACCAATGGTATTGACGGAAGAAGTAGAAACTGCACTGAAGGAATTGGTGAAGAACAAGGCTCCAGGAATTGACAGAATACCCATTGAGATACTTCAACAAACGGATGCCCTGCTGGAGGTACTCACTTGGCTATGCCAACAGATTTGGAAGACAGCTACCTGGCCAACTGACTGGAAAAGATCCATATTTGCACCCATTGCACAGAAGGGTGATCCAACAGAATATGGACATTATTGAACAATATCATTAATATCACATGCAAGTAAAATCTTATTGAAGATCATTCAAAAACTGTTGTAGCAGTATATTGACAGAGAGCTTCCAGAAATGCAAGCTGGATTCAGAAGGGGACATGGAATAAAGGATATCATTGCTGATGTCAGATGGATCTTAGCTGAAAGTAAAGAATACCAGAAAGATGTTTACTTTTTATTGACTATGCAAAAGCATTTGATTGCATGGATCATAACAAATTATGGATAACATTGAGAAGAATGGGAATTCCAGAACACTTGATTGTACTCGTAAGGAACCTGTACATAGATCAGGAAGCTGTCGTCAGAACAGAGCAAAGGGATACTGCATGGTTCAAAATGAAGAAGGGAGTGCATCAAGGTTGTATTCTTTCACCATACTTATTCAATTTGTATGCTGAGCAAATAATCTGAGAAGCTGGATTAAATGAAGAAGAACATGGCATCAGGATGGGAGGAAGACTCATTAACAACTTTTTATATGCAGATGACACAACATTGGTTGCTGAAAGTGAGGATGACTTGAAGCACTTACTGATGAATATTAAAGACACCAGTCTACAGTATGGATTACACCTCAATATAAAGAAAACAAAAATCCTCACAACTGGTCCAATAAACAGCTTCAAAATAAATAGAGAAGAGATAGAAGTTTTCAAGGACTTCATATTACTTGGTTCTACAATCAACACTAATGGAAGGAGCAGTCAAGACATCAGAGGACAAATTGCATTGGCAAATCTGCTGCAAAAGACCTCTTTCAAGTGATGAAGAACAAAGACGTCTCCTTGAAGATTAAGGTGTGCCTAACCTAGGTGATGGTATTTTCAATTGTCTCTTATGCATGTGAGAGCTGGACAATGAATAATGAAGACCTAAGATGAGTTGATGCTTTTGAGTTGTGGTGTTGGCATAAAATGCCAAGAGTACCATGGTCTGCTAAAAAGACTAACATCTGTCCTGGAAGAAGTACAGCTGGAATCCTCCCTGGAAGAGAGAATGGCCAGACTTCATCTCACCTACTTTTGTCATGTTGACTGAAGGAACCATTCCCTGAAGAAGGATATCATGCTTGGTAAAATGGAGGGTCAACGAAGAAGGGGAAGGCCCTCAACGAGATGGATTGACACAGTGGCTGCAACGATGGGCTCAGGTATAGCAAGGATCCTGAGGATGGCACAGGACTGGGCAGTGTTTTGTTCTGCTGTGCACAGGGTCACTATGAGTCAGAGATGACTTGATGGCACTCGACTCATCAGCACATAACAACAACAA
>NW_006921600.1:6661701-6663148 GCF_000298275.1 Orycteropus afer afer
ATATCCCTATATGTACCAAACCAAAAAACCAAACTCACTGGTGTTAAGTCAATTCTGACTCACACTGACCTCCATTAGGTTTTCGAGACAGTAAATCTTTATGGAAGGAGATTGCCCCATCTTCCTTCTATGGAGCTGCTGGTGGGTCTGAATTGCCAACCTTCTGGTTAGCAGTCAAATACCTTAGGCACTGCACCACCAGAGCTCCTTTTATTCCTGTTTGTTGTTGTTGGGTGCCACCAAGTTAGCTCCAACTCATAGAGACTCTGTGTATTGAGAACGAAACACTTCATAGTCCTGTCCCAGTCTCACAAAGCCTGCTATACCTGAGCCCATTGTTGCAGCCACTGTGTCAAATCCATCTCATTGAGGGCCTTCCCCTTTTTCACTGACTTTCCACTTTGCCAAGCATGATATCCTTCCCCAGGAATGGTCCCTTCTGACAACATGACCAAAGTAGCTGGGGCAAAATTTGGCCATTCCCACTTCCAAGGAGCATTCCACCTGCACTTCATCCAGAACAGATTTGCTCATTCTTCTGGCAGTCCATGGTACTTTAAGTATTCATTGCCAACACAAATCAAAAACATCAACTCTTTTTTCATTGTACTGTGGTGGTTTGACTGTTGCTGTGAGGCTGGAGGCTATGCTACCTGTATCTCAACAGGCAGCAGGGTCACTCCTCGTGGACAGGTTTCAGCGGAGTTTCCGGGTAAAGACAGACTTGAAAGAAGCAAGGGCCCATCCATTTCTCAAAATATTGACTAGTGAAAACATTATGAATAGCAGTAAAACACTGTCTGATATACTGCTTTATCCCTATGTGGATCCCTATATAAAGGCCCTGAGTGGCAAACAGTTAAGTACCTGGCTATTAACTGAAAGGAAGGTGGTTCAAATCCACCCAGATGGAGCTCACAAGGAAAATCAGAAGAAAAGTCTGACTATCTGCTTCTGAAAGGTCTGAATGTTTGCTTCTGAAAGATCACTACCACTGAAAACCCCGTGAAGTAGTTCTACTCTGAAAGCACATGGGGTCTCCATGACTCAAAATTAACTCCATGGAAAATAGTTTGGTTTTTGTTTTTATGTTCCTGTATTTTAGGTATATATTTGTGTATTTATATATATGTTATATGTATGTTTTATATATTGTTTATATATATTAAATGTATGTGTGTGTGTGTGTTATATTGTTTATATATATTAAATGTGTGTGTGTGTGTGTGTGTCTATAAAACTCTCACTGCCGCAGAGTCAGATCCAACTCATATCGACCACTCCTTGGATTTCCAAGGCAGTATCTCTATGGAAGTAGATTGCCCAATCTTCCTTCTGAGGAGTAGCTGGTAGGTTTGAACTGCCAGCCTTCTGGTTAGCAGTCAAATGCCTTAGACACTACACCACCACCAGAGCTCCCATTCATATATATATACATATACATATA
>NW_006921600.1:6663413-6673574 GCF_000298275.1 Orycteropus afer afer
CTGTTAAGTTTGAACCACCAGCCTTCTGGTTAGCAGTCAAGTGCCTTAGGCACTATGCTACCAGAGTTCCTATATATATATACATATACATATATATATATAATTGGGCAATCTATTTCTTTAGTAATACTGCCTCAGAAGCCCAGGGAGGGGTTGCTATGAGTTAGATCCGACTCGACAGCAGTGAGTTTGGTTTTGGGTTTTACATATATATTTATGTATATCTATGTATATCTATATCTATATCTATATATCTATAGATAGATATGTATGTATGTATACAAATAGATGAATTTTATTTTTTCATAAAGCCTAACGATTTTTACCTCTTAAATGGAGAGTTTGTCCATTTATATGTATTATGATAACTGAAAATATAGATTTGTTTCTGTAATCTAATATTTTCTTTCTATGTGAACTAGTTCTTTTTTCTCTTTCTCTTTCTCTTTCTCTTTCTCCCTTCTTTCTTGCTCTCTTTTCAATTGATTGATGTTTGTATATTCCTTTTTTCCATCTCAAACTTGAAAGCTATGCACTATGTTTGTATTCTCTTAGGGATTACCCTGGAAATTTATTATGCATACTTATTTTAATAAAATATAAAGCTCTAATAACCCACAAATTATTTTCATATTGTTCCCAACTTCTACACTATCCTTTTTTTAAATCTAAGACTAAACTTTATTATTATTTCATACTTCCAATATTTCATTAGATTTTATTTACCATTTTCTTCGCTTTTCATTCCTTCTTGCATCTCAGACCTTTGGAAGCATTTTTATTCTGCCCAAAATATGTCCTTTAGAATTTCATTGACTGAGAATCTGATAGAGGCAAAGTCTTCCAATTGTTATTTAATTAAAAGTGTCTTTATTTTGCTTTTCTCGACTGAAAGATAGTCTCAGTGGGTTTTAATTTGGTAAGTATATTCTCTCCATACACTATTGCAATATCTTCTGGCTATTAACTTGAATGTCTATTTAATTGCAATTTTCCCTATTAATTTTTCTTTGCTTTCTTCTGCTTTTTAAATGCTTCTTTCTCTCTCTCATTTATAATTTTATATAATGTGCCTAGTTGTACATTTCTTCCAATTTATCCTGCTTGGGATTTAATAAATGTGAGTATTAGTGTCTTTGATCAATTCTGATAGAAATTCTCAGACATTATTTTTTAACATATTATACTTTTCCTCACTATCTTTCTATCATTAACTTGTAGATCTTTAATTAGATTTATGTCACACCTACATATATCTCAATATATTTCACTTATTTTCCTACATCCTATGCATTTTTTCTTCAGCTCTATCCTCTACTATACTAATTCACCCTTAGGCAGTCAAATCCATTGTTTAATTCATTTTTACACATTTACATTTTAATTATTTTCTTTTACATTATTTGGTGTCCTGTTTCTTTTTCTACCTACCTAGACAATTTTAATAGCTTCTTGTTTTTCCATCAAGTTTTCAATTTCCTCTTTAACTTCTATAAACATATTAGATATATTTATATTATATGTTGATACATTAAGTCTCTGTAGATCTTTTTTTTCCCTGCTGTTTCTAATGATGATATCTTATGTCAGCTTGTGTTCTGTGATTTTTGACCATGCACTGATGTACGCAGCTAAAACTTGACAAGTGGGAACTTTAAGCCCTAAGACGAAGGTTCCTCCTGAGACAGTCTGTTTGCTTCTGCCAGACACACTTAGAGTCATTAAAATCACAAGGTCATTTTAACTAGAACCTCATCATAAGGATGTTTTTACTTTTGATTTGTAACCATATCCAAAACAAAAACCTACTGCCATAAAGTTGATTCTGACTCAGTGACCTATAGTTCAGAGTAGAACTGTCCTATAGGGTTACCAAGGCTATAGATCTTTACAGAAGCAGATGCCACATCTTCCTCCTGTGGAACAACTGATGAATTTGAACCATGGACCTTGTTCAAACTGCACAGGCAGGGTTCTCTTTGTAACCTTACAGACAGGATGAATTGAGACCAAATATCTGTATAGGGATTGGATTTTAGATAGAAATTGTCAAGGAATTCTTACTACTCTCAGCAGCAATATTAAGATAGGTAAAATTTGTAGCTCTCATCTTTTGAGGAGTAAATTTATTTCTAGTTTACGGATATACTAAGAGAGTAGAAACATTTGAAGTCTTTGATTTATAAAAAGGAGTCCTAGTTGTGTAGTGGTTAAGCACGTGGCTGTTAACTGAAATGTCAGCAGGTCAAGCCCACCAGTCAGTCTATGGGAGCAAAGACTTGGCTATCTGTTCCCATAAATATTACAACTTAGGAAACCCTATAGGGCAGTTCTACTCTGTCATATAGGGTCACTATGAGTCAGAATAGACTCCGCAGCTCACAAAAACAGATTTATAAGCATTCTCTGTGTGGCATAAAGAGTTTGCTCTTGGCTACGTGACCAAAGAGTTGGCAGTTTGAACCTACCCAGCAGTGCTGTGGAAGAAAGGCTTAGCAATCTGCTTCCATAAATATTACAACTGAGAAAACTCTATGGAACAGTTCTACTCTGTGACACATATGGTCACCATCAACAGATTTACAAGATTTCAAATCTTCATTTTGAGTGGAAAGTTTTTGCCCAAAGGTAATCTTTTGAATAGGGAGATTTGATGGCTGCTAACCAAAAGGTGGACAATTAAAAACCAATCAGCAGTTCTGCAGGACAAAAAGCTGGCAATCTGCTTCCATAATGATTACAGCCTAAGAAAACTTATGGAAGTGTACCTACCTGTGTAGTGTAATTGTCCACTCCTTAGAAAAATCAACCATGGGAGATCAGAAGGACAGTATTTGTATAGGGAGAAAGCTCAGGGGCCAAGATTGCATAGAAAAAAAGACACAGGGAAAAGGTAACCATAGGGAGGAGGTATAGGAATTGCAGTCAATGTTACAAAACAAAATGTGTATGAGCTGTTGAATGGAACACAAATTAGTTCTGTAAACTTTCACCCAAATCACAATTTAAAAAAAGAAAGAAAGAAACCTTATGGGGCTGTTCTACTTTGTCATATGTGGTTACTCTTAATCAAAAATCAATTCAACAGAACCTAACAACAACTTTTTAAGTATTTCTCTTTCATATTATTTTTCTACTATCAAACTTTAGGACCTCTGCTAAAGGGGCAAGGAGGGCACATCTTCCAACACCCTCTAACCCCACAAGAGGAAGACAGAATCACCATCAGTAGCCCAAGGCTTATTCCTGCCAGGCCAGGCATGCTGCCTCCCTCCAGCCCTTTCACCAACCCTGACACCAATCATTCCTCCCGCAGCACTCACCACCTTTCTGCTGGGTTCAGTAATTCACTGCAGTGGCCACAGAGAACTCACAGATTATGGGGTTTATTAGGGAAGCACCAGGCTACAATTCAAGTTCAGGAAAAATGCTCAGTCTCTCTCTCCCCGCTGTCTCTCAGCCAACAGTCTCTCTCCCAGCAGTATGTGTCCCTCGGTGTCTCTCTCAGCAATGCATGTCTCTTTCATCTCTTTCCCAGCAGTGCATGTCTCTCAAGGAGTGTGCTGCTCTCAGGAGCATGTGTCTCTCAGGAGCACATTTCTCTTGGGAGCACCTTTCTCTCAACAGCATGTCTTTCTCAGCCAGCAGTCAGAGAGAGACTTCTGCCTCTAGGAGGCCTCCTTTTGAGCCTGGCAGAGTGGTAGGCAGAGCCTAGCCAATCATAACATCAGAATTCTAAACACCTGAGAGAGAGCGAACTTCCCAGAACATTGCTTTGTGTCATGCCCAACATAAATACCCCAGGTGGATAAAATTTACAATAAGGAGCTCCTCAGTTGCTCACAGCAAATTCCACCATGGAGTTTACAAAGATTTATGGCTAGAAAAGCCATACCAGGTAATTTACTACACTGCAACCTCTAAGAACTCTTTAAAGTGTTAAAGAGCAAAAACATCACTTTGAAGACTAAGGTGCACCTGACCAAAGCCATAACATTTTCAATAGCCTCATAGTCATGTGAAAGCTGGACAGTGAATAAGGAAGCCTGAAGAAGAATTAATGTATTTGAACTGTGGTGTTGTTGAAGAATATTGAAAACACCAAGGACAGCTAGGAAAATAAGCAAATCTGTCTTGGAATAAACACAACTGGAACACTTCTTAAAAGAGAGAATGACTAGACTTCATCTCATGTACTTCAGTCATGTTGTTCAGAGGTACCATTCCCTGGAAAAGGATATCATGCTTTGTAAAGTAGAGGGTCAGGGAAAAAGAGGAAGACCCTCAATTAGATGGATCAACACAGTGGCTGCAACAATGGGCTCAAGCATATCAAAGATTGTGAGCATGGTGAGTTCTGTTGTACATTGGGTCAGTATGAACTGGATCCAACTTGATAGCACCTGACAACAACAATTAGAAGCATTTTAGATGTAGGATTTGTCAGTATATTCTGCATCTTGTGTGAACATCAAATTATAAGTTCAAGGCTATCATGATCTGTGTGCTCTGAAGAAAAAAGCAGCTTCCTTTCTGGCTTCTCACATTCACCTCATTTTTACCATCTCAAGATTTCTTACTGTATCTACTAGAAACACATAGCAATTCAGCCACAAAATATTTCAACCCTCAAGTTTAATTGTGTCCAGTGGTGTCATTACTAGACTGACCAGTGGTAGAACTACTCAATACTACTAGAAAGGGAATTCTGTCCCATCCTCCTCCATTTATTCTTTCTCTTTTTTATAAAATGACTTTTAAAATAGCTTTAGTTACCTACATGCTCTGGTAGCGTAGTGCCTATGGCACTTGACTGCTAACCAGAAGGCTGGTGGTTCAAACCTACCAGCCACTCCTCAGAATGAAGGTTGGGCAATCTACTTCCATAGTGATACTGCCTCGGAAACCCAAGGAGGGGTCGCTATGAGTCAGGTCTGACTCAATGGCACATAACAACAACAACAACGTAAAATCTTAGGTGAAGTGACTAAAGATTTGTCCATGCCATCTCATCCTCACTCTCTTCCAATGCCCTATTATTGAATGAGGAAAGAAGGTTTTCTTTTCCTTGTTATTTAAATTTTGAGACCCTGAGAAACTATTTCCAAGAGCTTATGGATAATTAATTAACTTTGCAGCAGAGTAACCATAACTGACTATACACCTAATATTGTTGCTACTGTTGTTATTTGCCATCATGACAGCTCTGAATCGTGACAACCTTATGTATAATAGATCGTACATTATACCATGTATAACGTCTGTCCCTGTGCCATCTTCATGATCATTTTATTATGTTTGAGTCCATTGTTGTGGCTTTTGTTTCAATCTATCTCATTGAGGGTATCTTTTGTTTTTATTGGCCCCCAATTTACCAAACAAGATGTCCTTTTCTAGCAATTGGTCATTCCTGATGATGTGTCCAAAGCAAGTAAGAAGTCTCTTCATCCTTGCTTTTAAGGAACATTCTGATTGTATTTCTTCTAAGACTGATTTATTCATTCTTCTGTGAGTCTATGTATAGTCAATGTTCCTCATCAGCAAAGGCATCACTTTTTCTTTTGTGCATCAGGGTCATATCCTTTCACCTTATTCAATCTGTATGCTGAGCACATAATCCAAGAAGCTAGACTGTATGAAGAAGAATAATACATAAATTTGACACATACTAACAAATGACCAACTGAGCCAATTTGTGGCCAACCGAGTCTTGGAGAGTTTGAGCTTTTAATCAGAAAGTCAGCTAATTTTAGAGCTGAAAATGATCATATATTCTTAGTATGGCAAAGCATATGTTCTCCCTTTCCATGGCAGATCTTCCTTATCAAACGTGTTACATTAATTAATATCAAACATGCAGAAATAAAGAAATATACATGAAAGCTTGTCTCTATTTTTCTTCTAATTTATATGGAAAGTAAATGATAAACTTACTGAAAAAAATCCCTTTATAATGAGAAGTACTAGCGTGTCTCTATTTTTCTTCTAATTTATATTCACATGGAAAATAAAGGAGAAACTTACAGAAAAAAAAATCCCTCTATAATGAGAAGTACTACATGTTACATGGTACAAACAATACAAATTCTGAATAAGCCATGATGTTATATCAGAACTACAGAAAAAAATTAGATTAGACTTCAATTACCTTGAAGTTTAAAAATTATGTTGAAAAAGTTATCATCTTTAACAAAGACGGTAAGGTCGGGATAGGGAAAGAGATTCACACTCCAAGAGGGTAATTGGAATAGAGGAAGAACTGGCAGAAGGGGGAGTAGGATGATCACAGATAGATACTCAGTACTCTGAGCTGCACTCTTGAGACAGGGACCAGAATCTCTCTGGGACAAAGCAGAAGGATTACGCCTTTTAAAGCCCCCAAACACATGTTCAATTGCCAGCTCTATTATTTACTGGACACTTAACAAGACAATGTGGGAGAAGAGTAGTTGTGAGAGAAATCTTCTCAAATTCTTCTTAGGAATACCATCAGTATCAAACAGGAGACAAAGCAGTGAGAAAACAGGAGAGTTGTCCATGTCCACCTATACCAGTCTACTGGTCGCTTCATCACTGAGTTTTGGCTGGCTTACTTTGCTGAAGTCTTTCCAGTTGTAGGATAGTTCTGTGGTGGTCTTTAGCTAGAGCTACTCATCAGAAAAGAACCCCTGACGGCATTGTGGATAAAGTGCTCAGCTGCTAACCAAAAGGTCAGCAATTCAAAGTCACTAGTTACTCAGCAGGAGACGATGAGGCCATTTGCTTCCGTAAGACTGCGTTGGAAACCCTAAGCAGCAGTTCTACTCTGTCCTATAGTGTTGTCATGAGTTGGAATCACCTCGACAGCCATGGGTTTGATTTTTTTGGTGGTTCATTAGAATTATCAGGGCAGCTTTCAAAATATGTCTGGGACTACCTATGGAAAAAAACTAGTTAAGTTTGGGAAAAAGGATTTGATAGAACTGGATTATGGAATGATTTAGCCTTTGGTAAACGTGGATGCCCATCAATACCGACATAAAATCCCCTGGAAGGAAATGTAACAAGAATTAGGAACTGTGAACATCAGAACTTTGTTTTGATGATGCATGTGGTCTACAAGCCGGGAGTCAAAGCTGATGCACCTACTCTACTCTTTTCCCACATGGCATTCAATGTCTTCACTAAAGAATTATTCCTGTTAATCAGTTGGCCCTTAGTCTACACATCTTTTGGTTCAGATGCCTACCATGCCAATCCCACGACTTTAACCATACTCCCAGAGAGAGCCACTATTCTGGAAAACACAATAGTTAAAGTATATTTTAAACCATAAAATTCTATGTTAATATTAAACCAAAAAACTAAACTCACTGCCATTGAGCAGACTCTGATTGATAGCAACCCCTATTGGGTTTCCAAGGCTGTCAATCTTTACTGAAGCAGACCGCCTCATCTTTCTTCTGTGGAGTGGCTGGTGGGTCTGAACCACTGAAATTTTGGTCAAATGCTTTAACCACTACACTACCAGAGATCCTTATGTTAATGTTAGGTACCTAGGTTACTACGTTTATTATCATAATTTTTGCTATTATTGAAAGTCAGAGTGATTAAAAAAAGTATTATTTTCAATAATATTAAAACCTTATGTGGCATATTTTTTTCCTTGATATGAGGGAGCTCTAGAGCTAAATTATCTGTGTTCAATTCCTGACTGTATACTATTTTCTACCTCTGTGACCTAAGGAAAATTAATTCATTTCTCTGTGTCTTGATTTTCCCACTTGTAAAATGAAGAGAATGATAGTATATATTTTTAAGATTGTTAGGAAAATGTCATTAATACATGTGAAGTGCTTATAACATTTCCTGGGATACCAAAAATGCTCAATTAAAGTCCATTATCATCATCACCATTGTCATTATTATCTTCATCAATCTCATTAATATTATGAACTCTCTGTTAGCAGCTGAGCACTTAACCACTGTGCTCCTAGGGCTCCTTATCATAATGATAAACTAAAACACAAACCTATTGCCATTAAATGAATTCTGACTCAAGAGTGACCCTACAGGACAGAGTAGAACTGTCCCATGGGGTTTCCAAGGCGGTAACCTTTATGGAAGCAGACTGCCACATCTTTCTCCCTTCTAGTAGCTGGGGGGTTTGAACCACCAAACTTTCAGTTAGCAGTTGAGAACTTTAACCACTTCACCACCAGGGCTCCTATCATAATAATACTTATGATAATTATCACTTGGGTGAAACCAAGAGTGATGAAACCGAAACAGCTAGCTTTCCTTTTGGTTAATTCCAAATAACCCACTGCTGTGGAGTCAGGTCTGACTCATAGAGATCCTTCTTGGGTTTCCAAGGTGATATCACTACTACTTCCTTCTGGGGAGTGGCTGGTGGGTTTGAACCACCAACCTTCTGGTTAGCAGCCAGATGCCTTAGGGACTACACCACCAGAGCTCCCTAATTCCAAACAGAAATTAAAATCATTGATGTTTTGCATGAGCCTTAATTTTATTGCCCAAGTATCTTGATCACTTGAATTTCTGGGTGATGTAAATGGTTAATGCACTCAGGTGCTAACCAAGAGGTTAGAGGTTGAAGTCCCCGGAAGCACCTCAGGAGAAAGGCTTGACAATCTACTTCTGAAAGCATAGCCATTAAAAACCTATATGAAGTGAACCTTTACCTGAGGTAGATACACTCCTTGGAGAGATCAATCATGGGAAAATAGAAGGGCTGTGTGTGCACAGGGAGACAGCTCAGGGGGCAGGAGTACATGGGAGGGAACAAGACAGGGAAGGTAACTATGAGGAGGAAGTAGGAGGAGAGCTGTTGCGTTGTGGAAAATTGTAGTCGAGTCATGGGACAAAGTGTAGGTGAGCTACTATATAGAATGTGAATTTGCTCTGTAAACTTTCACCCAAATCACAATTAATAAAATAAAAGAAAGAAAAGTTAAAAAAAAAAAAAATAGGCATATGAGGTAAACATTTACCTGAGGTAGATACACTCCTTGGAGAGAACAATCATGGGAGAAAGAAGGGCTGTGTATGCATAGGGAGACAGCTCAGAGGGAGGAGTGCATGGGAGGGATGGACACAGGGAAGAGGTAACTATCAGGAGGAAATGAGAGGAGAACTGTTGCATTGTGGGAAATTGCAGTCAATGTCATGAGACAAAGTGTGTGAACTGCTGCATGGAAAATGAATTTGCTCTGTAAACTTTCACCCAAATCACAATTTTTAAAAAAAAATGTACTTTAAGCCACAGAAAAATTTAAATGCTAACTTTAAAATGTGAGAAAAAAAACCTATGAAGCATAGGTCTACTCTGACACATGGGGTCACCATAAGTCAGAATCATGTCAACTGCTTTTGGTATCATGATCATTTAATTTCTTGAGCATCTTTTTTATTTCAAGTAAGAGCCTCCTTCATTTTCCATTCACCCAAACAATAATACTTGAGTCCTTTTCATGCCTCTATCGGAAACACTCCTGCAATATCCCCAGTTAAGTATGTCAATAAATTCCCTTCTTTGCTTAAATAATTTTTGAATTGAGTGACTGTCATTTGAAACAAAGTGTTCTAAAATATAAAAATACCAGGCAATTATAATATTCCAGTAGCAGTCAACTAACATCAAACATCAAATCTGCATTTATCATTCTCAGCATGATATAAGAGGTAAATTTAATTTAACTTTCAGTCTATTTCTGAACCAGAAGCTTCATAAAGGAAATAGTGGGCAAATGGGTAAATATTATATGTGATTATCAGGAACAGCATTTGTCTTCTTTTATATCTTGCCAGTTTCTCCTTCTGTTCTTTTCCAAGTCTCTTCCAAGCTCAAGATTTCCAGTTAGTCAATAAGCAGTCTCCAGCTATTTCTCCTATTGTGCAAATTTCAATAGAAGAAGGAAAAACAGTTACAACACACCTGAGTGCATTTAGACAAGTTTTTCAAGTGGATTTTTACTATAAAAATCTGAACATCCATGTAGAAACAAATCCAAAAGCTTTCGGAATATAGTAAGATTAGAAATGAGTGACTTCCCCTTTAACAGGGGTTAACAATATTGTTTGAACTAAATGATCAGATAGGTTGAAACAGACTTAAAGGCAACTAACAGTATCAGCAAATAAGCAGAGTGATGAACAATT
>NW_006921600.1:6673739-6693491 GCF_000298275.1 Orycteropus afer afer
CAACTTCCTTCCGAGGAGTGGCTGGTGGGTTTGAACCGCCAGCCTTCTGGTTAGCAGTCAAGTGCCTTAGGCACTATGCTACCAGAGCTTCTTATTTTTATAGGTGCTGTAAATATATATATCCATTAATGTAATAGAGCATAACCAACCAACCAAAACCAAAGCAACTGCCATCAAGTAGATTCTGACTCATAGCAACCCCCATAAGGTTTCTAAGGTTGTAAATCTTTATGGAAGCACACTCCTTCATCTTTCTCCCATGGAGTGGCTTGTGGGTTTAAACCTTGGACTTTTTGGTTATCAGCTGAATGTTTTAACCACTACAACACCAGAACTCCTTTGTAGTACAGCATACAGAGGACAAAGTTGTGAAAATGTCTTAGTCATAACAAAGCACCTTGAGGCAATGACTCACTGGGTATGGAGACTCAGTATCATAGTCTCAGGGGAAACTAAGGTCAATTGGCATAACAAAGGCAATGTTCTGCATCCTACTCTTGTGGGTAGCAACTGGAGCCTTAAAAGCTCGTGAGTGACCATCTAAGGTACAACTATTGGTCTCTCCTCATCTGGAGCAAAGAAAAGTGAAAAAAATGAAAGACACAACAATTAGTCCAAAGGACTAATGGCGCATTTGAACTCCTGGCTCCATGACATTGAGACAAGAAGAGCTAGTTGATGCCTGGCTACCACTTCTCACCACTCAGAAAAGGATCACACTAATAGGTTCTGGATAGAACAAGGAAAAATGTGAGATAAAACTCAAAACCATACAAAAGACCAGGCTTACTGCTCTCATGAAGACTGGTGGAACCCCTAAATCTATGGCTCTTAGACACCATTCCAGCTAGAAACTGAACTTAACCCCTGTGACTCAAATGGCAGTCAAACGGTAGTAGACAGACCTATAAGGTGAGCAATAATATCGGGAGGGTATGCACTCATTACAACAATCAAGGAAACAAGACCAAGGGGACAGCTTTACTGCAGGGAGAATGCTAGGAACGTGGAAGGGAAAAGGAAGGAAGAGCAAAGGGAAGGGGTGGGTGTAAGAAGTGGGAAGAATGCTGTTACAGTGGAAGAATTACAGCAATTGTCACAAAACAGAATGCGTATGGATTGTTGAGTGGAAAACTAAGTTGCTCTGTAAACTTTCACCCAAATCACAATAAAAAAAGGGGAAAAAAGGAATGTCTCTTTGCTACATAAACATTTAAGGCAGGAGGAAATGATTGCTTTTCATTCTCTAGGTAGTTCTTCTAGATATACCCCCTTAAAGAATCAGTTAATTTTTCGGTGGATCCCATCTTGTTTTATCTCCAGTATTTTACCCAGATTCATACAGGCAATATTTGAGCAATATGTTTGCTTTTATAGACTTACCAAAAAGCCTTCTGACTTCTCAGGTAAAGTGAAGTGGTAAAGTCAGTGATCATTTCATGTTCATGAATCCTTAAAAATGTTATCATTCCCTACATGACCTGGATACAAGTCTTATAATAAATAAGACATTATAATTGTCTCCCAGTAAAATATCAGACAGTGTTTCATTGGTATTCATAAGGTTTTTACTGGCCAATTTCTTGAGAAGTTGATGGCCTCTTCCTTCTTCTGAGTCTGTTGTGCTCTTGGCTGGTATAGGACTCGGCAGTGTTTTGTTCTGCTGTGCATAGGGTCACTATGAGTTAGAAACAATTCAACCTCATCTAACAACAACAACAATTGTCTTATTTGTAAAATGGAACATGGAAAAGTTGCCTTTTTGGAAACCTAGCAGAGCCAGAATGTACACATTCCTAAACCATTAAATAGATTTCTATAATGAAAAAAAAAAAAAAAAACTTACATATATACATATACAGCAGTTTGCAAATGCTGCCAGGATCTGGAGCCTCATCCAGTACCATCAAGCCCAGACATGGTCAGCCTCACCATGTACTTCAACATCACCGTCACTGGCAAACTTCTAGGCAGCAACTCCTTCGAGCTGTTTGCAGATAACATTTCAAAGACAGCAGAAAACTTTTGCACTCTGTGCACTAGGTAAAGGATTTCATTATATAGGTTCCTGATGTCACAGAATTATTTCTAGGTTTATGTGCCAGGGTGGTGAATTCACACATCTTAATGGCACTGGTGCTAAGTCCATCTACCAGGAGAACTTTGATGACGAGAATCTAAAGTACATGGGTCCTGGAATCCTGTCTATGGCAAGTGCTGGACCCAACACAAATGCTTCCCAGCTTTTTATTTGCACTGCTAAGGTTGAATGGTAGGATGACAAGCATTTGGTCTTTGGCAAGGTGAAAGAAGACATGAACGTTATAGAAATCATGGAGCACTTAGGGGCCAGGAATGGCCAGACCAGCAAGAACATCACCATTGCTGACTGTGGACAACACTAACAAATTTGATCCATAGTTCATGTCTTATCTTAACCACCAGACTATTCCTTCTGTAGCTCGGGGATCACTCTTCTACCCCGTGTGCTTGAACATCCTATGATTTTTGTGCTCTCACTGCAATTCTTTGAGATTCCATATTTTCCTTATTCCCCTTCCAAATCTAGCTGCTCTGTAGAGTTAAGTTTATGATTATGAAATAAAAATTAAACAAACAAAAAAATGGCAGCATTGCATTAAACAAGCCCTGTGTTTCTCTGTGGCTGTGCCTTTGTGATTTCTTTCACTCACCATGACCTTCCTCCTATTTCTGAAACATACAAAAGTATTCCTTCCTTAATACCTATGCATCCTAAATGCACACCACTGCTTAAAACACTCCAACCTCACTCAAATAATAATCCTAGTAGCTGATTTTATGGAGTGCCAAGTGTTGTTGTGATTGCTCTTCCCATTGTGATTCACTTAATCTTTATAAAACCTTATGAAGTAGATACTGCTATCATCCCATTTCACAGATGAAGAAACAGAGGCATAGTAAGTTACCCAGGATCACCCAGTGACTAAGCAGGAGAGCTGTAGTTCACAACATGTGTGTTATGTGGACTCTGTATCCTGGTAAGGTACTTTTCTCAATAAAGACTATTCCACTTTTAAGAGAAAATTTGGCAAATCTGCCACATAATAAATAAATTTACATGCATATAACTTATTCTTCCCACAGAGCTCAATTCCAGAGTCCCTCATAACTTTCCTCAGATTTCCCTCCTGACCATCCCTGATCCCCACTTGGAAATAACCTATGAATTTCTATATAATTTTGTAAAGCAATGCACCCAGTGATGCAGTGGTTGAGGCATTCAGCTGCTAACCAAAGGTCAGCGATTCAAACCTTCCAGTGCCTCCACAGGAGAAAGATGAAGCAGTCTGCTTCCGTAAAGATTAACAGCCTTGGAAATCCAATGAAGCAGATCTACTCTGTCCTATAAGGTTACTATGAGTTGGAATCAACTCGATGGCAGTGGTTTTTGTTTGTTTGTTTGTTTGTTTGTTTTTGGTTTATCTCTTACTGATAAAGTTTGAGGTGTAATTATGAGGTGATACACTCAAAGTTTCTGGACTAAGTGGAGAAACAAGGTACACATGCATTAAATTCTTATTTCTTGTTTAGAATAATTATACCAAAAACATACTCACTGACATTGAGTTGATTGTAACACACAGCAACCCTATAGCATGGTAGAACTGCCTCATACGGTTTCCAGCGCTATAAATCTTTAAGGAAGCAGACTGCTTCATCTTTTTCCATGCAGGGCTACAGGGTTTGAACCACCAACCTTTGATTAGCAGCCAGATGCCTTAACCACTGAGCCACCAGAGCTCCTTAGTATAATAATGTTGTTGTTGTTGTTGTTAATGTGCCCTCGAGTCAGACCTGATTCATAGTGATCCTTCCTTTGGTGATCCCTCCTTTGGTGATCTCTCCTTGGGTTCCGAGACAGTATCACTACGGAAGTCGATTGCCCAACCCTCCTTCCAAGGAGTGGCTGGTGGGTTTGAATCTCCAGCCTTCTGCTTAGCAATCAAGTGCCTTAGGCACTATGTCACCAGAACTCCAAGGAGTAAATGTGATCGTTATCTCTACAACAAGGTTCATGTTTCAAATTTCCTAAAAGTTTAATATTTAACTTCGCTGGAACTCAGAAAATTGCCAGTGATATTTTCTGGTTCTTTTCTCAGAGGTTGCAGGGTGGCTAGGTAGTCTCTAGTGTTAGATTCTACCACTTTCCTGTCTGTTTATCCTACAGTGGTGGCTTGCATGTTGCTGGGATGCCAGAATCTATGCCAACAGCATTTCAAACATCAGAAGGGTCACCATGGTGTAAGGTTTCAGTAGACCTTCAGGATTAAGACAGACTAGGAAGAAAGACCTGGTGATTTACTTCCAAATCTCAGCTGATGAAAACTCTGTGGATCACAGAAGATTGTTCAACACTTCAAGTTGCTTATTTCGGAAATGTCATCAGGAGGGACTGATTGCTGAAGAAGTATATCATGCTTGCTAAAGTGGAGAGAAAATGGAGGTGAGGGAAACTCTCAATGAGATGGATTGACACAAAAGCCACAACAACTAACTCAAGCATACCCACAACCACGAAGATGGCCCAGGACTGGCAGTGTTTTGTTCTGCTATGCATGGTGTCACTATGAATCAGAACTAACTTGACTATTGGGCACTAACAACAACATTAAATTCTTGGGCCCAGATCTTAGCACTCCTATCTGGGCAGCCTCAGGTAAATTAGTTTGCCCTCTGGTTCCGCTCTTATAAGATGCTAACTATACTACCTATTTAATAGGGCTGTTGTGAGGTTTAGATTACAAACTAAGTGCTTACAACAGTGAGCTGTATATAGAAAATACTCAGTGAGTATTAAATTTAAGGTGTTTCATTGGCAATACTCATATTTCCCTAACATTATCCAGTCATCAGCAAAAACCATTTAAAACCTAATTGTAGCAGGGAATTTAGACGCATGAGTGAGGACATTTGGTAATGTTCTCAAAATGACCTTAGTCCTTGATTCCCTATAACATTTCAGAGAAGGAAATGGCAATGAAAATTATTTACTTTTTGATGTGATTATTCTGTTCTGAATTCATATTTATTTATGTATATTGTTATTTGCCTCATCAGGTCTTTTGTCAGCATGACTATCATGTTTAATATCTTTCTATTAGTATCCTGATATAATGTATTTAAGATAGGCATGGCCATTTGTTTTGGTACTTCTAAGCAAGAAGATAATAAAATGAACTGTAGAAGAAAAATCACATGGATTTGGGAAATCTGGAATGGTATAACAGTATCTCTTTTTAATATCTGGAGGACTGTGCATTTTCAATTTAATTCATTCCTCTTGAGACACTTAATGTGATATCATTTGCATATTAATTGTGGATTTTCTAATGAACTGTCCTAAGTGATGGAAAAAAGAAGAACACAGTAATGAAAATGAATGACAGCCCACACAAGGAAATTTCTAAAGGAACTTTCACGTGCTTAATGGAAACTAACCCATGGTTTTAAAAGCCTTATTTGGGAACAGACTCCTCAGTGAAATCCCAGGATATTTAACACTGCTCTGTGTCAATACAGATGATGAGAGAAATCTCAAGAGCTAGCAGGTCCTCTCAAAAGGTTCAAATCAAGGCGTTAATTCACATCTTGACTTTCGTTGTCATCTGGTTAAACACAGATTCGTAATTTGGATTACAGCCGTTTACAAGGCAATGTTCCAAGACTAAAGGAGAAGTTGCTAACCTGACCCCCTTCTCTTTAATAATATTTCCTGATAGATCAACATTTTCCTTATTGAAAATTCTACTTCTTTTCCTCTACGTTCATGGAATGGGTTACCAACAAAGCTTTAATTCTTCTTCACTTGACATTGAGAAACTCTGGGTTTACTTATCCAAATTGCATGGGGTTTTTACAAATGTTATATCTTCTTATATTCACTAAGCAAATAAGAGTATATCTGAATTGAGACTCTTTATAATTTTGGTAATTAATTAGTAATATTTATTTTCTTTCTTCTTAATCAAGAAACTGAATGTAATTGCTTTTGCTGCAATTACCAAAGTGCCATATTTCCACACTTTTTGACAAATGATTCTATAAACTACAACTTGATTTGTGATTATAGTGTGTAGCATGAACACTTGATCAAAATGATTACTTCTATGTATCTGGCATTTTCATGCTCTTTTCCTGAAAAAAAAGTACAATAAAATTTTTTTAGTAACATCCTTTGCAAAAATATGGATTCACTGAGTCCACATTTCTCTAAAATTTGCTCTAAATACCTGCAAATGTAGTTATACCCATGGTCTTCTTCCAAAGAATTTTCATCCTGTGCAGCCAGCACTATTTAGCATTTAACACATCAAAGTTATGTCAAATTTTCCAATCTTCTGATCTTCCTTTTACCAGAGGTAGGTGGAATATTGAGTGGCATCATTACAATTCTTTCCTAAATCAGAGATACAGAGATCTGCAAATGCCATACACGTGTAATAACTCGTCCTTCTTTGTCCTTGTCTTTAGAAAAAAGCAAAAAACACACCTTCACAGGAAGAGCTAAATACACAACAGAGAAAAACTCATTTTTTTTAAGAAAAGCTGCATATGTGGTGCAAAAAGCCTGGTCTTTGGAACCAGAGAGGTGTGGGTCAATTGTCAGAAGCCATAGCTTAATTCCTTGAATCACTCTCTTTATTTGTGAAATATGGAATAATATCTAGTTTCCAGAATAACTGTGAGGATTAATTAAGATGGTCCACAATAGAAGATGGGAACCTACTGGGCATTTAATAAATGGGAGCTGTTTGTATAAATTATGTCATGGACAATTCCATCAAGATCCATTTAAATTGACCTCTGCAGACAGAAATAGGAGCGCAAGTGACAAAAATAAAATAAAATAACCTCAGTCTCAGCTGAACCAGATCCCACACAAAACAGGAAGAACTATTCAGAGGTAGGAAATAGAGTTGAGCTGATTACACTCTGTATTGAATTCTGAGAGAATCTCTTGGATAATTGTTTTGTTTCATTAATACATCATAGAATCAGCAATTAAGCTACTCCACTTAGCTACTCTCCTTTCTTCCATCCCTTCCTATATTTTCAAACTTCATAGGTATGTTTGCATGACAGCCCATCAACCCTGCAGGAAAAAAAATTCTGATTCTATTTGAATGAATGATTTTCAGTTAGGTTGGTACAGATCAAATAGAAGACTGTGGTTAGGAGCTCTGGTGGTGTAGTGCCTAAGGCGTTTGACTGCTAACTGAAAGGCTGGCAGTTCAAACCCACCAGCCACACCTCTGAAGGAAGTTTGGGCAATCTACTTCCGTAGAGATACCACCTTGAAAACTCAAGGAGGGGTCTCCAAGAGTCAGATCCGACTCCACGGCAGTGAGGTTTTGGGCTTTTTTTTTTTTTTTTTTTTGGTTTAGAAACACTTGCCACTGAGAGCTGTACTTATGTTGTAAATCTTGGATTTCTTTACTTTTGTAACTTCTGATTTCTTAGAAAGCACTTATATTAATTCCCTCTCTTGTCCCATTCAATTTATTTGTTCTACTTCTCGTGTCTATTTTCTTCCCCTAGTACTTTTAAGAGTGGCTTTTGTTGTATTTCTCTCTGCATATTCTATATTTTTGTCAGTCTTTCCTGGTTTTCCTTATCTTTCTGAAGCAGTTTATTAGTGCCTAATGCTTTTGACTACTAACCAGAAGCCTGGAGGTTCAAATTCACCAGCCACTCCTTGGAAGGAAGGTTGGGCAATTTACTTCCCTAGTGATACTGCCTCGGAAACCCAAGATGGGGTCGCTATGAGTCGAATCCGACTCTACAGCAGTGAGTTTGGTTGGTTTTTTTTTTTTTTTTTTCTTTTGGTGGTATAGACTGTAGTATTATATAGATACAGATATAGATTTCACTAATATAAATATTGTTGTTGTTTTGCTGTTGGGTCGATTAAAACTCATAGCAACACTTTTTGACAGAGTACTGCTGCCAGGGTTTTCTTGTCTGTAATCAGTACGGAAGCAGATCACCAAGTCTTTCTTCTGCACAGTCTCTGGGTGGGTTTGAACTTTCAATTTTTTGGTTAGCAGCTAAGTCTTAACCAATGTGCCACCAGGGCTCCTTATATTAGTGATATATTAATAGGGGATATAACTCTCTTAGTGACACTTTCAGCTTTAATTTGAACAATGTCTTCATATTTTCTGTAGCTGAATATTAATTTGGAAAATGAATATACTCTTCCAAGATGTTTTTCTTTTCTGGTAAATTATATGGTAAGAGTGGCTATATCTAATTTAATTCTTTAAAATTTACCAAAAAAGTGAAAAATTAAGTACATTTTTCCTGAATTAGCCAGGTCATGAATTTAAAAATGAGGACCGAAATCTGCATTATCCATATTGCCTGCTTATAATGCCTAAAGAAGACAATGCCAGAGCACTTGCTCAAATACTTCATCAGGAAATAGATTTTACCTAATTGATCACAAAATTCATATGATAAATGAAACATGATCATCTTAAATCCACTTGCTTTATTTATATAGAAGATATTTTATATTGAAATTATGCATTGTTAACTCTGGGAGTGCAGACCTATGGAACATTGTGCGGAGGCAAATACCATCAACATAATACTACTTCCTTCTATTAAACTTAGAAGAATGTCATCCTCCACTGTTGACCCAACTATGACAAAGCTCATGTTTTGCTGTCAATGTGTTACTGTTATTGTTAGTTGTGAAGTTGATTCCAACTCATAGTGACCTTGTGTGTGTGCAGAGTAAAACTGTTCCACAGGGTTGTCAAGGGTGTTAACCTTTTAGAAGCAGATTGCCAGGCCTGTCTTCCAAGTCTCCTGTGGGTGGGCTAGTTGTCCAGCACTTCACTGTTTGTGCCACCCACAGGCTCCTTGCTGCTAATATAGCTACTATTATGACACTGAGATTGACAGAGATTGAGGGATCTTCTTTTCCTCTAACTTAAACCACAGTACAATCAGCCTGGAGAACAGGTCTTCTCAAACTTCAAAACTACCCCCCATTTGTGATGCTCTGATTTTAATGGATGTCAAATTTCCACATATTCTACCTGGACAATTCAGAAATCCCTAGTTGCTTGAAAAATGCTACCATACAGGGTACCTATAGTGAAGGCCTTACCACTGTTGATGTTGTTGTTATGTGCTGTGGAGTCAGACCCAACTCATAGCGACCCCTCCTTGGGTTTCTGAGGTGGTATCACTATGAAAGTAGATTGCCTAACCTTCCTTCAGAGGAGTGGCTGGTGGGTTTGAACCACCAGCCTTCTGGTTAGCAGTCAAATGCCTTAGACATTATGCTACCAAAGCCTTACCACTACCATCCAAAATTCACCAAAGAGAGAACTATTATGCCTACTTCTTCATTTTGGTTGTAGCAGAACTTGGATCACTCATTTTTTGTATTTGTATAAAGACTTCATAATTTGATGCAATGGCTGCAGAATATTCCAGAGTAACTGAGGAACAACAGTTTCTGTCTAGTTGTAAATATAGGCTGCTTCTTATTTTCCCATATGATAAAAAATGATGCAATTGTGATTCTTCTTATAAATTATTGCCCTTTAAAAAAATTACTTCTCAGAAATAAACTCTCAGAACAAGCATTACTGAATCAAATTATTATGGCTTTTGTTAAGGCATTCATTTGCTTAGGTAGTGATTTGGGGAGAGTCCATAAATTTCAGATTGGGGTTGGCTGTAATCTTTACAGAAGCCACTTACCAGGTGTGATTTTTTTCACAATGCCATTGGGTGGGCTCAAACAGACAACCTTTGGGTTACTAGCCAAGTGCAGACCACTTGCACCACCAAAGACATTTTATTATAGTTTTGGATGAATAACACTAAAATTATTTCCAACGTGTTGAGCCAGTTTATATTATGACTGGTAATTAAAAGTATTACTTTGCATACTATGCTGTTAGGTTCTTTCAGGATTTTGCTAATATAATAGATAAAATGTGCTAAATGATTTTCAATCTGTATTTGATTACTAAAAATGTTGTTTTTTTTTTTCCTTTTATTTATTAATGTTATTCACTCAAGTAAATAGTGTTTTTGTATATTTTGTCCATTTATCTGTTAGAGTCTTAATGGTTTTCCTTAATGATTTTCCTCAATATATATAAAAAACTCTTCATATTTCAAAGGTATTAACATTCGTTTCTGCCATATACACTCAAGCCATTTTTCCAGACTGTTTTTTTGGGTTCCAATGTTAGACTTAACTCATTCATTGAACAATTATCGATTAAAAGCTTAATATGTGTCAAGCATTTTATAAGATGCTGGGGTTACAAGATACATGTGGTTCCTGCTCTAACTCATATAGTTGTGTTCAAGAGGAAAATATAACCATGAAGAATGCATTAGACAGCCAAATAACAAAACAAAACAAAACAAAAAACCTGGAAATCTATGAATTAAGCAGATGGGGTTTTAGATTCAAAGTTATTTAGTCTGGCACAGTACAGCTGGCCAAGAGCTCCTGTTGTCAAGTACTCCCAGGCTTATGCTCCATCCTCCTTACTTCATGCTTCTCATCCTCAAGCTTGCAAATTGCTGTTGAACTTCTATACCTAATATCTACATTTCAGGCAGAAATAACAGAGGATTTATACAAGCAGGAGAATATCAGGAAAGCAAAAGTTTGCCCAGAAATCATTAGCATAAAACTTGTTGTCCATACCTGTATCACGTCATCACACCTAGCAATAGAAGAACTTGGAGAAATAATTCTTTTCTTTTTTTTAAGCTGGACATATTGGAACTCTGAAAAAAATCAAAGTTTCTTAATAAAGGGGACATCAAAATGAAATCCCTTGGTAGCACAAATGTTTAACATGTGTGGCTATTAACCAAAAGGTTGGCTAAAATCCACCCAGAGATGCCTCAGATGAAAGTCCTGGTCATCTGTTTTTGAAAGGTCATAGGCACTGAAAACCATATGAAGCAGAGTTCTACTCTGACACACATGAGGTAATTATGAGTCAGAATTGACTCAATGGCAACTGATAAGAATGGATAGTAGACAGTCATATAACAATGGCAGTATCAGGTAGATTTCTCCAAGATTAATAATAATAAAATAAGTAAAATAATTGTAAGTTGTAATAAGGAAAAAAAAAAGTGCTGTTATAAAGAATAATAGAGAATGGAATATTTTAGATAAGTTGAACCAGAAAAGTGACAAAATGTGATGGAAAGAGTAAGAATGACTTGACCTTACAAACAATGAAATAAAAAGTGATCCAAGCAGAAGGAAGAGCAAATGCAAAGCCTTTTAAACAAGAAAGAACTTGGTTTGTTCATGAAAATAAAAGAAGATAGTGAGATTGTGAGCACAATAATCCAGGATAAAGTGCCATGAGATGAGGTTATATAGTGGTGGGTCAGGGTCCTGAAGTGCGTTGATTTTAACTTAAGAGTAATGAAAAGACTTGATGTATTGTGGCATAACATAGCTGACATATTAAGATTACTCTGGTTGCTGTATTATAGAGGACAAAAGTATAAGTGGAGACTAGCTTTCTGTCATGGTCCAAATGGGAAAGTTGGTTGCCTTGACTAAGATATTTGCACGATGATGAAGGGATATAAATAGGACCACAATAGAGCATCAGAATGAGAATTGGTAAAACATGATGATGACTTGACTGTGAAAGAGTGAGAGAAAGAGTAAGGAAGAAAGAGGAAGGGAGGGAGGAAGGGACTAAGGGAGGAAGGGGGAAGGAAAGGAAAGGAAAAGAGAACGAAAGAAAAAGTAAGGAAGAAAGAAAGATGGAATCTGAGATTTCTGCCTTGAACTGGGCAGCTGGTTGTGCTATAAAAAGAGGACTAAGTATGAGGGAGAACAGAGAATTCAAGAGTTCAGATTTGGATGTGTTAAACTGGAAACATCTCTGAGACATCCAAGTGGAGAGGCCAAGTAGATAATATGAAATAGAAGCCAGACTCAGAGAAAAAAAAATCTAGGCAAAAATATAAGTGTGGGAGTCAACAGCATATAGATAACATGCAAAACCATGAGTCAACAAGGTCATATATGTTGTTGCTGTTGTTGTGCTTGTTGTTTTTATGTGCCGTCAAGTTGGGCCCAACTCATAGCAACCCCTCCTTGGGTTTCCGAGGCAGTATCACTACAGAAGTAGATTGTCCAACCTTCCTTCCTAGGAATGGCTGGTGGCTTTGAACCGCCAGCCTTCTGGTTAGCAATCAAGTGCCTTAGGCATTATGCTACCAGAGCTCCTTTATGGAGTAAGAAAATAGAGACAAAAGAAAACCAAAAGAAAGGCAATGAAAATATTTGGCAAGAATAATAAGCTATCAAAGAGACTGAGAAGGTATAGCCAATTAGATAAGAGTAGAATGTGGTGCCCTGGAAGACGTAAGAAGAGTGTTTCAAAAAAGAAGAAGGCAATATCTTTCTGAAGCCCTTAAAAGATAAAACAAGATGATGTAGAGATGTATCCAATAGCTTTATAATTTTAAAAACAATTTAATGACATTAATCTTATCTTCCTATTGTGATGAGATTGTAAATGCCTCAGGGGCAAAGAAAATATCTACTATTTCTATATTGTCCATAATAGTTATCAGAAGATTAGCTCAATAAATTCTGAGTCTTAGAATCACAGTAGTAATAGAAGCCTTAGAAGTTGGCTGATCCAATTCGTTTGATTCTACAAATAGAGAAACTCAAACCAAGAGTGGTTAGACACTGTTCATAAATATCTTCCTAAATTAATGACTACTTATCAGGCGAGTGAAGGAGCTCTGGTGGTGCAATGAGTAAGGCATTGGGTTTCTAACCAAAAGGTCAGTGGTTCAAACCCACCAGCCACTCTGCCAAAGAAAGATGAGGCAGCTTGCTTCCATAAAGATTTTACAGCCTTGGAAACTCTATGGTACAGTCATACTCTGTCTGATAGAGTCATTGTGAGTGGGGATTGACTCAATGGCAGTGGGTTTTATTAGGAGAGTTTAGACTAAAATCCTTACCACCAGTTCCCATTTTAGTGTTTTTGTTGTTGTTGTTTTTTACTGTATTATACAATATAGTTTTTTTAATTTTCAAATTAAAAGATATTATAATGAAATGTCCATCATTTCTAGAATTAGAAAACCAAAAGGGAAGAACACACTCAGCAATCCTCGTGAAGAAAAAATTTAAGCCTCAAGTTGCAATGTTGAAGGGTTCCTTGGGCAAAATATTGGAAGATGCAGAAAACATTAATTAAAGATGGGAGAAATGCACAGTGTCACTGTACCAAAATGAACTAGTGGATGTTCATACATTTTACAAGGTAGTATACGGTCAAGAACCAATAGTATTGAGGAAGAAGTCCAAGGTGCACTGTAGGCATCAGTGAAAAACAAAGCTTTGGGAATTTATAGACCATCAATTGAAATATTTAAACAAAGAGATACAGCACTGAAGATTCTCACTCATCTAGGCCAAGATATTTGGAAGAGAGCCACTTGCCTAACCAACTGGAAGAGATTGGTATTTGAGCCCATTCCAAAGAAAGGTGATCCAACAGAATGTGAAAATCTCTAGTACTAGAGATGTGAAAATAGTGTCATTAATATCAAGTAAAATTTTGCAAAAATAATTCAATAATGATTGCAGCAGTACATGGACAGGGAACTTTCAGAAATTCAAGCCAGATTCAGAAGAGCCTATGGAATGAGATATATCATTGCTAATGTCAGATGGATCTTGGCAGAAAGCAAAGAATACCAGAAAGATATTTACCTGTGTTTCACTGAACTATGCAAAGGCATTTGACTGTGTGGATCATAACACTTGTGGATCATATTGTACAGAATGGGAATTCCAGAACACTTAATTGTGCTCACAAGGAAAACTATACAAAGAGCAAAAGGCAGTCATTTGAATAGAACAAGGGTATACAGTGTTATTGAAAATCAAGAAAATGTGTATATGAAGGTTGTATCTTTCACCATAATTATTTAATTTGTATGCTAAGCAAAAAATCTGAGAAAGTGGACTATATGAAAAAGAACATGGCATCAAGATTGAAGGAAGAGTCATTAACAACCTGCAATATGCAGATGACATAACCCTGCATGATGAAGGTTAAGAGGACTTGAAGTATTTACTGATGAAAATCAAAGACTACAGCCTTCAGTATGGATTCCATTTCACCATAAAGAAAACAAAAATCCTCACAACTGGACCAAAAGGCAACAAAATGATAAAGGAGAAAAATTGAAGTTGTCGAGGATTTAATTTTACTTGGATCCACAATTGACACCCATGGAAGTAACAGTCAAGAAGTCAAATGATGTATTGTACTGGGAAAATCTTTCAAGTATTAAAGAGCAAAGATGCCATTTTGAGCCCTAAGGTGTGCTGAAGCAAAGCCATGGTATTTTCAATCACCTCATATGCACATCAAAACTGGAAAAAAAAAATCAGGAAAACTATAGAAGAATTGATATCTTTGAATTGCAGTGCTGGCAAAGAATATCAACTATTGTGGACTTCCAGGAGAACAAACAAATCTGTCTTGAAAGAAATACAGCTGGAATGCTCCTTAAAAGTGAGGATAATAAAACTATATCTCAGTTACTTTGGTCATGTTATTATTGTTGTTGTTATGTGCCATCAAGTCGGTCCCAACTCATAGCAACCCCTCCTTGGATTTCCAAGGCAGTATCACTCCGAAAGTAGATTGCCCAACCTTTCTTCTGAGAAGTGGCTGGTGGGTTTGAACAACCAGCCTTCTGGTTAGCAGGTAAGTGCCTTGGGCACTGTCTACCAGATCAGGAGAGACTAATCCCTGGAGAAGAACATCATGCTTCATAAAGTAGAGGGTCAATGAAAAAGAGGAAGTTTCAAAAAGATGAATTGACAGTGGCTGTAGCAATGGGCTTAAGCATAATAACAATTGTGAGGATGGCAGAGGACCGATGTTTTGGTTCTCTGGTGCTACTCTAACAGAAAATACTACAAATGTATGGCTTTAACAAACTGGGATTGATTCTCTTACAGTTTTGGAGGCTAGAAGTCTGAGTTCAAAGTGCTAGCTCTCGGGACTGGGTGAAGGCCCCTCAACCTTGGGCCTCAGCTCTACCTCTTGCTCTTGGCCCACTGAAGCTGGAGGCTTCTCTTAACTCAGGCAGCTGCTGGATGCTGAGACTGACAAGCCCAAGGTTGCCAAGTAAAATGGCACTTTCTCAAGATTATTAAGGAACACGGCAGGCCACTAGTTCAAGTCCAGAAACAGGCCCAAGATTGGCAAGCAACATGGCAAGATGCTGAAGGAAGCCTTGGCTATATACAGGGTCCAAGCATGCCAAAAAACTCAAGACCTTTCTCAAAGCATCTTCTTACATATTAGAAGTGAACTACATCCTGAAGGCAGCTACTCAGCTGCTCACGGTAGATTCCACAATGGAATTGATTACCACTGCCATCATGGGGAATAACTACATTGAGCTGCCCAGCCACTTAAAAGCAGGCCTAGCCAAGTTGACACACAACTTTAACTACTACAATTGGGCAGTGTTTTGTTCTGTTAGACATGAGGTGGCTATAGGTCTAAAGTGATTCAATGGGCACCTAACAACAACAACAACAACCATTTTCAAACATGCGCATGGAGGGAAAAGGAAAGAAAATCTTTCTTGTAGCTAAACTCATCTTCCTATAGCCAAGCCAAAGTCTCAGGTCTAAATTAGAAGGAATATAAAGGAAATGTTAGTAATGAAATTCTCTGTCTTGGGTCCATGTAGATGTAGCTATACATTTTTCCATATAAAGAGAAGGAAAGAGAGAGAGAGAGAAGATATATCTCTTGTTTTAGTCAAAATTTTGATTGCCTCGTATTCAACCTAACCCTGTTCAAGGACCATCTAAAATGGAGAATTCATTATCTGCCTTCTACATGGTTTCACATATCCCTGTTACCAGAAACTAGAGATGCCAAAGAATTGATTGTTGACAAACTAATGTAAGAAATTGCAAAGCACATGCTACACTAATAGTTTGTGTTATCAGTTTTATATATAAAACAGTGTATCACTGTGCTTTCCTGATATTTCTATCACAGATCTAAAATGGAAAACTATTTGAAAACAAATGCAATGTTCTTACAATCTTAAGTGTTATTGGCTCTCAAACTTGCACTACCCAGTCATATAATTCAATGCCTTGTTCCCCGCAGACAGTAAGTCAAATTGACCTTTCAGTGTAAATATTACATAAATATTTGATGACTCACATAATAAATTGTTATATTGTTTCCTAGTGAGGTCTCTCCACAAGAAGTTAATACTTTTATCTGATTTTCTTTTACCCAGAGTGCCCACATTCTTGAAAAGTTATTGAAAAATATGCTTCATAATTATGTATGGTGTTATATTGATTATAAAATGTAGTGTAAAATCTATAATGCTTCTAAAAATTTCTCATTAGCTAGGAATTAAATAACTTAAAATACTACAGCATGCTACTCTCAATTGCTGCAGAAACAAAGGGGCAGATGGTTCAGTTGTAATTACTATGATCCCTTTGGTTAGACACATTTTTAAATTATGTAAAAATAACCAAGAATAGAGTTTAATCAAAATGGAAATTAACAATACATAAATGCAGAATATGATGAGGATTTTAAAAAATTATACTCTCAATTTTACTTAAATTTATTTCATTTCTAGCTAGTGAACACAACTTGAGTTTTTCTTTTTTTGTTGTTGTTGTTGTTTCTTAAAAGACATCCACTCTGAGAAAGACAACTGACTCATCATTTTAATAGCCTTTCCAATTGATTTTGTTGTCTCCAGAGATGTCAATAGCTTTGGCAAGACTGGATGGTGCTTGTCTATTAGCCACAAAAGACAAGTTTACCAGAACCTTATCTCAAGAAAGGAATGCAATATGGATAAAATATGAAACACAACTTGCCACAATTCTAATATGCATTGTCATTCTAGTTCTTTAGCTAAAGACAAATTTATCCATGGAAGATAAACTCTTGTAATTCAACTCTCCGTAAGACTAGTTAGCAACATATTTTAATATTTTCAGCGTTTAAAGAATCCAGGTGATTCCTGCAGAGACTGAGCTGAAACTATCTCCATAAATGTCTCCAGATTATAGAATAACTGCTTATTATGATGTGACTATTATCAAGCCAACCTTGGGAGCAACGGTTAACATGTTCCTTCCTGCCACCTTGGCCTCCAGATATTAGACATATTGTACGGCACGTGCTCTGAGACCTCCATAACCGTATAGGGACAGCTCCATCACTTGTTCTAAAATCTAAGTCTGTGGTAATTGTGACTGAGTGTTAACATGAATAGAGCAACATCTTCTATGCCACCTTCATTTATGTACCATAAATCTTTAGATCATGACCATAGAGAAAACTGAGGCATGTCTGAATCTAATTTCCCCAAAATATGTACAAGGTTTCTCTAGGAAAAGGGAGCCCAATCTTTTGAATAGATACTGAAGGGCTTCATCATGTATTCTGCATGCAAGATGATTCAACAGTATATTGTATACAACCCACAAAACCATAATATTAAAAGACATAAGACACCTCTACAATTGGCTCAGGCATGCTCTCAGGTGAATGGTCATGATGCTGAAATTAAATCCCTGAATAATGTAGGGATGGGATCTTCTTCAATAATTGAGGGTTTCTCAAACTTTTCATTCTTAAGTGGAAGATAAGTTAATGATTATAGGTGCCTGCTGCCTGGGCTCAAATTCTGTATCTACCACAAAACACTACAAAATTAGGTGAGTTTGAGCATTTTTTAAATCCCTATGGATTTTTATTTCCTCATTGGGAAAAGTGCCATACTTTGCAGACCTATTAGATGTAAAGGCAAAAACACAGGTAAAGTTTTTGATGCTATGCTTAATACATAATAAGCATGTAAAAATGTTCCATATTCATAGAGATGAAGAAAGAGCTAATAATTTGTGTTTGTTTGGGCTCCACAGATCACTAAAGTTAACAGAAGAACAATGCAATCATTAGCCATTCCTACTGCCATCTAGTGTACTCAGACTCATAGTGACCCTTTAGAATCAGAACAGATCTTCCCCAAAGATTTTCCAATGTTGTAAATCTTTATGGAAGCAGAATGCCTCATCTTTCTCCTGCAAAGCAGTTGCTGGTTTCAAACCACTGACCTTTTGGTTAACAGCTGAGCACTTTAATCACTGCACTACTAGAACTCTTTCATTAGTCATTAAAACCAAAACCAAACTGAACCCACTGGCATTGTGTTGACTCATAGTGACCCCCATTGTGTTTCCAAGGCTGTAAATATTTACCAGTTTGAACCACCAACCTTCTTGTTAGCAACCAAATGTCTCACCCACAACAACAATGACATATCATCTCACCCCACTATTAATAACAAAGTTTAAAATAAAATAAAATAAAACAACAAATGCTGGCAAAGGTATGGAAAGAGTGGAACTCTCATACATTGCTGTTGGGATTGTAAAACACACAACTACTGTGTAAAACTGTATGGAACTTCCTTAAGAAGTTGGAAACACAAATACCATATGATCCAGCAATCCCACTACTAGGTATACATCCTAGAGAAATAAGAGCCATGACATGAACAGATAGATGCATACCCATGTTCATCATAGCATTATTCACAATAGCAAAAAGATGGAAACAACCTAAGTGCCCACCAACACATAAATGGGTAAACAAATTGGGGTACATACACTACTGGAAGACTACCCAACTTTAAAGAATAACAATGAATCTGCAAAACACCTCTTAACATGGATTAAACTAGAAGATATTTATTATACTGAGGGAAATTAGTCAATAACAAAAAGACAATTATTATATGAGACCACTACTGCAAGGAGTTAAGAAAAGGTTTACACAGAGAAATAATTGTTCTTTGAAAGTGGGAGGGGATGAGTTCTGGCAAGATGGTGGACTAGGCAGAAAGACTGCACAGACTCTCTTCAACAAAGAAAAGAGAAATCAGTTAACACAGGCACAGAAGATAATCCTGGACCCCTGAGCCTTGAAGGGAAGGATATAGAAATGGACTAAACCCCAACTAGCAGAAGAATTTGCATGAAAATACCAAAAAAGGAGACATACGGAGCTGCAGTCTAGCAGCAATCCTGATGGCACAGACAGCTTGGAGATTCCCGAGTAGTGGTAAGACCTAAGAATTAACCTAAAACGCAGCCCTGCTAGCCAGGGACTGCACGGAGGACTGTTCTGGTGGCTGGGGAATAAACGGAGAAGGTGAAGAGAAAGGCAGGCTGAGCTGTGGACTTTTGCTGGTCTGGAAGTCACTGCCATTTTGAATGTTACAAGTGGCTTGACCATTTTGGATAATTAAAGAGACAGTGCTCTCAGAGATTCCAGGGGCTTAAGAAGAGGTTCTGGTTTCCAGCAACCCCAAGGACACTCCGGACCTGCAAGACTGAAAAGGTGCTTTTAGTTTTCTTATTGTGATTCAATTGTAATTTGTGTCTAACTGAGTTGGAGACAGTAACAATCCCCATAAGACACAACTACACCCACACCTCCTGCAACTTCACTTACTGAGTGAGAGCCACTACCTCCTTCTCCACCAATGGGCCAACAATAAAAAACCACCAAGAAGAGACTGAATCACCTTTGGCTGCTCTTCACAAACAGTTAACAGAGATTTAAATACAACAATGTCACG
>NW_006921600.1:6694956-6695788 GCF_000298275.1 Orycteropus afer afer
ATGCACACCCATGTTCATTGCAGCACTATTTATAATAGCCAAAACATGGAAACAACCTAGGTGTCCATCAACTGAGGAATATATAACCAAACTATGGTACATACAGACAATGGTATACTATGCAACGCTAAAGAATAATGTAGCATCTGCAAAACACTGCATAGCATGGATGAACTTGGAGGACATTACGCTGAGTGAAATAAGTCAACACAAATGGACAAATATTGTATTAGTCCGTTACTATAAAAGTTAAGGAAAGGTTTATCTATAGAAGGAAATTTTCTTTGTCAGTTACCAGGGGTGGGAAGGGAGGGGAGTGAACACTGTTAGATAGATAGAGATACATATTGATTTGGGTGAAGAGAAGGGCAATGTACCAAATCTGAGTGACCAATATGTCAGCACTGAGAATGAGAAAGACATAGAGAGGTGGAAGAGGTTCCGGCAAGATGGCAGACTAGACAGAAGGACTGCACAGACCCTGTTCAACAAAGAAAAGGGAAACCAATTAACACAGAAACAAAAGATAATCTTGGACCTCTGAGCCTTGAAGGGAAGGATACAGAAGTGGACTAAACCCCAACTAGTGGAAGAATGTGCGTGAAAATACCAAAAAAAAGGAGACATACAGAGCTGCGGTCTGACAGCAAACTGAGCAACCCTGACAGTACAGGCGGCTTGGAGATTCCTGACTGGTGGTAGGACTTAAGAATTAACCTAAAAATCACCCTGATAGCCAGGGACTGCAAGGATTGTGCACAGTGGCTGGGGAACAAACAGAGAAGGTGAAGAGAAAGGTGGGCTGAGTTGTGGACTTCTGCCGGTCCGGAGG
>NW_006921600.1:6705437-6720006 GCF_000298275.1 Orycteropus afer afer
CAAACAAAAGACAGGCATATGAGTTGAACATTTACCTCAAGTAGATACACTCCTTGGAGAGAACAATCATGGGAGAAAGAAGGGCTGCTTAAGCACAAGGAGACACAGCTCAGGGGGCAGGAGTGTATGGAGGGATGGACTCTGGGAAGAGATAACTATGGGGAGGAAGTGGGAAGGGAGCTGTTTCATTGTGGTAAACTGTGGTCAATGTCATGAGACAAAGTGTATGTGAACTGCTGTATGGAAAGTGAATTTGCTCTGTAAATCTTCACCCAAATTACAATAAAAAAAAAGAAAGAAAGAAAGTGGGAGGGGATGGGAAGAACTATCACCAATTAGAGGATACACACAGATTAATTTTGGTGAAGAGGAAAGCAATATACAATAAGGAGAGTGCCAGCACAAAATGATCAAGGCAGAAAGAGATTAAGAGGAGCACAAGAGTCAATGGCAATGTGAATACTATTATGTACACAATCCTGTAATAATGGTCATAACAATAATTTAGGACTAGATGCATAGAGAGACACTCAAGCTGAACAAGCTTGGGAAGGTGAATAGGACTACACCCACAAACATCTATAGGGTTGACAGAGGCTACCTCTATCTATATAGTTTGCTGCAAATATACCCTTGAATGTAGTAAAGCATACAGGGGACAAAGTTATGAAACGTTTTAATCATAACCAAATACCTTGAGGAAATGACTTTCTGGGTGTGGAGACTCAGGACCGTAGTCTCAGGGAATACTAAGGTCAATTGGCATAATGCAGTTCACAAAGTCATCCTACCTTGGTAAGTAGCAGTTAGGGTCTTAAAAATTGTGAGCAGCCATCTAAGGTGCAACTATTGCTCTCTCCCCACCTGGAGCAAAGAAGAGTGAAGAAAATCAAAGATTCAGGAAACAATTTGTCCAAAGGACTAATGGAGCATGTGAACCCTAACCTCCATGACTGTGAGACAAAAGAACTTGATGGTGCCTGATTACCACTGCTGACCACTCTGAAAAGGGGTCACAATAAGAAGTCTCAGATAAAGTGGTGGGAAATGTGGAACAAAATGTAAAATCATAAAAAAAGACCAGGCTTGCTGGTCTGATGAAGACTGGTAGAATCACGGAGACTACAGTCTTACAGCCCTTAGACACCCTTCAAGCTAGAAACTGAACTTAACCCCCATGACTCAACTGGCAGCTAAATGATAGCCCTATAAGGTGAACTGCAATATCAGGAGGGTATGCACTCATCACAACAATCAGGCATATGAGATCAAGATCCCAGGGATAGAGCTAGAAAGGTGGGAGGGAATGGAAAGGAAGAATGAAAAGAAGGGGTGGGCATAGGGAGGAAGTGGGAAGAATGTTGTAACAGTGTGGTGATTGCAGTAAACGTCACAAAACAGAAGGTGTATGGATAGTTGAATGGAAAATAAATTTCCATTTTAAACTTTCACCCAAATCACAATTTAAAAAAGAAAAAAAAAAAAAGGAGCAGAGCAAATCTCTATTTAGCATTCTCACTTTGTATGATTCCCTATAGAATGAAAACCCCAGAAGCGCATTACTGACATGATGAAATCCTTCAGTGTGCACCAGAATAGGAGGATAAGGAGAGTATCACTATAATGTCATATTCAGGACTAGATTCAATTATTACCAGAAGCCCATGAGAACAGAAATCACAATAATGCTTTCATATAATTTTCTGTTTGTCACACTGCATTTCATTCTTATGATCATAAAATGTGGAGTATAAGGTTCAATAACAGGAAGAGATATTTGGTTTCCATTTTTTTTTTCATAATTTTTAAATACCAACTAGATTTACTTTGTATGGTTATGGATGTATGTATGCAAAAAAAAAGCACAAACTAGAGCACTTCATAAATGCTAAAATTAAGATACAACAGCCTACAGTATAGATACCAATAAGAGCATTTAAATCTGATACATAATATACACCTATACCTTACAAATGTATGTTATACAATTAAAATTACTTCTAGGAACATATAGATAAGAATTGGAAGAAAGTTTAAATATGTGAAAATACTTTGATGTGTTGAAGTGAGAGGATTGCAGGTAAATAAGTTGATTTTTTAAAAATCCACCTTTAGTTATAATGCTGTTTATATGGTATTTTAAACTGTACACATAACCATAAAAAATAAAATCCTATTTTAAAAAAAATACCAATTTGACTGTGAAAAGTTGCTAATTACTTTTATCGTAAAAGTAAACATTGAAAATGTCATTCTCCAAAGGATTCCTCTGTAAGTTTACAAAACCCTGTTCATAATTGACTAATTCTCAAGTATCTGAAAATGTCTATTACTAAATTCCTAGTAACAGATAAATTATCTTCTGAAAATTTAACATAAAGTAATACAAAACTAAGCCACTTAGAAGGCTTTTTTTTTTTTTTTTTCTAGAGCTGGGTCTAGAGCACATACACATGCACACACATACAGCCCCCTAAAATTATCAGCTTTTTTGAGTACCCAAGTTTATTTCAGCATTATTCACAATAGCAAAAAGATGAAGCAACCTAAGTGCCCCTCAGTGGAAGAACAGATAAACTATAGCACATAAACACAGTAGAATACCATGCAATGTTAAAGAATAACGATGAATCTGTAAAACACCTCAAAGCATGGATGGACCTAGAAGACATTATGCTGAGTGAAATTAGGCAATCAAGAAAGGACAAATATTGTATGAAACCACTACTCTAAAAAGTCAAGACAAGGTTACACACAGAAAGAAATATTTTTGAAGGTTACCAGGGATGGGAGGGGAATGGAAGGTAAAGCACTAACTAGAGAGTAGACATGCACTAACCTGAGTGCAGAGAAAGGCAATATAAAATAAGAGGACAGTTAGCACAAGATGATCAAGGCAAAAAAGAAGACAGTGGGAGGAACACAAAAATTAAAGGCAACTATTAATTAACAAGAATTAAAGGTAAATACTGTTACATACACAATTCTACAATAATAGTAATAATAATAATCTACAAGTGGATACATAAATAGACACACAAATTGAACAAGTGTGGGAAGGTGAATGGGACTACACTCATAAATAAACAAATAAATAAATAAATAAATATATATATATATATATATATATACACACACATACATACACACACACACACACACACATATATATTTGACAGAGGATGATTGCAAATATATCCATGAAAATAGTAGCACACACAGGGGGCAAAGTTATTTAAAAAAAAAAAAAAAACTTCTTAGCCATAACTAAACACTTTGAGAGAGTAATTTCCTGAGCCTGGGGACTCAGGACCATGTCTCAGGGGACAAGAAGTCAATTGACATAACACAGTCCATAAAGACAATGCTCTCTACATTCTACTTTGCTGACTAGTGCCTGAGGTTTTAAAAAAATTGTGAGTGGCCATTTAAGGAGGAACTATTGGTCTTTCCCCATCCAGAACAAAGAAGAGTGAAGAAAATCAAAGACACATGGAAACAATTAGTCCAAAGGATTAATGGACCATGAACCCTAGCCCTTAACAACCTTGAGATCAGAAGAACTAGATGGTGCCTGGCAACCACTGCTGACTGCTCTCTGAAAGGGATCACAATAGAAGGTCTTGGATAGAGTAGAACAAAATTTCGAACAAAACTCAAAACAAAACAAAAAAGACCAGGTTTACTGACTGGTCTAATAGAGACTAGTGGGGACTATGTCCCTAAGACGCCCTTTAAGCTTGAAACTGATCAACCCCTCTCCCGTGGTTCAACTTTCAGCCAAACAATAAAAACCAAAAAACTCCACTGCCTTGGAGTCTGATCCGACTCATAGCGACCCCTCCTTCAGTTTCCGACCTCTCCTTCAGTTTCCGACCTCTCCTTCAGTTTCCGAGGTGGTATCTCTATAGAAGTAGATTGCCCAACCTTCCTTCCGAGGAGAAGCTCGTGGGTTTGACCCTCCAACCTTCTGGTTAGCAGTCAAATGCCTGAGGCAGTACGCCACCAGAGCTCGCAAACAATAGACAGACCTATAAGGCAAATAATAACATCAGGAAAGTACACAGTCCTTAAAACAATCAGCCATAAGAAATCATAAAGGCAGTTTTGCCCAAGGATAAAGCTCACAAGGAAGGAGGGGATAGGAAAGAAGGATGAATGGAAATGATAAATACAGGGAGGAAATGGGAAGAGTTCTTTTACCTTGTGGGGATTACAATAGATGTCACGAAGCAAAATGTGTGTGAATTGTTGACTGCAAAACCAATTTACTCTGTAAACATTCACCCAAATTACAATAGAAAGTTATTTAAATAAATACATACAACTTCCAGCTTTTTGTAATACTAGATTATATAGCTCCTAATCTAAAAAGTTTATGACACTAAAAATGATAGTTTAATTGAGAAACTATTTTTATGTTTCCTTTAAATATTTTATTGAGAAATACTTTTTCAAAATGGATTACATGTTTCAGAAACTTTTTATGTAACTATTAAAATTTACTTAACTTTATATGTCTGCTTATATCTGTTTATTTAAAGCAATAAAGATTATGCCTGGATTTGATCATCTAGCTTTCAGAACAGGTATGTGTACACAAATTTTGGCCACACTAAGCATTCAGTCTCTACCTACCTGTCAATCTGTTGTTCTGTGATGGCTTGCATGTTGTTATGACACTGGAACCTATGTCCCTGGTCTTTCAAACACCAGCAGGGTCACTCAATGTGGGTGAGCATCCTGCCTAAGATAGACTAAGAAGGCCCAATGATCTACTTTCAAAAATTAGCCAACGAAAACCCTATGGATCACAATAGAATATCATCCAATATAATGCTAGAAAACAGCTCCCTAAATTGGAAGGTCACCAAAATATATAATGGCTGAATCAATGGACTCTATTCTAAATATGGTACAGGACCAATGTGTCATTATGTTGTATGGCAGATTGTCATGAGTTGGAGCCAACATGACAGCAATTAACAGCAACAACAAGCATTCAGTGAAGAATATCATAGTGATAAATCAAGGAACAAAAATTTCTTTCACCATCTTGATTATTTTAGGTGAAAGTGTTTTAGATTACTCAAAAAAAAAAAGTGTCTTGAATCTCCACTTAACTCTGTATATTTAGCTAATATAAGAATCCTAGCTAAGACTCTTTGTTGTTTCTTTCTACAGAAAAGAAACTATTCAGTAAGGCACTTTTAATCAGGTATATTTTTGATGCCTACTTTTATCATAATGGTGTGCAGCATATTTGCTGGATCAACCAGAAGTTGAACAATTGATATTTGAAAAGAAAAGCCAATAGGATTTTACAATATGTTGTTATCTATTCTCACAAATACTGTGCATCAAAATTAAGAGCAAGAGAAAGTTTCTAAATAACTCTGAAAAATTTAGTCAGGGGAAACACCAGACAATGTTTTGCTTGTTGTTCTTGTTGAAAGCATTCCTTAATCTTGATCTGTTTGTTCTTTTAGAATGTTGAGAGGGAAAAGTAAAAAAAAAAAAAAAAAAAAAAAACTCAAGCTGATTAATAATGTTTGTCTTTGAGTTTGTTTTTTTGAGTCCCACAGTTCAGTATTTACATAAATGGACGTCCTGCTGCTGTTAAATCGTTCATCTATGTTTGTCTAAAAACAGTTTCTTATTAAGCTAAGCCCATATGTTTGGTAAGGCTTTTCTCCTCTTAAAAAGAGACCTGAAATTCTTCTTTCCAAAAGCATGAGTTACTATTCTAATACTGATTGTTTATAAAGTTTCCTACACAAAGGAGGATTAGAAAAATACATCATAATAATCAATATAATGTGCTTTCCCAATGAGCTTATTACCAAAATCAAGCCAAACCTGCTGCCATTGAATTGACTTGACTCATAGAGACCCTATGGAACAGGGTAGAGCTGTCCCATGGGAGTTCCAAGGCTGTAAATCTCTCCATGGAAGTGGACTGCTACATCTTTTCCCAAGGAGCAACTGATGGGTTCCAAACTTTCAGTTAGCAAACACTTACCACTATGTCAGCAGTGCTCCTTTAGTTAGTTTCATTACCAGGTTCTAACTTTTCTCCCATTTCTTGAAGCTTCATCTGCTTATGGGGGGCGGGGGAGACCTTTAGTAACTTGGCTACAAAAATGAAAATACACAGTTATTATGGTGAGAGTTAAGATCATAAAATTACAAGTTTCCTTTTTTTTTCCAAATAATAAAATCTTTAAATTTTATTTTTGCTAGTTAGGTAAAATATAAGGCAAGCACTTTAAAAAAAAATTATTTAAAAAAGCCATAATCATAAATTTGTATGATTGAAACTCAAGCTACTGATTCATTCATGAAAAAGTCATAGTACCATCTTTTCAATCTTGCCAAAGGAAAGAAAAAACAGAGCAACTTTTGAGATAGCAACTTTTTTATAGTAAATTTTAGTGACTGTTGTAGGCTACAAATAATACCACCTCCTAAATAATGCTTGGGAGCTCTGGTAGCATAGTGGCTAAGACACTTGCCTGCTAACCAGACGGCTGGCGGTTCAAACCCACCAGCCACTCCTCGGAAGGAAGGTTGGGCAATCCTACTTCCGTAGTGATACTGCCTCGGAAACCCAAGGAGGGGTCGCTATGAGTCGGGTTTGACTCGACGGCACATAACAACAACAACAACAACAAATAATGCTTAAAAATAATAATAATAATAATACCTTCCACTTAACACTTGAGGGTGTTAACTTTCCAAAAAGGAAGAAAATTAGGCTTTGCTAGTGGAGGAAATTTTAAGATGAGATATTGATACACTTTATAGATCCTTATTACTAAATATTAACAGTAGGTGGGAGGCACAAAGGCTAGTAGCTTCATTGGCTTCAGTTCTCTTTTGTACTCTTGCAACTTGCAAATCTTTAGAGCTATTTGATTTAAAAACAAGCTGTGTTTTTATTCAATTATTTTTCCACCCCAAGTTTGGATGATGGGAACAGATCTCTATTTTGTCGTGTTGCACTCCCTGAGGACCTTGCCTATTCACTACTTTTCTTTTTGAAAGAGATAAACACGTTCTTGTCATCCACAGCTGTTCCTCCAGATGTTCCTGAACCAAGACCAAAATCAGCTCATCTGTGCTTTAAACTTGGTCTTCTCAGGAATTCTTGTGGGAGTCGCTGTCTTCTCTAGGTGACATCTTCCACAAATCCAGCCCATAGCAGGGCAGAGACTTTGCCTTCCTAAGAACATGTGCTTGCCAAGAGCAGAACTAGGCTCCATGACCAACTCACTTAGGGAAAAAGCAGCCCCATAATCAAGTGGTCCATTCAGGAAGAAGCGAGAACAGCAGATACAGCTGGCAGCCAGGCAAAGAGGAACCACTGTGAGACATCCTGTGGTGGAGGAAATCTAAGAGATTGCCTGCTGTTGAATTCAGAGTTCATTTATTGAGAAAGTAACATGTGCTCTGTGGCTTACCTATATAATTTTAACTCTTATTTAAAAAAAAAAAAAAAAAAAGCCAATGTTGCCACCAAGATAATACCAACTCATAGTGGTCCCAGTGTATCAGAGTAGAACTATGGTCCATAGAGTTTTCAATGGCTGAGTTTTCAGAAGCAGATTTACAGGCCTTTCTTCCGAGGTGGTTCTAGACGGACTCAAACCTCCAACCTTCTGGTTAGCAGCCAAAGAGGTTAGCCATTTATATCACTCAGGAGTCCAAATCTTACTCCATGAAGTAGTTATTTTCATCATCATCTTACAACTTAGAAAACCAAGCTTTTGAATAAGGATTCCTTGAGTTAAATTGCCAGAAATCCAACTCAAACTAGTTTAAGCAAAAAGAATGAATTGGTTAGCCTACACTATTGGTATGAATTAGCCTATCCAGTCATTTAATGGTTCTACCTATGCATGACAAATCATCAGCATTACATAATTCTAGATATTACCAGAAATAGCATTCTGAAATTTAACTGACTATATTTACTTATACAACTTAGAAATTTTAATTATGTAAATTTAACTCAAGTCATTACCCAGTCAACTGTTTCAGTTCTAGGCTGTTCTTCTTAATAGTCCTGGGAATAAGTCTCACTGTTAATTATAACAAAAACTTCAAGGAATTTTATTACTTTTCAATAATAGTTTAGATAAACATATTATTATAAAGGATGACATTTTAAAGTAAATGTAATAATGCAATATTTGCCAATTAATAATAGAATTTACTTAATATTGAATACCCTAAGAATATTAATTTAAGATTATTTATTAGCCCTTATTGTGTTTCCAACACTTTTCTCAGTGCTGAAAGTACAATGAACTAGGCCAACAAATATTCCCCTCCATAGAAGTAAGAAATATACATCATAGGTAAACAGAATAATAATAAATACAAATTCCAATTGTAACATGTGCTATGAAGAAAATAAACAGAGAGGAAGTAACATGGATGGTCAGGAGGTAGAAGGGCAGAGGAACCTTCTTTAACAAGAAGGTCAAACAAGGCATCACAGAGTACCTGATAATTTGAATTTATACCTGAATGTTGAGAAAGAATCCTTTATGTGAAGAGCAGGAATAAGGGCTTTTCGACCACCATGGAAAGTAGTATGGCTATTCCTTAAAAAGTTGGAATTAGAAATACCATTTGACCCAGCTATTCCATTACTAGGTATATATTCTAAAGACGTGAGAGCCAGGACAAGAACAAACATATGCACACCTATGTTCACTGCAGCACTATTTACAATAACAAAAAGATGGAAACAAATAAGGTGTCCATCAGCAGAAGAATGGATAACCAAACTATGGTACATTCACACAATGGAATAATATGCAACCCTAAAGAATAGTGTAGAATCTGCAAAACACCACACAACATGGATGAACTTTGAGGACATTGTGCTGAGTGAAATAAGTCAATCACAGAAGGACAAATATTGTATTAGTTCACTATTGTAAAAAGTCAAGGAAAGGTTTATATATGGGAGGAAACCTTCTTTGTTGGTTACTAAGGGTGGGAGGGGAGGGGAGAAAACACTGCAAAAATAAAAAAGCTGCCATTGAGTCAACTCCTACTCATGGAAACCCCATGTGTATCAGAGTAGAACTGTTCCACTGCTGGATTTTCAATGGCTGATTTTGTGGTAGATAATAAGGCCTTTCCACAAAGATGCTTCTGGGTGGACTTGAATTTTCAACCTTTTGTTTAGCAGGTGAGTGCTTTAATCATTTGCACCATCCAGAGATTTCCCCATGTACAGAGAATTAGTAAATTCCCAAGGAAGGAAAAAAATGTGATTTCTGAGGTTATAGAAAATTGGCCATCAAAACAAGGAAGACAGGGTACCAGGATGAGAGCAGAGAGGTAGCAGAAACCAAATGGCATGGGCCTCACTGGGCCATATGAATGTTTGGATGTGATCCCAAAGCCAATGGAAAGACATGGGAGGTAGATTTAAAAAGACAGAGATAGGGTCTGATTTGTGTTCAGCTGGCTGCTGAGTGAACAATGAATTGAAATGAGGCAATTAAATCCTCACTTCATGACACACACTACACAGAGACCTCTCCTGCATGTCTTATTTAACCCCATTAGGTGGTCTCATCACGATTGTGATCCAAAAAACTGAGGCTCAAAAAGTTAATGACTTAGCATCACACAGCTGAAGAGTTTGAAACTCAGTCATCTGTCCTAATGCTTAACCACCACTTATAATTACTAAATGATACATATTAAATGGCCTGATCAATGACACATTTTACATTGCTGATATTTTCAGTGTTTGGTTTTCCCATTTCTTGAGACAGACTGGATCCAAACTGAAGTAATCATCTCCTGAGAGTTATTAATTCCATTAGTTTAATACTAAGAAGCGGTAGAATGAAGATTCTTAGACAAAAGATATATGAAGTAATTGGGACTCAACTATATGAAAGTTGCATGGTTGGTACAGAGTAGAAGAAGGTCTTTATTTTCACCAAGGACCAGGATTAAATCAACAAGAAGTACATAAGGACTTCCGCTAAAATGGCAGAATAGGTAGACAAACTACACAGATCTTCTTCAACAAAGAGAAGAGGAACCAATTAACACAGATACAGAAGATATTCCTGGAGGTCCAGTAAGATGGCGGAATAGGCAGAAAGGCTGCACAGACCCTCTTCAACAAAGAAAAGTGGAACCAATTAACACAGATACAGAAGATAATTCTGGACCCCTCAGCCTTGAAGGGAAGGATATAGAAGTGGACTAAACTCCAACTAGTAGAAGAATTTGCATGAAAACTCCAAAAAAAGGAGACATACGGAGCTGCGGTCTGGCAGTGATCCTGACAGTACAGAAAGCTTGGCTATTGCCACGTGGTGATAGGACCTAAGAATTAACCCATGTGTGTCAGAGTAGAACTGTTCCACCACTTATAATTACTAAATGATACATATTAAATGGGGACTGCATGGAGGATTGCTCTGGTGGCTGATGAATAAAAGGGGAAGCAGCAAAGAGGAAGGCAGGCTGAGCTGTGGACTTTTGCCTGTCTGGAGGGTGCAGCCATCTTGAATGTTTACAAGCAGTTAGGATTTTGGATATATAAAGCAACAGTGTTCTCCCAGATTCCAAGCCTGTTCTTAAGAACAGGCTCCACTTGCCAGGAACCCCAAGAACATTCCAGACCTGGACAACTGGAAAGGTGCAACATTCCCCTTATTACTCTTATACCCCACACCTTCTTGGTGAACAGAAGTGTACCCATCCCTCACTCTCACCCACCTTCTAGACCGGCAGGAATTCTATCCCAGTCTGTATGCATGGATGGAAGTTGGGTGCCCTGCCCTGCCACGATTTTTTTTTCTTCTTTCTGTTTTTTAGTTTGTTCATTTTTGTCTGTTTTAAAACTACTATTATTATTACTGTTGTCCTTTTTACTATTATTCTTTATTCTTCCCCTCCCATGTTCTAGTTTTCAGCTTTTTATCTTTTGCTTGTCCCTGGTTGCAATTTTTTTTCTTTTTCATGGTTAGCCCCATTCCATATTTTTCTTTTTGCATTTATCCCATTTTTTCTTCATTATTCTCCATCTCTACCTTTTTTCTCTTATTGCCCTCTCACCAGATATCGCAGGGGTTTTTTTCTTTTTCTTTTTCTTTTTCCCTTTTTTCTTTTTTTTGGTTACTGTTCCTGTATGATTACATGGTGTGTTTTTTGTCCATTTGCTTTTACTTTTTTGATGGCTATTCAATTGTTATTTTTGTCTAACTGAATGGAAGATAGAGACTGTCCCCATATGACACAACTATGCCCATACCTCTTACAGCTTCACTTACTGAGTGAGAGCCACCACCTCCTTCTCAACCAATGGGCCAATGATAAACAACCATCAAGAAGAGCCTGACCCACCCTTGGTTGCTCTTCAGAAACAGTTAACTGAGATCTAAATACAACAATGCCATGATGTCTCAGAGACAACAGTCCACACAAAGAAGCAAGATAAAGTGGTAGAAATAAGGGAACAGGATACAGACCCAGAACACATCCCTGAGGAAGAAGGAGCATTAGAACTCTCTGATAAGGAATTCAAAAGAATTTAGGTATCTTCAAAGGATTGAGAGACAGACCAAAGAAAGCGCAGACAAAACCCTAGAAGAATTTTGGAAGAAAATACAAGAACAACATGACAAAATAAATGAAAAATTAGAAGTCATTCTAAATCCACAGATAGAAATCCAGAAGATTAATAGTAAATTGTCAGAAATAGATAACACATTGGAAGGGCAAAGGAGTAGAATCAATACAATGGAAGACAGAATTAATGAGACTGAAGACAAATACCTGAATACTTCTTTGGAAAAGGATCAATCAGAAAAAATATTTTTTTAAAAAATGAAGAATGCCTATGGTTCATGTGGGATACCATCAAAAGGAATAACCTATATGTCACTGGAATTTCAGAACAGGAGGAGAATAATAAAACTACTGAGTAAATTGTCCAATATTTGTTGGAAGAGAACTTCCCTGATATGATGAAAGATGAGAATATATTCATTCAGGAAGTCCAATGAACCCCAAACAGGATAGAACCCAAAAGAAAATCACCAAGACATATTTTGGTGGTTATTTTTTTGTGTCAACTTGGCTGGGCCTGGTTGAGTGACTGGGCAACTGGTGGTAGTTATTCCTCATGATGAGACTGGCAATCAACTCCATGGAGAATCTACCACAAACAGCTGAGTAGCTGCTTTGCATATGTGGTCTGCTTCCCATATATAAGACATAGCTTTTGGAATGGTCTCTAGCCGATGGCATGCTTGTACCCTGCATGTAGTCATGTCATTGCTCAGCAGCCTGCTATGCTCTGCCAATGTTGGGACTTATAATGGACTTAAGATAATGGCCTGCCATGTGGTTTGGTAACATCAGGGCTGTGCCTTTTTACTTATCAAACTTGGGGCTTCCCAGCCTCAGCAGCGAGTTGCTGTCTGAGTGAAGAAATGCCTCTAGCTCCAGTGGGCCAGGAGCAGGAGGCAGAGATGGACCCCAAGATTGAGGGGCTTCCACCCAGCCCCTAGAGCCTGGCACTTTGAACTTGGACTTAAAGCCTCCAAATTGTAAGAATAAACTCCTATTTGTTTAAGGCCATCCCATTTCTGGTATATTCTTGTCAGAGCAGCACTAGGTAACCAGAACACCTATCATCATCAAACTCATCAAAACCAAAGACAAAGAAAAAATCCTGAAAGCAGCATGGGAAAAACAAAAAGTTACAAAGGACAACCAGTAAGAATAAGCTCTGCTTTCTCAGCAGAAACCATGCAAGAAGACAGCAATGGGATAGTATATATAAAACCCTGAAAGAGAAAATTTTTCAACCAATAATTATATACCTGGCAAAAATGTCCCTCAAATATGATGGTGACATTAGGAGATTTCCAGATAAGCAGAAACTAAGGGAATTTGTTAAAAATCAGACCACCCTTACAGGAGATACTAAAGGGAGTCCTTTGAACAGAGAACCAAAAATAGCAAACAACCAACCATTAATACACAAGATGACATAATCCAGAAACCACAGCTATATATATATATCCAAAGTAAATTAAGCTTACAAGATTGTAAACAGGGAACTAGAGACATCAGTTGGCAAGTGAGGACAACTACAAACCAAAAAGTGGGAAAAACTGCATAGTTAGAGAACTTCTAAATGGTGAGGAGGTCAAGAGAGTTGTAAGATAGAATGGACTGTTCTAATCTAAGGGAGAAAATTATAAATCAAAGGGTAACCTCAAAGAAAAATGATAAGCCTTCACATCACAATAAAAAATAGGACAAGCACAAATATTCAACAAATACTAAAACAACAGAAACAAAGGAAATGATAACACGATCTATAAACATAATGAGCTCAGCAGAGAAAATAATATGGAACAAAGAAACCAGGGACACCATGAAAAAATACCTAACAATATGACAGCAACCAGTTCATACTTGTCAATAATTACACTGAATGTTAGTGGATTAAATGCACCACTCAAGAGACAGAGAGTTACAGAATGGTTAAGAGAACAAATCCCATCAATATGCTGTCTACAAGAGACACACCTTAGAGACAAAGACAAAAATAGATTAAAAAATCAAAACCTGGAAAAAGCTATATCAAGAAAATGGCAACCATAAAAAAACAGGAGGGGCAATATTAATTTCTCATCAAATTGACTTTGAGACAAATATCAGCCTACAAGACAAGAAAGGACATTATATAATGATTAAAAAATCAATTGAACAAGAAGATATAAAGATAATAAATATCTATGGACCCAATAAAAGAGTCCCAAAATACATAAATCAGACTTTAAAGGAGTTGAAAAGGCAAATAGATGATTCCACAGTCATAGAGGGAAACTTTAATACACCACTTTCAATGAAAGATAGAACTGGAAAGAAGCTCAACAAAGATGTAGAAGAGCTAAACAATACAATCTACCAACTTGACATTATAGACATCTACTGAGCACTTCACCCAACAACAGCATACTTTCTTTTCCAGTGCACATGGAACATTGTTCATGATAGACCATATGTTAGGCTATAAAGCAAGCCTTAGTACATTTAAAAACATTGAAATATTGCAAGACATCTTCTCAGATCATAACATTATCAAATTAGAAATCAATAACAGGAAGATCACAGAAAAAGAGTAAACACATGGAAACTGAACAACACCCTCCTTAAGAAAGACTAGGTAAGAGAAGAAGTAAAAATAGAAATTCAAAAATTCCTTGAATCAAATGAGAATGAAAACAAAACATATCAAAATCTTTGGAGCATGGCAAAAGCAGTGATCAGAGGCCAATTTATAGCAATAAATGCACACAGCAAAAAAGAGGAAAGAGCCAAAATCAACACTTTAAACCAACATCTCCAAGAATTAGAAAAAGAACAGTAAGAAAAGCCTACAGTCACCAGAAGAAAGGAAATAATATTCAAGCAGAATTCAATGAAACAGAAAAGAGAAACACAATAGAATAAATCAACAAGGCCAGAAGTTGGTTTTTTGAAAAGATTAATAAAATTGGCAAAC
>NW_006921600.1:6723191-6728642 GCF_000298275.1 Orycteropus afer afer
GACTTTAAAATAATACAACCACTGGGAGAAGCAGTATGACGATTTCTTAAACAGTTGGAATTAGAAATACCATTTGACCCAGCCATTCCATTACTAGATATACATCCTAAAGAAGTAAGAGCCAGGACAAAAACAGATATATGTACACCCATGTTCATCGCAGCACTAGTTACAATAGCCAAAAGATGAAAACAACCTAGGTGTCCATCAACAGAAGAATGGATAACCAAACTATGGTACATAGACACAAGGGAATACTATGCAACCCTAAAGAATAATGTAGAATCTACAAAACACAGCATAATGTGGATGAACTTGGAGGACATTATGCTGAGTGAAGTAACCATATTACAGAAGGAAAAATATTGTATTAGTCAGTTATTGTAAAAAGTCAAGGAAAGGTTGATATATGGAAGGAAATTTTCTTTGTTGGCTACCAGGAGTGGTAGGCAGGGGAGAGAACACTATTAAATTGGTAGAGACAAGTATTGATTTGGGTGTACCAAATGTGCATGATCAACACAGGGCATTGAGGAAGAGGAAGACATAGAGAGCTGCATGGGGGGTACACACAACAAAGATGAACCCTTTCGCACATACAGTACTGTGTTGTCAGTGATGGGATCATAGATATACAGGTGGATAGATGAGTGGATAGGCTGAACTATTAGTTATGTCTATGCAGGGAGGAGTGTGCCCATGACCATGTATAGGATTGGCAGACAATGTTTACAAGTTTATTTGTATGTTCTGTAAGAATTTCCAGGAATGTAGTAGAGCTGACACGGGACAAGGTTGTAGTCGCTTCTTGGCCAGAGCTAGCTACCCAGAGGGAGCAGGTAGTTGGACTTGTGCACTCGGGACTATGGTTGCAGGGGACATCAAGCTCAATCGCCATAGCATACTACACAAAAACATTGTTCCCCATCCTACTTTGGTGAGTAGTGACTGGGATCTTAAAAGTTTGCAAGTAACCATCTAGATACAACGAAGAGTCTCTCCTCGTCCAGGGCAAAGAAGAATGAAGAGAACCAAAGACACATGGAAACAACTACTCCAAGGGACTGGTACACTATGCAGTCCTCAGCCTATATGACAGTGAGACCAGAACTAGATGGTGCCCAGCTACCACTGTCAACCACTCAGAGGGGGATCTATGTAGTAGATCCTAGATAAAGTGGGAAAACAATGTGGAACAAAAATAAAAATCTTAAAAAAAAAAAAAAAAAAGACCAAGTTTGCTGGTCTGATAGAGCTTGGTGGAACCCCTGAGACTATAGCCTCTAGTTGCCCTTCAGGTCTTGAATTGAACCCACTCTTGTGGCTTCCAGCCAAACAAAAGACAGGCATATGAATTGAACATTTACATTAGGTAGATACACTCCTTGGAGAGATCAGTCATGGGAGAATAGAAGTGTTGTATATGCACAAGGTGATGGTGGGGTGCAGGAGTGCTTGCGAGGGAAGGACAGAGGAAGAGGTAACTATGGGGAGGAAGTGGGAAGAAAGCTGTTTCATTGTAGGAAACTTCAGTCAATGTCATGAGAAACAGTGTATGTGAACTTCTACATGGAAAGTGAATTTGCTCTGTAAACTTTCACCCAAATCACAATAAAAATTAAAAAAAAAAAAAAAAAAACATGTAAGAAAGACATTACACAAAAACTCGCTATTTAGGGTTAGAAAACCTACAAAGAAAATATAAAGACTACTACTCTAAAAATGAAAATAGATTTGGCCATTACTTATTGGCTATGGGTATCTGGACTTTCTAGGAATATTTCTAGCATTTGAATCCATCCCTGACAGGCCAGGATCCTGTGCACACCAGCACTCTCTAGGAATTAATAAGTTCCTGGTCTTAGGCTTTCCTTGATTCTTCAGCTGTACCATTTTTCTTATTCTTTCTGCATATCATCCTTTTCCAAAACTATTTTTTATTTCCTGGTAGTTTATGGCATCTTTATTCAACAGGAAGAGATCCAAAGACCAACAGTAGAAGTTTCTAAAGGAGAAGTAACAAAGATAGCAATCTATCACATAAATTACATGGTCCTCATAGAAAATGAGGGAGAAGGACTTTAAAATCTTTCTTACTTATAGAATAATAGTGGCAAACACTTATATAATACTTAATACAAGCATTAGGCACTCCTGTAAGGGTTTTATGAATATTAACTCGTTATCATATCAGGTTGTACTATTGTTTTCATCTCCATTTTACATATGTGGAAATTAAAGCAAAGGAAAGTTCATAAATTGCCTGGAGTACAGTGCTAGTAATTGAAGGCACTTGGATCGAATCCCAGCAGTCTCCCTCTGAGATTATTCTCTTGGACACTCCTTTATATGCTGCTCCTATGATAGGGTCCAGAAAATATTTCTACACTTGTCTGTCAGTTTGTCTTACTGTGGTGGCTTACATGTTACTATGATTCTGGAAGCTACGCTAAACCAAACCAAAACCCTAACCAAACTCACTGCCATCAAGTCGATTCTGACTCTTACCCCCTTTGGTTTTCCAAAGTGGTAAATTTTTACAGAAGTAGATTGCCCAGTCTTCCTCCTGCAGAGTGGCTGGTGGGTTTGACCCCCCAACCTTCTGGTTAGCAGTCAAATGTCTTAGGCACTACATCACCAGTGTTACCAGTATTTAAAATACCAGATGGGTCACCCATGGTGGACTGATTTCAGTAGAGCTTCCAGGGTAAGACAGACTACTTTAGAAAGGCCTGGAAACCAACTTTTGAAAATTAGCTAATGAAACCCCTATGAATCACACAGAATATAGTCTGAAACTTCAATTCACTTTGGATACATCATCAGGAGGGATTGATCACTAGAAAAGTACATCATGCTCGGTAAAGTAGAGAGCCAATGAAATCAGAGAAACTTTTCAGTAATATGGATTGACAGATGAGCTATCACAATGGACTCAAACAATAAGATGATGTAGGACAGGCAACTTTTCATCCTGCTATCCATGAGATTGCCATGAGTCAGAGACAACTCAATAACAACTAACAACAACAACAACAGAAAATATTTGAAGTCATGAAAATCCTAACATTTTAACAAATGTCTAAAACTTAAGCACTTCAGTGCCCTAAAATCAGGGGTATAAATGGGCTAATGTTCTGATAGGAAGAAGAGTTTTCTACCAGCATGGAATGATTCAATCACAGACATACAAAATAGATGTGTTAGTACTAAGGCAATGAGAAGAACATGAGATAAGCCCTTTGAAAGGGTTACTGGGGTAAGAACATAGAATGTACTTAACACAAACCTGTTAAGCCTGTGGAAGCTGATGAATGATTTCTTCTACTGTGATCCTGTAAAAGTAAAAGGAGTCCTACAGTGTCACTTCAACACAGCTCAAAAGACTGGGTCTTAGCTGGTCTAAATGGGAACTTTTCATCTTATCTATGGGTTTACTTTTCCAGTGCTGTTCAAATGTTTATACTTCCCGTATGATGGGATTAATCTTGGAGTGTCATCACGATCCCCTAGAGGACTAGGAGCACAAAGAAATAATAATAGTTAAACCATGATGAATCCTTACTACATCTTAAGGAGTTTATCTGCATTAATTAATTTCAGCCTCACAACTGCTCTCTGAGCTCAGTACTGTTTGATGAAGGGAATCTTCCTGCTTAACTTTCCAAGGCTTTACCCTACCTTCTCCTCCCTGACCCTCAAAACCCTAAAACTAACTCCTCTCCTGTGAAGTAGGTTTTTAAAATGTTTATTGTGGTAAGATACATGTAAAAAAATTTCAACCATTTTTACATGTACAATACAGTGACATTAACTGTATTCACCATGCTGTGTAACTATCATCACTACCCATTTCCAAATTATTTACTTTTTAGTTATTTGTTTAAGCAGAAGAAATCCAAAAGTCTTGGTTCCATTGCCTAGAATTAACCTGGAACCCAGACTGTGGGAAGAGGTTAAGGAACAGGATCTGATTTGATTGATTGATAGGGTCATGGTTTTCAATAAAGGGCACAGAATTAAAACTTGTCTGTTGAAGTGGTTCTAGTTCTAGGTCTATGAGTTAGCATCCTTTGTTGAAAAGGAACCTATTTACCTAAAAGATTCCAATCTACCTCCAAACTTTCATGACCCTTAGAAAGGGTTGCCAGCCCCTATCTGGAAGAGCCTGGTAAGATGATAAAAGTTTGAAGGAACTACCTTCAAAACATTTTACAGTGTGCTTCAAGAAGATAATATTAAATAGAATATCATAGTTAAAAATTTCCTAATGTCCTAAGCACAAAAGATCCTAGTGACTTCCCACCTGGGTTTCTACTCTACATGAAAAAAAAAGAACCCAAGGAAATATCAAAAAGCCTAGAACATTCTTAAGAGCAAATATCTCTGCTTTTATTTTTTTCCAGATGCTCTTCTCTTCCCCAGCGGGGGCTTCTGTGAATTGATTTCATGGGAAGAACTCCTATTGTCATAAATGAAGTTGCACCTGCAATCTATAGAGAGGCAAATGAAGCTCACCAGGAGGAGAATGAAACCAAAAGGTTTTACTTAAATCAGAGAACCAAAACCTGGAAATAGGCAGAAATCAGTTTGAAATTGTGCCTCCCAGAACAGTGAAAAATAGAGGTCCAAGAAGTAGACATTGGCCTTAGGAAAACAGGAAGATATTTGTGTACAGTAAAAAGATCTTATGATAGAATGGAGTCAGAAGAGAGAAGAAATAGGAGGATGAAAACTCAAGAATAAACACGAACACAGAGCATAGTTGGGCAGACTCGTACAATAGAATATTAAGAAAAGGTCTGAGTGTATGTTAACTTGGGTGAAGGGGAAGGCAAAACACAATTAAGAAGGAGGTCAGCACACAATGATCAAGGAAAGGAAGATGGTGAGAGGAGTACAAGCATTAAGGTAACAGACATAAATACTAATCCATACATAATTCTGCAATAACAATAATAACAATAATCAATACAAGCTGAACAGGTGTGGGAAGAAGCATGGGACTATACAGCGAATATGTGTAGGTTTGACAGAGGATATTTCTACATATGTGTTTACATGTGCTACAAATACATTCATGAATGCAGTAAAGCCTACAGGGGGCAAAGTCATGAAGACTCCTTAGCCATAACCAAGAACCCTAAGGGAGTGAGTCACTGGTCCCGAAGACTTAGGACAGTAGTCTCAAGGGACATCAAGGTCACTTGGCACAACACAGTGACAAAGACAGTGTTCTACATTCTATTTTGGTGAGCAGCAACTGGCATCTTAAAAGCTTGTGAGTGGCCTCTAAGGTGAAACTATTGGTTTCTCCCCACATGGAGCAAAGAAGACTGAAGAAAACAAAAGATATGGAAACAATTACTCCAAAGGACTAAAGGACAACACGAACCTCAGCCTCCATGACCCTGAGACCAGAAGAAATAGATGGTACCTATAGCTACCAAC
>NW_006921600.1:6733756-6734251 GCF_000298275.1 Orycteropus afer afer
TCACTGACAGCATTGTACTTCAGATAGATCTTGAAACATTCTTTGTGAAGATGAATGCCATGTCATTCCTCTTTAATTTGTCATTTCCAGCGTAGTAGATCATATGGTTATGTGATCCAAAATTGGTCCATTTCAGCTCACCACTGTCTAGGGTATTGATCTTTACATGTTCTATTTCATTTTTGACAACTTCCAATATTCCTAGATTCATACATCATACATTCCATGTCCCGATTATTAATGGATGTTTGCAGCTGTCTCTTCTCATATTCAGTCATGCCATGTCAGCAAATGGAGGCCCCAAAAGCTCTATTTTATCCATATCATTAAGGTAGGTTCTACTCTGATGAGGCAGCTCTTTCCCAGTCATATTTTGTGTGCCTTCCACCTGAGGGACTCATCTTCCAGGACTGTATTGGACAATGTTTCAGGGTTATTCATAAAATTTTCCAGTAATATATCAGACAGTGTTTCACTACTATTCATAAGGTTTTC
>NW_006921600.1:6734351-6745965 GCF_000298275.1 Orycteropus afer afer
GGAAACAATTACTCCAAAGGACTAAAGGACAACACGAACCTCAGCCTCCATGACCCTGAGACCAGAAGAAATAGATGGTACCTATAGCTACCAACTGCTCTGAAAGGGATTACATTAGAAGGTCCTGGATAGATTGGGAGAAAAATGTGGAAGAAAACTCAAAATTATAAAGACTAGGTTTACTGGTCCAATGAAGACTGTTGGAACCCTCAAGGTTTTATGCTTTGCCTTGGGCACCCTTTGGACCTGGAACTGAACTCACTTCCACAGCTCAATTTTCAGTCAAATAGACAGGTCTACAAGGTGAAGAATAACTCTAGGAAGGTACACACTCCTTAGAACAATCATCGATTTGAGATCGAAAGGGCAGCATTTGCCCAAGGGCAAATTTCAGAAGGTAGGAAGGGTTAGGAGAGAAGAAGGAATGGAAACAAGAAACACAGGGAGAATGAGGGAGGAGTAGTTTTACATTGAGGAGATTGCAACCAAGGACATGAAACAAAATGTGTGAATTTTTGAATGGAAAACTCACTCAAATCACATAAAAAAAATTTTGAAAAAATACACAAGCAAACAAAAAAAGTGTTGGAGGACATCTTCAGATGCTCAGAATTCAAATGTGAAGCTGAGATGTCCACTGCCCCAGAAAAGAAGGCCATGGGGTCTCCTACAACCTAGCCTTTAGCTGGTGTTGTTGTTGTTATTATGTGCCGTCGAGTCGGACCCGACTCATAGCGACCCCTCCTTGGGTTACCGAGGCAGTATCACTGCGGAAGTAGATTGCCCAACCTTCCTTCTGAGGAGTGGCTGGTGGGTTTGAACCGTCAGCCTTCTGGTTAGCAGTCAAGTGCCTTAGGCACTATGCTACCAGCGTTCCCAGCTTTTAGCTGGTAGCTGAAATTTGAAAAAAAAAAGAAGAAGAAGAAGAAAGAAAGAAAAGGTCTATCTACCAATGTCTTTATTTACCGTCTTCTCAACCTCCTAGGGCTGCCATAACAAAGTATCACAAACTAAATGCCTTAAAACAACAGAAATTCATTCTGTCACAGTTCTGGTGACTAGAACTCTGAAATCAAGGTGTTAGCAAGGTCATGCTCTCTCCAAAGAGAGGATCCTTCCCTGACATTTCCAGATTCCAGTAGCCCAAGGCATGCCTTGACTTGTGGTAGCATAGCTCCATTCTCTACACCCGTCTTCACATGGCCATCTTTCTTCTGTGTCCATGCCTCTTCTCCTATACTTATAATGACAACAGTCATATCAGACTGAGGCCTACCCTACTCCAGTATGTCTTCATGTTAACTTAGCTAATTATACCCATAAAGAACCTCTCTCCAAAGAACCCATCTCCAATAAGTTCATTTTGAGGTTCCAAGAAAGACATGAATTTTGAGGGGACACTATCTAACCCAGTATAAACTCATTACTGTTGAGTTGAATCTAATTCATGGCAATCCCGTGTTTTACAGAGTAGTTTTTTCAATAGTTTTTCTTGGCTGTAATTTTTATGGAAGCATATTGCTAGGCCTTGTTTCTTGGACGAGTGTACTCGAACCATTAACCTTTTAGGTTAGTAGTCGAGCACAAACCATTTGTACCACCCAGGGTCTTCCAATTCAGTACACCTATATGATTGAAAAGCAACTCACAAAATAAATATTAGAATCCTCACATCACAGAAATGCTCAACTCACACAGGTAGTAAGTGGGAGCAGATTCCATAATGCTGTTCCCAAAAGAGACTTCTCAAACCTTACTTTTCTGCATTTCTATATTTATCATTTGAAATCTCTGTTCTAATTGCGATGAGGGGCTTGCTGTGAGGAAAGCATTCTTTTCTGTTCAAAGCTGACTGTTCACATGAATATCAGCATTAGTGTGGCTATTACTACTGATTCAGGTTCAGAGGTGCCACCATTGGCCTAGAGACCATTGCTTTTTGTCAGTCTTTAAAATGGTGACTTCCATGTGTGTTAAACCAAGGAAATAAGTCTCCTTTTATCACTCTCCTGTAGCTTGACCATACTGTCAAGACAATCGATTGCCAAAAGCATGCTAACAGGTCGCTCTCCAGCTGCTGCTCAGTGTGAGAAAAACAAGGCTATCATGTAGGTTCGGGTGGATTGTGACAGCTGACGTTTAGGTGGTAAATTGGGGATCTGCTTGTGCAGCTTTGCCTTACTGCTCAAGAAGGAACCGAATGTGAAAGAGGGACCAAAGAGGTGGCCTATGCTGTGCATCCAATAAAGGGAGATGAATCCCACTCTGAGAGAGGCAGAAAGAAAACAGCTGAAATCTGTAAATGACTATCAAATAAAAAAAAAATGCCATTCTCATTTTGGGTTTTGAAATACAAAATAGGTTTACAAATAGAGCATCTGCTAGTTTTTCCATCACCAAATAACTTTTATATTATATTTCTGCAGAGACCCCATGTTTTCTAAGATTTTTATCTGCCAAACTTCATTAGTTAAGTAAATTAATCCATTTGCCAAGTTCCATTCATCAAAGGCACAACTGCCAATCAGAGCTTCTAATCAGCTTGGGATAACAAATAATTCCATAGTGTGTTAATTATAATTCCAGGATAAAAGAAAGAAACTTGACATTTTAATTAATGTGGGCAGCTTTGCCTTAATAAATGAATCATTTTGGCTACCTTTTTCCAAATACTAAAAATAGATTCCAGTTGTCCTATAAATCCAGGGAACTGGGCCTCAGAAACCATTCCATGGTCCCTCACTGGGTCAGGTGCCTTTTTTATGTAATCCTTTAACTGTTCCATATTGTGTTATAATTGTCTTTTTACATATACTCACTCATTACCATTGAGTTGATTCTGACTCATAGCAACACCCATTGGGTTTCCAAGGCTGTATATCTTTATGGAAGCACACTGCCTCATTTTTCTTCTGTGGAGCAGCTAGTGGGTTCACATTATGGATCTTCTGGTTAGTAGCTAAATGTCTTAACTACTACCACTAGAGCTTTACCTAGATTTTAATTCCTTAGCTATTTTCCCTAAGTATGTGAGTATACCCACTAGGTTTCTTGCAAGCATATTGTTTTCTCCAAGAATTTCAATGAATGCTATTTTCTCCATCTCATGTGGTCATAAATTATTCTACATTCATTCAAATACGTTGAATATAAGTACATCCAAGGAAATTAAAATCCCCTTCCCCCAACTCCCAAACTGATGAATCAGCAGAAGTTTCCTATGTCAGGTGAATCAGAAAAGGAAGAAAGACACAGGGGGAGGAGAAGGGGGAGGAAAATATTTTTAAATTAATTAAAATGAGTTTAGCCAGAGAAAGATTTGGAGGTGAGCATCTAATGCACAAGGGAGATAATCAAGCTCAGGACATGTTCAAAAATTGCACCTAGCTCAAGTATAGAAATTGAGGAGGAAATGGAAAAAGATAAAGGTACAGATTGAGGCTCTTTAAGGTCAATGTGTTCACTGCTCAGAAATTTGGATTCTATCTGGAAACTACTGGGAACCATTGAAGAATTTTGGGAAAGATGTACTTGTGCTTTAGCTATGAGAGTGGCTCTGACTACAGTGTGACAAATGTGTAACCTAGATGTCCGCAGCATCGATCCTGCCCGTAAACTGACACAGTGGAAATGCTCTTGAATCATACCCAAGTCCATGGTTTATAGGAGTTCCTGGCCCTCCTACAGAGGTCTGCTAATTCCCAGGGGATTTTTGTCTCCTGATCTCCCCAGTCTCTTGAACCCCTGTTCTCTTTCAACATCTTTTCAACAGTCCTGACAGGAAATGCAGCACTCTCCTTCAGTTTCAAACAGATATAAGTCCATTTATACCAAGTCTTTTATTTCCTTTTTTACTTACTTATTTTTGTTTGTTTTGTTTTGCTTTGAAAACTACCCTGAAGATTTCTTAGAAGAGATAAAGAAGCATTTACATCACAATAATCAATTGATAAGTATAAGAAGCATTACTCTAAAAATGCTAATTACTCATAGTACCTAAGGCATTTGTCTGCTAACTAGAAAGCTAATGGTTCAAACCCACCAGCTACTCCTCCGAAGGAAGGTTGGGCAATCTACTTTCATAGAGATACTGCCTCGGAAACCCAAGGAGGGGTCACCATGAGTCAGGTTCTACTCGATGGCAGTAAATTTTAGTTTTTAGTTCTGGATTGAACTGAATGTCCCTTGTTCCTGTTCTTTCTCTCTCTCTCTCTGTCTCTCTTTTTCTCCCTCCCTTTTTCTCATACCACTGAGTATTCCACCATTCTGTTTGGAATATCCCTGGGTACCTTGATATCCAGTTCCTATTGACATCCCTATCCTGGAATCTTTCACTTTCCCCCAGGTAGACTTATCAAGACATCTTCTTATTTAAAAAAGGAAAAAACTTCTTCAGAAGAAATTATCTTACCGACTGTAAAGAGAAGTATATATTTTTCATCTTGTTAAATGTGATTGAAAGGATGGCAAGTTTAAATGGAATAAAAGTAGTCAGTGCAGAAATATAAGAGAGAAATGATAAAAGCCTGAAATAGTAATGATGCAGATAAAAAGTACATTATTTTAAGACATAGTGAGGAGATAGAATCAACAATTGTTGAAGATTGCTTGGATACCAGTTTTGTAGGAGGGAAAGATGGACTCAGGGGTGATTTTGTTTTTTATTTGGGCAATTGAAACTACCTTAAAGGTAATGATATCTACCAAAGTAGAGAATAATGGAGGAGTAGGTGTGTTCTCTCTTTCACATGGTAAATTGAGATGTCTATGGAACATTCAAGGAAGATGTCCAGCAGGTAATTGGATTATAGCTCTGGGACTCTGGAGAAAGACACATACATAATGCCAGAATGTTAGTGAAGAAGAGAGGTGGCAATAAAACTGGGAGACATCAACAGATAAGAGGTAGAGAGAGAAAGTGAAGTCCTTAGAGGAACTGGAGGAGCAGTCATAGAGGAGAAGGAGAAGCAGGAAGAAAGTGATGTCTTAAAAGCCAAGGGTGAAAAGTTATGGAAGGAGAGACTGGCCACAGTGTCAGTGCTGCAGAGATCAAGTAATATAGGACAGTAATTCACCATTGGATCTCCTCCATTTTATTGGCGGAACAACATCAGTATGAGACTTGACAGACTTAGAGTTAAATGATTGTTTTAATTGGTAGCATAATGCCTAAGGCATTTGACAGCTAACCAGAAGGCTGGTGGTTCAAACCCACCAGCCACTTCTCAAAAGGAAAAGTGGGCAATCTACTTCCGTAGAGATACTACCTTAGAAACCCAAGGAGGAGTTGCTATGAGTCTAATCCACTCGATGACAGTGAGTTTGGTTTGGTTTGGTTTATTTGACTTTAACCTACTTCTTATCACCAATAGGTAAGCATATTGAAAATGTTCCAGAATGTGACTTTCATATTTTCATGGCTATGGAATAGGCGTGCCCAAGGTGACAGTCATCACTTCCATTTGAATTGATAAGGCTGAGTCCTAAGGAAATCATCTTAACATTTTTGTTGTTGTGTGGCACACAGTCAATTTCAACTCATAGCAATCCCACGGGAGAGTATAACCACCCCATAGGTTTTACTGGAATCTCTGGTAGCATAGTGCCTAAGGTACTTGACTGCTAACCAGAGGGCTGGCAGTTCAAACCCACCAGCCACTCCTCAGAAGGAAGGTTGGGCAATCTATTTTCCTAGTGATACTGCCTCAGAAAGCCAAGGAGGGGTCGCTATGAGTCGGGCCGGACTCAACGGCACATAACAATAACAACATAGGTTTTACTAGTCTGTAATCTTTCCTATGCTGTAAACTTCCTGGATATTTTCTCCTACGGTGTAGCAGGTGGGTTTGAACCTACTAACTTCAGTTAGCATTCAAGCATTTAACTACTGTGTCACTAGGGTTCTTAACATTAACATATTATCAAGCATAAGCTATTTGCTAGTGAAAATTAGATGTTTTCAGTACCTACATTAAATCTTCCATGTCATTATTTGAGATGGTATTTTAAACCATTCCAAATGGTATAAAAGAAGAAAAACAGATTACTAAGTTTTCCAGTAATTTATGTACCAGGAGAAACTTCCCTGGAAGAGTAATAATTTGATTTTTTTAAATCTTATATATTTTCTGTATACACATGTCTCAGAAACCATGGCAAGATCTCCCTCCATACAATCTGCCTTTGTGCCTGAAGTTAGCATGCTATTCTTTAAGAGAAAAGCATAACATCAAGAATTATTCTCCTACCTAAGAGTGAATATTTCATAAAAACTGATGTAGTAGATGCTATGGTATGTTACTCAGATCCCACCTTTAGGAGCATGGCACTCATTCTACCAGCTCCAGTAGAGTTGGCTGCTGACCACTCCCAACTGAGACTTGTCCTCAGCCAGAGGAATAGCCTTACCCAAGTTTGTGCCCCTTTACAAGAGCAGCCACTTCCAATGACTATCTAATTCTGGTATGAAAACTGGACCCCATTATCTTGTCCCTTTTCCTGATTCCAGACAACTCTAAAAAGCTCAATTAGCTCCAGAACTCCCTGTGGGATGGACCAAGGGTTATGTGGTAAATACATCACAGTTCAAGTTTCTCCTTTGCCCAACCTGGCTCCATTCATTTCCTTTATAGTTATTGTTCTTGAGAGCTCACCATTAAACTTCTTGCACACAGATCTTAGTCTTGGTATGTTTCCCAGGGAATTCAACTTCAGATATTGATATTACAGATTAAAAGGTCTTTAGATTAAGAGATAATCAAGCTCCTAAGAAATTTAACTATTATAAATATCTGTTTCTAAAACTTTCCAATGTAAAAGACCAAATTATCATAACATGTATTTGTAACTTTCGGTCATACAGTTGTGTGTGTTAATAGTTCAATTAATAATTAACACATTCTCAATCATCTGTGTAAATGCCATATTGAGCATAGTGTTTTTTATCTTCTTATGGCTCACATTCCCTTTTTCTTGAAAATTTTAGGAAGTCTGTAGTGTCCTTTTTTGTTGATAATACTGTTACTATTTCTATCCTCTTTTTATTAGCTTTGATTCATATTTTGTTTGCAGATGTTCTCTTTCTAGTTAAGATTATTTTATCTTTTTTTTTTTTTTTTGGCTGTCTATAAACTTCACTGATTGCATTGGCTTACAGAGATATCTATTGTAGTCTTTAAAGTCTTTATAACTTTTGCTTTCACTTTGATTACTTCCTTCCCCTTTTGAAACATTTTTAACACTCTTGTCATTTTAGACATGGATCAAGGCATTCCTTCCTTTAATCATTTCCCTTACATTTTAAAGTTCATCCTGCTTTTTAACAGGTGAGGTGAAATTTTATTGGTGTTTGATTAGCAAACCAGGAGATGACTTAATTCTTCCTGGTCAATCAATTTTCCCCCAAGAGTTCTCAAAGAACAATAGCAACAACATTGTAAAGATAAAATAAATGCTACACAAGGTACCATTTAAAATCTGGTAAAGACAGCATCAGAACACTTGGCCTAGATTAATATCCTTGGAAGAATGCTATCTAAGCTCTAATTATCCTTTAATTGGTTATGTGGTACGTAATTCCACATCAAGCCTAGTGCAGTTTGTCCAGAGCCTAGAGAAAAGGAGAAAGAGAGCTGACCTCATACGTCTGATTACCTGATGGAGGCTGAAAAGGAATGACCCACAGTTGGAGGCACATTCATTTAGATCCCAGCGATCCCAGCATTTCTACCAGTATGATTAATCCATTAGAACATCCTTCTGTGCAGAAGCAAGAAAGAGGGTATGCAGAACAGATGGGCAAAGAAGAAGAGCGTCTACATCCCTAAAATACACGCATACATGCAAGTACACTGATGTTGAAGAAAATTTTTATTCTCCTTAAATTTGCCTGCTTTTGAGAAATTAGGCTAACCAGAGAAAAAGAAGACCCTTACTACACATTTCTATAAGGGTACTGCTTACCTGATTTTGACACCTTTAGAAATCAGGATATTTGTTCTCATTTTGGATAAGGTACACTGGGGTAATATCCAGCTAGTGACATCATAGCAGTCACACCAGTGTTGTTATAATATTGAAATATTCCATCATGTTTGTCCACAGTTGCTACCTGGTTCTTGTGGCTCTTCCCCCAGATGTCCCTATCTCTCATCTACCAGACTTCTTCATGATCCATCAATTAAAGGGATAATAACTCACAATGTAGGGAACCCCAGAATCCTGTTGTATCACCAGAACTACAGGTCAGTATGATTGGTCACTGCTTTTGATGCATCATCTGTTAGGTGCTTTGCATATCAGTCTTACATACACAAATCAGAAATTAGAGGAGTTATTTTAACTTAAGATTTTATAAAAGTGAAAAAGGAATTGATTGAGAGTGGCTAAACTATTATAATAATTGTTGTTGCTAGCTGCTGTTGAGTTGGATCCAACTCATGAGGACCCTGAGTACAACAAAAACATTGCTTGGCCTTGTACCATATTCACAACCATTGGTATATTAGAGTCCATTTTTGTGTCCACTTTGTATTTTGAGTGCCTTCTAACCTTGAAGGCTCATCTTCCAGCACTATATCAGACAATAATCTGTTGTGACTTGTAAGGATTTCACTGACTAACTTTCAGAACTAGATCATCAGACATTTCTTCTTAGTCTGTCTTAGTCTGGACACTCTGCTGAAACTTGTCCATCATGAGTAACCCATTGGTATTTGTAATACCAGTGACATGGCCTTCAGCATCATAGCAACATGCAAGCCACCACAGTACAGCAAACTGGCAGATGGTGGTGGGTCTTACATTTAGGTGGGATTAATAAAGTAGTGGATGGTTCACAAAGCAGAGGAGCAGATTTGGGAGGTGAATGAAAATTAAGTGGGCTCTGGAGGGTGGCTGTTGTTGTTGTTAGGTGCCATCCAGCTGTCTCTGACTCATAGCAACCTCATGTACAGCAGAAGGAAAGACTGCCCAGTCCTGTGTCAGCCCCATGATACTTGCTACACCTGAGTGCATCGTTGCAGCCACTGTGTCTATCCATCTCGTTGAGGGTCTTTCCCTTTTTTGTTGTCCCTCCACTTTGCCAAGCATGATATTCTTCTCCAGGGAATGGTTCCTTTTTACAACACGACCAAAGTAGGTGAGACGAAGTCTGGCCATTCTCGCTTCTAAGGAGCATTCCAACTGCACTTTTTCCAGGACAGATTTGTTAGTTCTTTTAGCAGACTATGGTACTATCAGCATTCTTCACCAACACAACTGAAAAGCATCTGCTCTTCTTCAGTCTTCCTTTTTCATTGTCCAGCTCTCACATGCATATGAGACAATTGAAAATACCATGGCCTGTGTCAAGCGTACCTTAGTCTTCAAGGAAACATCTTTTCTCTTCAGCACTTGAAAGAGGGCCTGTGCGGCAGATTTGCCCAATGCTGTTCGACATCTGATATCTTGACTGTGGCTTCCATTGGTGTTGATAATAGAAACAAGTAATGGGAAGTTTTTGACAACTTCAATTTTTTCCCCATTTATCATGATGCTGCTTGTTGGTCCCATTGTGGGGATTTTTGTTTTCTTTATATTGAGATGTAATCCATACTTCAGACTGTAGTCTTCAATCTTCATCAGTAAGTGTTTCAAGTCATCCTCACTTTCAGCAAGCAAAGTTGTGTCATTTGCATAACGTAGGTTGTTAATGAGTCTTCCTCTAATCCTAATGTCACGTTCTTCTTCATATAATCTAGCTTCTTGGATTATTTGTTCAGCATACTTGGAAGGAAGGTTGGGCAATCTACTTCCTTAGATACTGCCTTGGAAACCCAAGGAGGGGTCATTATGAGTTGGGTCTGACTCAATGGCACACAACAACAACAACATACAGATTGAATAACTATGATGAAAGGATGCAACCATGACACTCCCTTCTTGATTTTAAACCATGCAGTGCCCCCTTGTTCTGTGTGAATGACAGCCTGCTGCTCTATGAATAAGTTCCTCAAGAGCACAATTAAGTGTTCTGGAATTTCCATTCTTCTCAATGTTATCCATAATTTTTTATGATCCACACAATCAAGTGCTTTTGTATAGCCAGCAAAACACATGTAAACATCTTTCTGGTATTCTTTGCTTTCAGCCAAGATCCATCTGATATCAGCAACTATATTCCTCATTCCATGTCCTCTTCTGAATCCAATTTGCATTTGTGGAAGTTCTCCATCAATATACTGCTGCAACTCTTTTTGAATTATCTTCAGTAATATTTTATTTGCTTGTAATATTAATGATATTGTTTGATAATTCCCACATTCTATGCAATCACTTTTCTTTGGAATGGAAACAAATATGGATCTTTTCCAGTCAGTTGGCCAGGTAGTTGTCTTCCAAATCTCCTGGCATAGCCGAGTGAGTGCCTCTAGTACAGCATCCATTTGTTGAAACATTTCAATGGGTATCTCGCCAATTCCTGCTTTTCACCACTTCCCTCAGTGCAGCTTCAACTTCTTCCTTCAGTATTATTGGTTCTTGATCATATGCCTCCTCCTGAAATGGAAGAACATCAACCAATTCTTTTTGGTACAGTGATCTGTTTATTTTTTCCATCGTGTTTTGATGTTTACTGCATCATTCAATATATTGCCCATAGAATCTTTCAAGCAATCCAAGGTTTAAATTTCCTCTTTCGTTCTTTCAGCTTGAGAAATGCTGAGTGCGTTCTTCCCTTTTGGCTTTCAATTCCATGTCTTTGCACATTTCATTATAATAATTGAATTTGTCTTCTCAAGCTTCTCTTTGCAATCTTCTGTTTAGCTCTCTTACCTTGTCATATTTTCCCTTTGCTTTAGCTACTCTCCATTAAAGGGCAAGTTTCAGAGTCTCTTCTTACATCCATTTCAGTCTTTTCTGCCTTTCCTTTTTTTTAATGAATTTTAGCTTTCTTCATGGATGATGTCCTTGATGTCATACCACAATTCCTCTCATTTTCAGTCATTGGTGTTTATTGCATCAAATCTCTTCTTTAAATGGTGTCAGAATTTAGAAGGGATATAATCAAGGTCATATTTTGGCTCTCATGGACTTGTTTTAATTATCTTCAACTTCAAGTTGAACTTGCAAATGAGCAATTGATGGTCTGTTCCACAATCAGTCCTGGCCTTGTTTTGGCTGAAGATATTGAGCTTCGCCATTGCCTCTTGCCACAGATATAGTCAATCTGATTCTTGTGTACTCTGTCTGGCAAAGTCTACATACATAGCTGCCATTTGTTTTGTTGAAAAAAAAAAAATGTATTTGCAATGAATAAGTCATTGGTCTTGCAAAATTCTGTCATGTGATCTCTGGCATTATTTCTATTTCCAAGGTCAAATTTCCCAAATACTGGTGATTCTTCTTTGTTTCCTACTTTTGCATTCCACTCACCAGTAACAATCAGCATGTCTTCATTGCGTGTTTGGTAAATTTCAGACTGCAGAAGTTGGTAAAAATCTTCAATTTCCTCATCTTTGGCTTTGGTGGTTGGTGTGTAAATTTGAATAATAGTAGAATTAACTAGCTTTCCTTGTTGTTGTTAAGTGCTGTCGAGTCGTTTCCGACTCATAGCAACCCCATGCACAGCAGAACG
>NW_006921600.1:6748625-6751080 GCF_000298275.1 Orycteropus afer afer
AATTGACTTTCTTCAGATTCCATAGTGCTTTCCACCAAGGACCACCTACTGATAGTACTTAAAAATAAGAAGAGGATAAAAAAAAAAAAAAAAAAGATGAAGAAGAGAGGTAGCCAAGGTGGAGGCTTAGTTGGACATACTGCACTGTCCCTCTACAGCAAAGACCTGAGAAATCAAGTGAAACAGGTACAGATGATGATCCTGAAAATCTGAGAACCAAATGAAAAGATAAAGAATTAGATCAAGCACCTACTGGAAGAATAAACTGAACAAAAATATCAAACAGGCAGATATATGGAGCAGAGGTACCATACAAGCTGGCCCAACTTAAGATAAAGCAAGCAGCATCCCTATGTGAGAAATTCAGAAAGGCAACTTCACAAAATCTCTAGTAGAAGACACAGTATAGACAAATCCAGAGAGATCCAAAGTGAGCAGAACACAAACTAAATTTTTAAGGAAGAAAGACACAAAAAGGAAAGCAGAAGCTCTATGGATCCAGAACAAGAGGGAATTGGAAAATAGGGATAGAACTACACATTAGTGTACCAAAAATCAAACCAAACTCACTGCCATTGAATTTAATCCAACTAATAGTGACCCCTCCTTGGGTTTCTGAGGCAGTATCATGACAGAAGTAGATTGCCCAACCTTCCTTCCGAGGAGTGGCTGGTGGGTTTGAACAGCCAGCCTTCTGGTTAGCAGTCAAATGCTTTAGGCATACATCAGTGTAGTGGACCATATTTGTTTCTATTGAAGACCCAAACAGAGGGGAGTATCTGTGGAGTGGTGGCAGAGACAGTGGGCTCCAGACAGCCTCCCCCCTATTGCACTGAGTCAGGATAGGGCCCTGATCACCAGCAGCACCCACCAAGAAGAGCACCAGTACTCATATCAGTGACAAGCAACCAGACAGGTACACTTTTCCCCTTGTACCACCCTACCTTCCCAATGACTAAAGGTGTGACCTTCCTGCCCTCCCCACCTGGTGACCAGTGGCAATCCTCCCTAACCCAGAAGCCCTTGGTGCAACTTCCCACACTGCCAAACAATTGGCCAGTGGAGAATACCCCAAGCCCTTCTCCCTACCACCACCCACCATTCCATTTCCCTGGTGGCCAGGGTCTTGCACTCCATATATCACACATCACACACTCTCAATGGTGGTGATTGGCAGTGCATGTTCCCATCAACTGCTCCTCTGGCAACCACCAATGGTATACACTCCTCCCTGCTGCCACCTTTCCTATTAGTGGGGCGCATTCCCACCTGCCACCACTCTGCTGTCCCAATGACCAACAGCACACACTCTTATGCCGCCAGGTCAATGACTGAGACCATGCATGCCACATCCAGTATATAATCCATGGTGCACTGCCACACCACTAACAAGCCACTGGAGGTGCACCCTTGTCTCACTTGTCCTCTCCCACCACTCCACTCCACTATTGACTGGTGGTGCAAACTCTCATGCCACCCAACTAGCAATTGGAGGCACAAGAGCTTTTCCCCTACTCCTTCTCACCCTGGCAACCAGAAGTGTAAGCTCCCATGCCATCTGTAAATATACTAAGAACCTATATACCCTTACCTCAACCACATAATTATCAATGAATTGCACCCACAGTGCCCATAATCTGACAATTGGAAAGAGTGTGCACTGTACCCATGGCTGGTAACCAGATTGCCAGTCACATTAGCTCATAAGCAATGCCTGACACATCACGATAGGTGCTCCCTGTACCTCTGCTAATGATGAACAGGAATTCTTAAAGCCTTCATCTAATCTACTTAGCTTCAATGTCACACATATCCCAAACCCAGACAGTTCAGGCAGGCCAACATATCATGCACTGAAACCCCTTGACTTCCTACCATCTACTGAAATGCCAATTCATTCACACACAGAGAGCCCATCCCATCCATTTGGGACACACTTCCTCACAGCAACTTTGGAGAAGTCCTGTGCTAACCTCCAGTGGGCACATTAACTGTTAGTATCAATCCCAAATGACCCCGAGATGCAGCCTTAACTAACTGATAAAGAATTTCAAAGAAATATATAGTATCCTCAAAGAGATTGTGTTTTCCTTGGATTTGTCTGTGTTTTCCTCAAACAAAATTCTAGAAGAATTCAGGAAAACAATGTAAGATCAAAATAACAAAAGAAATAGACAATTAGGACACACACAAAAAGAGTAACTAGAACTTCAAAAGATTAGCAATAAAATATCAAAAATAGATAACTCAATGGAGGGACAATAGAGTAGAGTTGAATCATTGAGTCAGAATCAAACAAATAGAGGACAAATCTCTTGGTATTCATTTGTTTGAACAACAATCTGAAAAAAAAGAATAAAGAACATCTAAGAGTTACATGAGACATTATTCAAGAGGAATAGTCTATGTGAGACTGGAATTACAGAACAAGAGAAAACAAAAACAAAAAAAAAAA
>NW_006921600.1:6751490-6769676 GCF_000298275.1 Orycteropus afer afer
AACTCAGGAAAAATAAAATATCACATACAAATAAGACTAGCTGTAATTTGTTGGCAGAAATCATTCAGGCAAGACAATGGGATGAAATATATAAAACCCTGAAAGAAAAGAACTACCAACCAAAAATCATACATCCAACAAAACTTTCTCTCAAATACAGTGGTAAAACTTGAATGTTCCCAGATAAGCAGAATTTAAGGGAATTTGTCAAACCAGCCCAACCTTATAAGAAATATTAAAACGAGTCCTTCAGACAGAGAACCAACAACATCATACAACAACCTGAAATTAAGACATATGACAGCATCATCCAGATAGTAACCCTGACAAGGAAATCACAAAACATTAAAATAAAGGGACAAATTGAAAACAGGGAACCAGAAATGTCAATTTGTAAATGACAACTTCAAAAAAAAAAAAAAAAAATGATATAACCATAGAATTTCCATATGGAGACGTCAAGGAGATAGTAAGAAATAGCATATTTTAAAACTTAGGAAAACAATGGTAAATCTCAGAGTAACCACGATGAAAATTAATAAACCCACTCATCAAAATAAAAAAGAAGAAAATCATAAAGACTCTGTAAACAAAATCAACAGCAATGATTGAAATGTAAAGAAAAACCATAGACAAAAGAACTCAGCCCAGAAAATCAAACAAAACAAAGAAACTGTCAATAGCACAATAAATAAATAAATAAGCATAACAAAATGACAGCAGTACACTCATGCTTATCAGTAATCACACTGAATGTAAATGGTTTAAATGTATCAGTCCAAACGTAGAATGGATAAAAAAATAAATAAATAAATTACCCACCATCTTATTGGTTGCCTCCAAGGGACAGACCTTGGACACAAAGACATAAATAGATTAAAAATTAAAGGATGCAAAAACATATCAAGGAAACAGTAATCAAAAAAGATCTGGAGTAGAAATATTTATCTCTGACAAAATAGACATTAAGTCAAAATCCATCAAAAAAGACAAAGAACATTACATAATGATTAAATGATCAATCCACCAAGGAGATATAACCATAATAAACATTTATGTACCCAACGATAGAGCTCCAAAACACATAAAACAAACTCTAACAGTATTGAAAAGGGAAATGGACAGATCCACAATAAATAGTAAGAGACTTTAACACACCACTTTTGATGAAAGACAGAGCAATTAGAAAGAATCTCAACAAAGATAGAAAAGATCTAAATAACACAATCAATCAACCTGATCTTGTAGACAAACACAGAACACTTTACCCAAGGGCAACACAGTTCACATTCTTCTCTAAAGCACATGGATCATTCTCCAGAATAGACCATACATTAGGTAGCAAAGGAAACCTAAATAAATTTTAAAACATCAAAATAATACGAAGCATATTTGCACAAGGAGATAGCGCAGGGGGCAGGAATGCATAGGAAAGAAGGACACAGGAAGAGGTAACTACAGGGAGGAAGTGGGAAGAGAGCTGTTACATTGTGGGGAATTGCAGTCAATGTCATGAAACAAAATGTGTTATGAACTTCTGTATGGAAAATGAATTTGCTCTGTAAACTTTCACTCAACCAAAATAATAATAATAATAATAATAAAATACAAAACATCTCAGATCACAATGCTATGATATGAAAAATCAGTAATAGGAATAATAAAGAAAAAATAAAATATATTGAAACCAAGTAATATCTTGCTTTAAAAAGCTGAGTAATAGAAGAGATTAAAAATGAAGTAAAAAATTTCCTAGAATCAAATGACAGTGAAAACACAACATACCAAAACCTTTGAATCACAGCAAAAGCAGTGCTCAGAGGAGAATCTATAGCAATAAACATATACATTTAAAAAGAAGAAAGGGCCAAAACCAATAGTTTAAAGCTACAATTTGAACAAATAGAAAAAAAAGTAGCAAAAAGAAGCCCATGGTCACCAGAAGAAAGAAGGTAATTGTTCTGGTTACCTAGTGCTACTCTAACAGAAATACCACAAATGGGATGGCTTTAACAAACAGGAGTTTATTCTCTCACAGTTTTGGAGGCTAGAAATCTGAGTTCATAGAGTCAGGCTCTAGGGACTGGATGAAAGCCCCTCGACCTTGGAATTCAGCTCTGCCTCTTACTCTAGGCCCACTGAATGTGGAGGCTTTTCTGCACTCAAACAGCTGCTGGCTGCTGAGGCTGAAAAGCCCAAGGTCAACAAGTAAAATGCCACAGTCCCAATAGTATCAAACCAAATGGCAGGCCATTGATTCAAGTCCTGAAAAAGTCTCAAGATTGGCAGGGCAAGGCACACTGCTGAACAATGACTCAGCTACATGCAGGGTTCAAGCATGCCATCAGCTGGAGACATTCCTCAAAGTTGCTTCTTATATACTGGAAACAGCCCACATCTCTAAAGCATCTACTCAGCTGCACCAGTAGATTGCACCATGGAGCTGATTACCAATCTCACCATGAAGAATAACTCCATCCAACTGTCTAGCCACTAAAAACCAGGCCCAACCAAGCTGACATACAACTTTAACTACCACAATAATAAAGATTCGAGCAGGAATGAATGAAACAGAAAGAAAAACAACAGAAAGAATCAACAAGACTAGAAGTTGGTTCTTTTAGAGGATCAATAAAATCTGTAAACTACTGGCCAAATTGACAAAGGAAAATAAAGAGAATATGCAAATAACCAAAACAGAAAAAGAGATGGACAACAACAGAACTGACAGAAATAAAAAGAATAGTAACAGAATATTATGAAAAAATTGTACTCCAACAAATTTGAAAACCTAGAAAAAATGGAAAAATTTCTGACACAAACTGACATAAATATTTCAAACAGACTCATCACAACATCACAAGGAAGAAATGGAGCAAATCTCACAAAAAAAAACGAAAGAAAGAAAGAAAGAAACCTCCCAACAGCAACAACAACAAAAAAGCCATGGCCCAGATGGCTTCACTGAAGATTTCTACCAAACATTCAGAGAAGAGTTGACAGCAATTCTACTCAAACTATTCCAGAGCATTTAAAAGGAAGGCATGCTCCCTAATTCATTCTATGAAGCCAGAATAACCCTGATACAAAGTCAGACAAAGAGACCACTAAAAAAGTACAGATCAATACAGATGCAAAAATTCTCAACAAAACTCTAACCAATAGAATCCAACAACATATCAAAAAATATAATACTTCACAACCAATTGGGATTCATATCAGGTGTTCAAGGATGATTCATTAGAAAATAGATCAATTTAATTCATTACACTAATAAAACAAAGGAAAAGAATCACATGATCATCTAAATTGATGCAGAAAAGGCATTTGACAAAATCAAACACCCATCCCTGATAAAAACTCTCAGCAAAATAGGAATAGAAGGTAAATTCCTCAACATAATTAAGGCTACAAAACCAACAGCCAACATTATTCTTAATGGAGAGAGATTGAAAGCATTCCCCTTGAGAACAGGCACAAGACAAGGATGCCCTATATCATGCTCTTAATTCAATATCATATTGAAAGTTCTGTCTAGAGGCAAAAATGGGAAATAAAAGACATACAAATTGGTGAGGAAGAAGTAAAACTCCTTATTTACAGAAGACATGATCTTATACATCAAAAACCCCAGAGATTTCACAAGAAAATTACTAGAATTAATAGAAGGTTTCGGCAAAGTGGCAGAGTACAAGATCAGCATACAAAAATCAGTTGGATTTCTGTACACTAAAAAAGAGAACTCTGACAAGGAAATCAGGAAGTTAATGCTATTTACAGTAGACCCTAAAAGGATAAAATACCTAGGAATAAATCAAGTAGGGACATAAAAGACTTACACAGAAAAAACTACAACACTACTGCAAGAAACTAAAAGACACTTACATAAATGGAAAAACACACCATGCTCCTGGATAGGAAAACTCAATATCATGAAAATGACAATACTGCCCAAAGTGATCTATAGATACAATGCAATCCCAATCCAAGTTCCATCATCATTAAAGAGATGGAAAAATTCATCTCTAATTTTACATGGAAAGGAAAGAGGCCGTGGGTAGCTAAAACAGTACCAAGGAAGAAAAACAAAGTAGGAGGCCTCACATTTCCAGACCTCAGAACCTATTACACAGTCATGGCAGTTAAAACATCTTGGTACTGGTACAATGACAGATACATTAATGGAACAGAATTAAGAATCCAGAAAAAAATCTATCTAGTTAAGTTTAGTTTATCTTTGACAAAGAGTCGAAGTCTGTTAAATGGAGAAGAGATAGTTTCTATAATAAATGGTGTGGGTGAAACTAGATAACCATTTGAAGAAAAATGAAACAGAATTCATATCTATCACCCTATACAAGAACAAACTAAAGATGGCTCAAAGATCTAAATGCAAAACCTATAAAGATCATCAAAGAAAAAATAAAGGCAGAATTAGAGACCCAAATACATGGCATAAATACACTATAGACAAACTAAAATGCACAAAGAGCAGAAGACAAACTAAACTACTGGGACTTCCTAAAAATTCAACATTTATGTGCATCAAAAGACTTCATTAAAAGAGTAAAAAGAGAACCTACAGACTAGGGAAATATTTTTGGCAATGACATTTCTGACAATGACCTCATCTCTAAAATTCACAGCTAATTTCAACATCTAAACAACAAAAAGACAATCAAATTGAAAAATGGGCAAAGTACATAAACACATACTTCACCAGAGACATTCAGGCAGCTAATAAAAACAAGAAGAGATGCTTGCAACCATTAGCCATTAGAGAGATGGAAATCAAAACCATAATGAGATACAATCTCACCCCAACAATAATGATACTGATAAAAAAAAAAAAAATGGGGAGAGTGAAACTCTTATACACTACTGATGGGACTGTGAAATGGTACAACTACTGTGGAAAATGGTATGGAACTAGATATAGAACTAGCATGTTGCTCTTGTTAGGTGCCATGGAATTGGCACTGACTAAGAGTGACCCCATGTACCACAGAACGAAACTCCGTCCTGTCCTGTGCCATCCTCACAAGGCTTGATAAACTTGAGCCCATTGTTACAGCCACTGTGTCAATCCATCTTGTTGAGGGTCTTCCCCTTTTTCACTGACCCTCTGCTTTACCAAATATGATATCCTTTTGAGGGAATAATCCCTTCTGATAATATGACCAAAGTAGGTGAGGTGAAGTCTGGCCACTCTTGCTTCCAAGGAGCATGCCAGCTGCACTTCTTCCAGGGCAGATTTCTTCATTCCACCACTTGTCTGTCAATTTGTTGTACTGTGGTGGCTTACTCATTGCTGTGAGGCCAGAGGCTATGCCACCAGTATTTCAAATACCAACAGGGTAAACCATCGTGGTGGTGAAGTTTCAGTGGAACTTCCAGACTAAGACAGACTGGGAAGTAGGACAGAACCATCCACTTCTGAAAAAATTGGCCAGTGAAAACCTTATAAATAGCAGTGAAATGGTGTCTGATATATTACTGGAAAAAGTACCATATGATCCCACCACCCTACTCCCAAGTGTATATCCTAGAGAAATAAAAGTAGACACAAATAAACATATGCACACCTATGTTCATCACAGCATTATTCACAATAGCAAAAAGATAGAAACAACCTAAGTGTACATTAACAGATGAATGGATAAATAATTTGTGGTACATACAAACACTGGAATACTACACAATTAAAAAAAATAATGATGAGCGTGAGACACATCTCACGGCATGGATGAATCTGGAGGACTTTACAAGCAGTGAAATAAGCCAATCACAATGGGATAAATAGTGTATCAGACTGTTATAGAAAGTCAAGAATAGGTATATACACAGAAAGAAACATTCTTTGATGGTTACCAGGGATGAGAGGGTGAAGAAGGAATAATCACTAACTAGATAGAAGACACATGTTAATTTTGATGAAGGGAAAGGCAATGCACAATATGGGAGAAAACACAACCAAGACAAAGGAAGAGAGTTTGCAAAACTGAGAGTTGCACAAGAATAAAGGACAACTATGGTAAATAATGGGAGCTCTGGTAGCATAGTGCCTAAGGCACTTGACAGCTAACCAGAAGGCTGGCAGTTCAAACCCACCAGCCACTCCTTGGAAGGAAGATGGGGCAATCTACTTCCGTAGTGATACTGCCTCAGAAAACCAGGAGGGGTCGCTGTGAGTCAGGTCCGACTCAATGGCATATAACAACAAGAACAATGGTAAACAATATAACATATACAATCCTGCAACAAGCAGTAATAATAAACAATAATTTGTGAGTGGATACATAAGTAGATACCAAAAAATAAACCAAACTCACTGCCATCAAGTTGATTCAGACTCATAGCAACCCCTTTTGTGTTTCCAAGGCAGTAAATCTTTACTGAAGTAGATTGCTCAGTCTTCCTTCCACAGAGTGGCTGGTGGGTTTGAACTGCCAATCTTCTGGTTAGCAGTCAAATGCCTTAGGTGCTATGCTACCACAGCTCCTTACATAAGTAGGTATATATGCTAAATATATATGGGAGGTCATACAGGACTACACGTGGATGCATATATAGGTACAGTTGTGGATTCATCTACATATATACTTGTATGTTTTATATATTCAAATATATAATAAAGCACATAGGTGGCACAGCTATAGAAACCTCTTAGACACAACCAAGTACACAGGACTGAGCTACACTGCTTAAGGACTATAGTCTCAGGGACACCTAGATCAATTGGCATAATATAGCACATAAAGACAGTGTACTACACCTCCCTTTGGTGAGTAGGATCTGGGGTCTTAAAGGCTTGCAGGCATCCATCTAAGACACAACTGTTCATCTCTTACCAACAGGAGCAAAGGAGAGTGAAGAAAACTGGAGACTTAAGGAAGCACTTAGCTCAAAGACCTAATGGCCCACAGAACTAAATGGTTTCCAGCTACCACTACTGACCACTCTGACCAGGGACACAATAGAAGTTTCTGGTTAGGATAGAAAAAAAAAAAAAATGTGAAACAAAACTCAAATTCATTGAAAAAAAAAGAAAAATTCAGTTGTCTGATAGAGACTGGAGCAACCCTTGAGACTGTTGCTCTTAGTCAGCTTAATGTGGCACTGAAGCCACTCCTGGAGGCCATCTGTCAGCCAAATAATAGACAGGCCTTATAAAACAAACAAAAACACCCATGAGGAGCGTGCTCGCTAGAGCAATCAACTGTAGAATACCTAAAGGGCAACACTGGCCCAAAACAAAAGATGATAAGGCAGCAAGGGACAGGGAAACTAGACAAATAGAAACAGGAAACAGGATGAAAACAGGGAGAGCACTGACACATTGTAGGAACTGCCACGAATGTCATGGAACAATTTGTGTGTGAATTATTGAATGGAAAACTAATTTGCTGTGTCAGCTTTCACCTAAACAACGAGAAAATGTTAAAAAAAAAAAAAAATTAAAATAAAATAAGATAGGTTGAGTGCTGGGCTGCCTGCCTCTGCTAAAAAAGATACATATCCATTGTGTTAGCTTTCACTTGTTTTGTACAAAACTCTGTTATTTCATGCATCTGAAGTCCTGCTATTCCACTTTCCTTTTTATAAGGAATGCTTGGCCTGATGATTCTTGTAACAATATGGCTAAAAACTGGAAAAACTGCCATTTTAAAATTGCAAGTACTTTTGTCTCCTGACAGATGGAGAATTGAGCTAGACTTTGAGGCAAAATGCTCCTTCATTTTCTGGGGGGGAGGGGGGGGACTCGGTTCAACAACACAGCATCCATTCTGAGTACAGATGTTTCTAGCAGATTTATTTGTTTCTGAGATAAATGTTTCTTATTTTCTGTATGGATATACACTGCCTTAGAACTTTGTATTATTGTTTGTTCATGTAGACATGTTTGAGTGTGTGTGTGTGTGTGTGTACTTGAATTCAAGTGCTTGTTCATAAGAAATTTGAAGGCAAACACTCTAAAGACTTAATTGAAATAATATTTATTGGGAGCAAGCAAGAAATTGTAAAAAAGGAGCTAGAAATACAGTGCTCCAATACAGCATTATTCAAGAGACTAACACAAATTTTGGAATATATGCTTACTTTGGAGACCCCAGGTCAAGGCCTTATGGGGTGGATTTTGAATAGACTCTAGCAGAAGAGAAACCATCCCACCATCACCAATCAACAGCTTCTTCATTTACCTGCAGCCACTTCCATAGTCACATCCACTTCTGCTTTCAGGAGCCCAAACTTACAGCAACTGCTACTACTGACAGGACCAAAGAATGAGCCGCCCAATCCTTCCAACTTGTCTCACTGGCTCCTGACATGAACTCTCAGGACATGAGAGTTGCTGAGTGATAGAGGCTGGCGGATATGGCTGTACTCTAACTGTAAAGGAGACTGATAAAACTCCTTTAGCAGGTGAGGGTCTCCGCCAATCTCCCTCCTCAAAGTGAGGGATATCTAAAGACAAGAAGGCATCTCAGTGCCAACAAATGACAAATGCTCACTGAACATTCCAACATGATTTTAAATATGGTGCTGTTTTATAAAGCAATCAAATGTTAATTAGACTTGTTACCATCCCTTTCATTTTCTGACGCTGAATTTCCATTTATGAGAATATTTAAGGTAAGGCAGTGTACATTAATTCCCCACTCTTGCAACCCTAAATTATACTAAATATATGAATTAAGAATATTTGGCATCCAATACTTACTCATTGAATCAACTTTGAGGGTTTTTTTAATATCAAAAATTATTTTAAGTTCATTAATTCAGTTGATTCAGTATTATTAATAATATTAATATTATAGATTTATATTTATCCATATAATATTATTCATTAAGTTATGAAAATTATACATTATAATCCATTAATTATGCATTGTATTTTTAAAACTTTTTAGTAGATTTTTACTATTCTATTATCTTCCTGGTTTTATCCTTATTTTAAAAAATATTTTTACATCTCTAATAATTTTAAGGGAGCTCTGGTAGCATAGTGGCTAAGACACTTGCCTGCTAACCAGACGGCTGGCGGTTCAAACCCACCAGCCACTCCTCGTAAGGAATGGCTGGTGGGTTAATATATATTTTAAGGGAGTTCTGGTAGCATAGTGCCTAAGGCACTTGACCGCTAACCAGAAGGCTGGTGGTTCAAACCTACCAGCCACTCCTCGGAAGGAAGGTTGGGCAATCTACTTCCATAGTGATACCGCCTCAGAAACTCAAGGAGGGTCACTGTGAGTCCAGTCCAACTTGAAGACACATAACAACAACACATATAATATATACTTGCATATATATATGTATACATATATAATACATACATATAATATATATTGATGTATAATGTAGGGTGAGGAGATCTGGTGGCATAATGCTTAAGGCATTTGACTGCTAATCAGTTCAAACCCACCAGCCACTCCTCGGAAGGAAGGTTGGGCAATCCTACTTCCGTAGTGATACTGCCTCGGAAACCCAAGGAGGGGTCGCTATGAGTCGGGTTTGACTCGACGGCACATAACAACAACAACAACAACAATATTTTTAATACTAAATTCTTATGCACTGGTATATAAAATATCAAAAATATAAAACTTAAGTCAGCATAGCTCTGATAGCAAAGCCAGACAAAAATACTACTAAAAAAGAAAATTATAGACCAATATCCCTCATGACCATAGATGTAAAAATTCTCAACAAAATCCTAGCCAATAAAATCCAACAATATATATATTAAAAAAAAAAAATACATCATGATCAAGTGGGATTCACACCAGGTATGCAGGGATGGTTTAACATTAGGAAAACAATTAATGTAATCCATCACATAAATAAAATAAAGGAAAAGAACAACAAGATCATAACAATTGATGGTAGAAAACGCATTTGACAAAATCCATTACCTGTCATGATAAAAACACTCAACAAAATAGGAGTAGAAGGGACATTCCTCAACATAATTAAGAGCAAATATACAAAACCAACAGTCAATGTTAGTCTCAATGGAGAGAGACTTAAAGCATTTTTCTCATGAACAGGAACCAGACAAGGATGCCCTTTGTCACTACTCCTATTCAATATTGTATTGGAAGTCCTGCCAGAGCAATAAAGCAGGTAAGGGAAATAAAAGGCACCTAAATTGGCACAGAAGAAGTAAAACTATTTCTATTTACAGATAATATTATCCTATACATAGAAAACCCTCAAAAATCAACAGAACTACTGGAACTAATGTAAGAATTCAGCAAAATCACAGGGTACAAACAACATACAAAAATCAGTCAGAACCTCTATGTTAACAAAGGGATCTCTCAAAGGAAAATCAAGAAAACAACATCATTTACACTAGCCATCCAAAAGTTGAAATACATAGGAATAAATCTAATCAGAGACACAAAATTCTTGTACAAAGACAACTACAAAACACTACTATAAGAAACCAAAAAAGCCCTGATAAATGGATGAATATATCATTCTCATGGATAGGAAGGCTTAACATTGTTAAAATGTTAATAGCATCCAAAGCAATCTACAGATATAGTGCAATCCCAGTCGATATTCCATCCTCATTCTTTAAGGAGATGGATAAACTACCAACTTTATATGGGAAGGAGAGAGATCCTGGATAAGCAAAGCACTACTATGTTAGAAGAATAAAGTAGGAGGCCTCACACTTCTCAATTTTAAAACCTACTACACAGCCATAGTAGTCAAAACAGCCTAGTACGGGCACAATAACAGAAACTTAGACCAAAGGAACAGAAATGAGAGCCCAGAAGTAAATTCATCCACCTATGCACTCATTTTTGACGGAAAAAAAAAAAAAACCTTTCCACTGATTTTTGAGAAAAGGTCAAAATCCATTAAATGAGGGTGATGTAGTTTATTTAACAAATGGTACTGGCAACACTGGATAACCAGATAACCATTTGTGAAAAAATGAAACAGGACCCATATCCCACATTGAATACAAAAACAAATTCAAGATGGATTAAAGAGCTAAATGTAAAACCTAATACCATAAAGGTCATCAAAGAAAAAACAGGGACAAACTTCATGCCCTCATATACAATATAAATATATTCTCAAACATAACTAAAAACACACAAACAGCAGAAGAAAAACTAGAGGACTGGGCCCTCCTAAAAATTAATTACTTATGTTCATCAAAGGTTTCACCAAAAGGGTAAAAGCGAACCCCCAGAGTAGGAAAAAAATGCTGGCAATGATATATTGGGCAAGGTACTAATCTCTAAAATTTACAGAAAACTTCATCACCTCAACAACAAAGACAAATAATCCAATTTAAAGATGGGCAGAGTATATGAACAGACACTTCACCAAAGAAGACTTTCAGGAGACTAAGAAACATATGATGAAATGTTTGGAATTATTAGCCATTAGAGAGATGCAAATCAAAACAACAAGATATCATCTCACCCCATCATGGATAGGAAAGTTTGAATAAACAGAAACAACAAGGCTGGTGGGGGAGTGGAGAGTCTGGAACCCTCATACACTGATGGTGGGATTGTAAAATGGTACAATCATTGGGGAAACAGTATGGTGCTTCCTTTTTTAAAATTTTTTAAAAATATTTTTTAGTCCTGCATTTCCTTAGTGTGAATGTTGCCCCTCTGGTGCCCTGTGGTCGATTGCTCTAAGGAATGTATTACCATAGAGTTATGTGAGTGCATCACCCTGGGTTGAGTGGTCTGCATGTACATTTTATTAACTATTGGGCTGAGAGCCAGCCCCTGGGAGTGAGTTTTATTCCAGGCACTGCATATATTCCAGGGCCATAGTACTGGGGGTCTCATCAGATTCCATCTGACCAGAAATTCTGGTCATTATTGAGTTTTTGCATTTTGTTCCATGTTTTTCCTCCCACTCTATCCAGGATCTCCAGATTTGATCCTTTTCTGAGTGGTTGGCATTGGTAGCCAGGCACCATCTAGTTCTTCTGGGCTCAAGGGCCATCATGTCCTAGGGCTGATTGCTTCCAAATGCCTTTGTTTTTTACATTCTTCTTCGCTTCCAATGCTAGGAGACCATTAGCTGCATCTTAGATGGTTGCTTCAAAGCTTTTAAGACCCCAGTCACTACTCACCAATATAGGATGCAGAACAAAGTTTTATGTATTTTGTCATGCCAATTGAGTCTGGTGTCCCCCGGTTTTATGGTCCTGAGATAGTAGATCTATTGGATCGCTCTTCCATAGTGTTTGGGTGTCTGTGAGGGATTACTCTGTGTCTGCCTTCTATTGTTTCTGTAAGGATTACAGGTATTTTGTATCACTGGTATCTGTGCAAGGTTACCCTCAGCTGAATCTATCTTTGGTCTAGAGTATACTCTTGTTCACTGACTCCCACCTGATCCTCTCAGATGTTTGTGTGTTTATCTGTAGGCTGGTGTTTGGTGTTAATGGTAGTGCAGTATTGTGGACACATTGGTTGGTATTAGCATCTGTCATCTATCTCTTACATGCACACTACAGTGTCCTCCCATTTTCTAATGTTATCATGGTGGTCACAGACTCTTTCCATATATCCTTCCCCTTAACCACATCAGCATATGAACCCCAACTAGCCTGAAATTAATCCCTCTCCTTCCCTCCCCACTCCAGTAACCTACAAAGTGAGTTCCCTTTCCCAAGCAAACCCTTCTTTGTGTTTTTACAGTAACAGGCTTATACAGTACTTGCCTTTCTGCAATTGACTTATTTCACTCAGCTTAATGTCCTCCAGGTTCATCCGTGTTGTGAGATGATTCGTGTATCCCTCATTGTTCTTTAATGTAGTATAGTATTCCATTGTGTGCATGTACCATAATTTGGTTATCCACTCATCTGTTGATGGGCATTTAGGTTGTTTCCATCTCTTTGCTATAGTGAATTGTGCTGCAATGAACATAGGTGTACATATGTCTGTTCATACACTGTCTCTCACCTCTTTAGGATATATTCTTAGTAATGGAATCACTGGGTCAAATGGTATTTCTATTTTCAGTTTTTAAGGAAATGCCATACCATATGCCACAATGGTTGTACAATTATACAATCCCACCAGCAGTGCACAAGAGTTCCAATCTCTCCGCAACCTCACCAGCATTTGTTATTTTCTGTCCTGTTGAACTTTGCTGTTATTGCTGGGGTGAGATGATATCTCATCGTTGTTTTGATTTGCATCTCTCTAATGCAATCTAATGATCATGAACAATTTCTCATGTGTTTGTTGGCTGCCAGTATATCTTTGGTGAAGTGTCTATTCAAGTCTTTTGCCCGTTTGTGAATTGGGTTATTGTCTTCTTGGTGTTGAGGGGTTGAAGTTTTCTATAGATTTTGGAGATAAATCCTTTATCAGATATGTCATAGGCAAATATTTACTCCCAATCTGTAAGGTCTCTTTTTGCCCTTTTGATGAAGTCTTTCTATGCACATAAGAATTTAGTTTTTAAAAAGTCCCAGTCATCCAGCTTCTCTTCTACCTCCTGCATATTCTGGGTTATGCTTGATAGTCTATTTATGCCATAAATAAGGGCCTGCAGATTCTATGGTGCTTCCTTAAAAGTATAGTGCTTCCTTTAAAAGTTGGAAATAGAAATACCATATGATAGATAGATAGAATCCCACTACTAGTTGTATATCCTAGAGAAATAAGATCTGTAACACAAGTAGATATATGCACACCCGTAATCATTGCAGCACTATTCACAGTAGGAAAAAAGATAGTTACACATAAGTGCCCATCAACAGATGAATGGATAGACAAACTATGGTACATACACACAATGGAATGCTATGCAACATTAAAGAATAATGAGGAATCAAAGTGAAACGCTTTGAACTTGGAGGATGTTATACTGAATGAAATTAGTCAATCACAAAAGGACAAATATTATATGATATTACTATTACATAAACTCAAGAAAAATGTTATTCCGCTGACAAGGTGGAGGAATAGTCAGACAAGCTACACAGACCCTCTGCAACAAAGCAATGAAAAACCAATTGAAATTGATACAGAAGATTATCCTGGAACCCTGAGCTTTGAAGGGAAGAATAAAGTGGATTAAATGCCAGCTAGTAGGACAACATGAATAAAAACAGTGAGCAAGGAGACAGTAGGAGCTGCAGAGTACCAGCAGTCCTGAGGGCATAACCATTTTGAATATTTCCCAGTAGTAACTGAAGAATTGGCTCTGCTCACTAAAGACTCCGTGGGCAAGGACAGAACTGATGCTTGATAGACAGAAAGGAAAACAGTGCAGAAGGAGACAAACAGATCTGTGGACTGCCAGCAGCTGTCCTGAGGGCACAAATATTTTGAATATTGGCAAGCAACAAGCACAGCAATTTTGAATATACACAAGTGGGGTTCTTATATGGAGAGTGACATAAGAATAGGCTCGACTTGCGGAGAACAGCATGGGCAAACACTCGAGGCTGACAACTAGAAAGTTTTCCCATTTTTTCCTTACTATTCTTGTTCTCTTCCTCTTTTCTCTTATTCTCCCTTCTTCAGATATTGCAGCTTTTTATTTTTCTCTTTTTTGCATTATCTTTGTTTTATCACTTTTTAATATATTTTGAAAATTTTTCTTCTCATTTATTATATTTCTTTCTTTCTTTTGCAAATGTTCCTGTTTGATTATGCAGTTTGAGTTTCTTGCTCTCTTGGTTTTATTTGATTTTTTGGTGTTTATTGTTATTGTTATTTGTCTAACTGAGTAGGAGACAGAAACCATCTCAACACAACCCAACCATACCTGCACATCCTGCACCCACATCCACTGAGTGAGGATCCATTTGCTTTTGCATCAACTGACCAATGATAGATGGCAGCCAATACCAGCTCAACTCATTCTCAATTGTTTCATATAAACAGCAAACAGAGCTCTCATTCTCCATCACACCCACCAAGAGACAGATGATAAGTACCTAAGTGCTAAAAACTAGCAAATAGAGGAACACAGTACCCTGCTCACACCAATATATCAAAACAAAATAAAATAAAATAAAAAATCTTGAGCAAATAACATCAACTTACAACCACAAATTAAACATATATACAAACACACCCCATACGCACAAAGTCATACAAAAAAGCAAGATAAAGTAGTAGAAACAAGGGACCAGGATACAAACTCAGAAAACATCTCTGAGGAAGAAGCAGCATTGAAACTCCCTGACAAGGAATTCAAAAGAATTATATTTAGGTACCTTCAATGGATTGAGAGACAGATCAAGGAAAACATTGACAAGATCAAGGAAAACACTGACAAGATTAAGGAAAACACAGACAAAATGCTAGAACAATTTAGGAAAACAATACAAGAACAAATTGACAAGATAAACAAAAAATTAGAAATGATGCAAAAACAAAAAATAGATAACCAGAAGATTAATACTAAAATTTCAGAAATAGGTAGCACATTGAATGGGTAAAGGAGTATAATTGAATCAATGAAAGATAGAATTAATGAGATTTAAGACAAATACCTCAATACTACTTTGTTAAGGGATCAATCAGAAAAAAAGATCAAAACAAAATGAAGAAAGCTCAAGATTCACGTGGGACACCATCAAGATGAATAACTTATGAGTAACTGGAATTCCAGGACAGGAAGATATGGACAAAAAGACAGAGAAAAGTCAAAGATTTGTTGGAAGAGAATTTCCCTAGTGTGATGAAACATAAGAATATATCCTTTCAAGAATTTTAACGAACCCCAAACAGAACAGTCCCCAAAAGAAAAACATCAACACATAGCATCATCAAAGTCACCAAAACGAAAGATAAAGAAAGAATCCTGAAAGTTGTAAGGGAAAATCAAATATTTACCTACAAAGGACAACAAATAAGGCTAAGCTCTGATTTCTCAGTGGAAGTGCAGGCAAGAAGGCAATGGGATGATAAACAAGAAATACTGAAAGAATAAAATCTCCAATCAGGAATTATATAGCCAGCAAAACTGTACCTCAAATATGACAGTAAAATTAGGAGATTTCCAGATAAGCAGAAATTAAGGAAATTTGTTAAAACGAGACCAACCTTACAAGAGATGCTAAAGGGAGTCTTGTGGACGGAGAACCAACAACAGCAAACAGCAAATGATGATGAACACACAGGATGACATAACCTAGAACCAGCCCATTTATAGAAGTATCCAAAGCAAAATAAGCATGCAAGATGTAACCAGGAACCAGAAACATAAATTGGTAAATAAGGACATCTACAAACCAAAAAAAAAGGGGACTAAATAGTGTAGTTACAGAACTTCTGAATGATGCAGAAATCAAGGCAATTATGAGACAGAATAGACTGTTTTAAACCTGGGAAGAAAATTATAAATCACAGGGTAACTTCAAAGAAAAAAATAATAAACTATCACATCAAAATAAAAAGAGGACAAGTACAAATATTTAACAAACACTAAAAAAATAACAATGAATGAGATGATAAAATGATTATCATTAAACTCACAAAAACAAAATTAGCTCAACACAAACAAATATATGTAACAAAGAAGTCAGCAACACCACAAAAAAAATAAAAATAATAAAATAACAAAATGATACTAATAAATTCAAGCTTGTCAATAATTACATTGAATGTCAATGGATTAAATCCATCACTCAAGAGATGGATAGTTGCAGACTGGATATGGAAACATGACCCATCAATATGCTGTCTACAAGAGACTCACCTTAGACACAAAGACAAAACTGTACTAAAAATCAAAAATTGGGGAAAGATATACCAAGTAAATGGCAATCAAAAAAGGGAATTTCTGATAAAATAAACTTTAAGGCAAAAATGACTGTAAGAGACAAGGAAGGACATTATATAATGATTAAAGGATCAATTGAACAAGAGGACCTAATCATAATTAGTATATATATGCACTCAGTGAAAGAGCCCCAAATAGACATAAATCAGACTTTAACAGAATTGAAAAGACAAGTAGATGACTCCACAATTATAGTAGAAAGTTTAATACACCACTTTCAATAAGAGATTAAACAACTGGAAAGAAACTCAATAAAGATGCAAAGAACTAAACAAGACAATCAACCAACTTGACCTTATAGACATCTACAGAGCACTTCACCCAACAACAGCACAATACACATTCTTTTCCAACACACATGGAGCATTCTCAAGGAGAGACCATATGTTAGGCCACAAAGCAAGCCTCAACAAGTTTATAAACACTGAAATACTGCAAAGCATCTTCTTTGATCAAAATGCTATAAAATTAGAAATGAATACTAGGAAGACTGTAGAAAGGGAGCAACCATATGGAAACTGAATAATACCCTCCTTGAAAATGACTAGGTAACAAAAAATGAAATTAAAAAATTTCTTCAATCAAATGAGAATGAAAACACAACATACCAAAATTTTGGGGACACAGCAAAAGCAGGGTCCAGAGACCAATTTACAGCAACTGATGCACACATCAAAAAAGAAGAAAGAACCAAAATAAACACCTTAACCCAATATCGCCAACAGTTAGAAAAAGAGCAGCCAGCAAACAAAGCCTACAGTCACCAGAAGAAAAGAAATAATAAAGACTCAAGCAGAAATCAATGAAACAGAAAGTAGAAAGACAATAGAAAATGTCAACAAGACTAGAAGTTGGTTTCTTGAAAAGTTTAATGAAATCAACAAACTGGCAAATTTAACAAAGGAAAAGATGCAAATAACACAAATAAGAAATACAATGGGTGACGACACAAAAAAACTAACAGAAACAAAAAGAATAATGTCAGGATACTATGAAAAACTGTACTCTAACAAATTTGAAAACCAAGATGAAATGGACAGATTTCTAGAAACAGACTATTTATGTAAACTAACACAGACTGAGGTGGAAAGTTTGAACAGACCCGTATATAACAAAAGAAGAAATTGAACAGATCACAAAAAAATAAATAAATAATAAAAAAAATTACCCAAAAAACAAGTCCTGGCCCAGATGGTTTCACTGGAGAATTCTACAAATCATCAGATAAGACTGATATTAATCCTACTCAAAATGTTTCAGAATGTAGAAAAGGATGGAATCCTCCCAAATTCATTTTATGACACAAGCATAGCCCTGAGACCAAAACCAGGCAAAGATATGACTGGAAAAGAAAACTACAGACCAATATCCCTCATGAATATA
>NW_006921600.1:6770249-6771812 GCF_000298275.1 Orycteropus afer afer
GTCAGGACACAAGATCAACAGACAAAAAAATCAGTTTGATTCCTCTACACCATCAAAGAGGTCTCTGAAAAATGAAATAAGGAAATAAATACTATATACTTGAGAATAAATCTTACCAGGAACACAAAAGACCTATACAAAGAAAACTACAAAACACTACTTCATGAAACTGTAAGAGATCTATGTAAAGGGAAGAACATAACATGTTCATGGATAGGAAGATTGAACATTGTGAAAATGTCAATACTACCAAAAGCGATCTATACATTCAATGCAATTCTAATCCAGATTCCACCAACATTCTTAAAAAGACATGGAAAAACCAATCACTAATTTTATGTGGAAAGGAAAGAGATCTTGGATAAGCAAATCATTATTGAAGAAGAACAAGGGAGGAGGTCTCAAGCACCTGGATCTCAAAACCTACTATACAGCCACAGTTGTCAAAACAATCTGGCATTGGTACAATGACAGACACATAGACAAGTGGAACAGAATTGAGAAGCCAGAAATAGATCCATCCACTTATGGTCAGCTGAACTTTGACAAAGGGCCAAAATCCATTCAATGGGAAAGAGATAGATTCTTTCACAAATAGTGCTGGCAAAACTGGATATCCATTTGCAGAAAAATTAAACAAGATCCATACTTCACACCATATCCAAAAACTAACTCCAGGTGGATCAAAGATTTAAATGTGAAACCTAAAACTATAAAGTTAATCAAAATAAAAATAGGAACAAACTTTGGGGTCCTAATTTATGGCATAAGTAGACTATCAACTACAACCCAAGATGCAGAAACAGCAGAAGATAAACTAGATGATTGGGACCTTCTAAAAGTTAAAGTCTTATGTGCATCACTTAAAGAATAAAAAGAGCCTACAGAATGGGAAAAAAAAAAATGTTTGGCAATGACATATTGAACAAAGGCCTTATCTCTAAAATTTGTAGAAAACTCCAACACCTCAACAAGAAAAAGACAAACAATCCAATTTAAAAATAGGTAGAAGACATGAACAGACACTTCACCAAAGATGATATTTAGGCAGGAAACAAACACAGGAAGAAATGTTTGCAATCATTAGCCATTAAAAATCTAACACCAAACTCACTGCCATCAAGTTGTTTTGGACTCATAGTGACTCCCAAAGGGTTTCTGAGGTGGTAAATCTTTATGGAAGTAGATCCCCCTGCTTCCTTCCACAGAGCAGTTGGTGGGTTTGAACCACTGATCAAGCAACAGGAAGACACTAGGAGGAGAATAAGAATTAAAGGCAGCAGAGGTAAATACTATTACATATCCTGCAATAACATGGATAACAATAATCTACAAGAGGATACATAGATATCCAAGATGAACAGGTGAACAGGTATTGGAAGAAGAATGGGATTATACCCATGAATGTATATATATATTCATGGGTATAATCCCATTCTTCTTCCAATACCTGTTGACTCGATGGCGCATAACAACAATAACAACAACAACATATATATACATATGTGTGTGTGTGTGTGTATATATATATATATATATATATACACACACATAAACATATAT
>NW_006921600.1:6772047-6775167 GCF_000298275.1 Orycteropus afer afer
CTTCTTGTTGAGGGCCTTCCCCTTCTTCATTGACCTTCCACTTTACCAAGCATGATATCCTTCTCCAGGGAATGGTCCTTTCCAACAACATGACCAAAGTCGGTCAAATGAAGTCTGACCATTCTCACTTCCAAAGAACATTCTGGCTGCACTTCTTCCAGGACAGATTCATTAGTTCTTTTCTCAGTCCATGGTATTTTCAGTATTCTTTGCCAGCACCACAATTCAGAAGCATCCACTCTTCCTCTGTTTACCTTACTCATTATCCAGCTCTCATATGCACATGAGGTGATTGAAAACACCATGGCTTGGGTTAGATGCACCTTAGTCTTCAAAGAGGCATCATTGCTCTTCAGCACTTGAAAGGGGTCTTTTGAAGCAAATTTGCCCCATGCAATACATCATCTGCTGTCTTGACTGCTGCTTCCATTGGTATTGATTGTGGAACCAAGTAACAGGAAATCTTCAACAACTTCATTCTTTTCTCCTATCATGATGCTGCTTATTGGCCCAGTTGTAAGGATTTTCATTTTCTTTATATTGAAGTGTAATCCATACTTCAGACTGTGGTCCTTAATCTTCATCAGTAAGTGCTTCAAGTCATCCTCACTTTCAGCAAGCAAGTTGTGTTATCTCCATATCGCAGGTTGTTAACAAGTCTTCCTCCAATCCTGATGGCATGCTCTTCTTCATATAGTCCAGCTTCTCAGATTATTTGTTCAGCATACAGATTGAATAAGTATGGTGGAAAGATACAACCCTGATGCACTCCCTTCCTGATTTTGAACCATGCAATATTCTCTTGTTCAGTTTGAGTGACAGCTTCCTGGTCTATGTACCCATTCCTCATGGGCACAATTAAGTGTTCTGGAATTCCCATTCTTCTCAATGTTATCTATAATTTGTTATGATCCACACAATCAAATGCTTTTGCACAGTCAAAACAATACAAGTAAACATCTTCTGATATTCTTTGCTTTAAGCCCAGATCCATCTGACATCAGCAATGCTATGTCTCATTCCACATCCTCTTCTGAATCCAGCTTGCATTTCTGGAAGTTCTCTGTCAATATACTGCTGCAACTATTTTTGAATTATCTTTTACAAACTTTTACTTGCATGAGATATTAATGATATTGTTTGATAATATCCACATTCTGTGGGACCACCTTTCTCTAGAATGGGTACAAATATGGACCTCTTCCAGTTAGTTGGCCAGGTACTTGTCTTACAAATTTCTTGGCATAGACAAGTGAGTGCCTTCAGTGCAGCATCCGTTTGTTGAAACATCTCAATGGGTATTCCATCAATTCCTGGAGCCTTGTTCTTCACCAATTCCTTCAGTGCCACTTCAACTTCTTCCTTCAGTGCCATTGGTTCTTGATCATATTCCACCTCCTGAAATGGATGAACATTGAAAAATTCTTTTTGGTACAGTGACTGTGTATTCCTTCATCTTCTTTTGATGTTTCCTGCATCATTCAATATTTTGCTCATAGAATTGTTCAATATTGCAACTCAAGGCTTGAACTTTGTCCTCATTTCTTTCAGCTTTAGAAATACTGATCATGTTCTTCCCTTTTGGTTTTATAACTCGAGATCTTTGCACATTTCAATATGATAATTGGCTTTGTCCTCTCGCGCTGCTCTTTGAAATCTTCTGTTCAGCTCTTTTATCTTGTCATCTCTTCCCTTTGCTTTAGCTACTCTCCACTCAAGAGTAAGTTTTAGAGTGCCTTGAGACATCCATTTTGGTCTTTTCTTCCTTACTTGTCTTTTTAATGACATTTTGCTTTTTTCATGGATGATATTCTTGATGTCATCCCACAATTCCTCTGGTTTTCAGTCATTGGTGTTCAATGCATCAAATCTATTCTTTAAATGGTCTCTAAATTCAAGAGGGATGAAATCAAGGTCATAGTTTGGCTCTCATGAACTTGTTTTAATTGTATTCAGCTTCAACTTAGACTTGCATATGACCAGTTGATGATCTGTTCCATGGTCAGCTCCTGGCCTTGATTTGGCTGAAGATATTGAGCTTCTCTACAGCTTCTTTCCACAGATGTAGTCGACTTGATTCCTGTGTATTCCATCTGGTGAAGAAGTCCATGTATAGAATCACCATTTATGTTGTCAAAAGAAAAGTATTTGCAATGAAAAAGTCGTTGATCTTGCTAAATTCTGTCATGTGATCTCTGTTGTTATTTCTATCACCAAGGCCATATTTTCCAACTATCAGTGAATCTTCTTTGTTTCCAACTTTTGCATTCCAATCACCAGTGATAATCAACACATCTTGATTGCACGTTTGGCCAATTTCAGACTGTAGAATTTGGTAAAAATCTTCAATTTGGCTTTGGTGGTTGGTATGTTAATTTTAATAATGGTAGTATTAACTGGACTTCCTTGTAGGTGTATGGATATTATCCTATCACTGACAGTATTGTACTTCAGGATAGGTCTTGATACATTCTTTGTGATGATGAATGTCATGTTATTCCTCTTCAATTTGTCATTCCTGGCATAATAGATCATATTGTTGTCTTATTCAAAATGGCCAAAACCTGTCCATTTTAGCTTACTAATGCCTAGGATATTTATCTTTATGCATTCTATTCCATTTTTGACAGCTTCCAATTTTCCTAGATTCATACTTCATACATTCCACGTTCCAATTATTAATGGATGTTTGCAACTATTTCTACCTATTTGATTTGAGCCACTTCAGCAAATGGAGGTCCCAAAAGCTTTGCTCCATCCACATCATTAAGATTAGCTCTATTCTGAGGAGGCAGTCCTTCCCCAGTCATTTTGTGTACCTTCCAACCTGAGGGGCTCATATTCTGGGACTATATTAGACAATGTTTCAGGGCTATTCATAAAATTTTTCAATAATATATCAGACAGTGTTTCACTGTAATTCATAAGATTTTCACCAGTCAATTTTTTGAGAAGTACATGGTCTCTTCCTTTTTCCAGGTCTGTCTTAGTCTGGAAGCTCCCCTGAAACCTGTCCATCAGGGGTAACCCTGCTGGTATTTGAAATACCGGTAGCATAGCCTGTAGCCTCACAACATGCAAGCCACCACAGTATGACAAACTGACAGATGAGTGGTGGTA
>NW_006921600.1:6777767-6781579 GCF_000298275.1 Orycteropus afer afer
ATTTCTATCTCTATCTCCTCCTCCATCCTTCACCTCTGCCAGGCAAGAATAGACTTATGTGCCCACAGCTCCTATATAAACTCTGAGTTTCATAAATTTGGGATTCCTCTACTGCTGTGCAAATCCCTGCACACACAGATACATCTGGTCCTCACTGTGTCACCACATGAGGAATTGGAGCATGGGAAACTGAGGAAAGCTGCTCTGTGAAAGTTTTGTCCGCATATCCTAAGGTGTTGTGTTTCAAGATTAGAGATGATAGTAGATAGATGAGAGAGAGAGAGAGAGAGAGAGAGAGAGATAAAACTGTGGTAAGCTAACTTGTTCTCTTGAAATAGGAAGAATCTCAGATCTTTCTCAGTTTCAGACTTAACAGCAGCTACTCTCCAGGTAAAACGGATATGGAGGTCATAGAAAGTGATCTTGAGTGGAATGAATGGTGATCCAAAGACAACATGGAGTCTACAATTCCTGGCTGGCAATGTTGCTCTGTAAGAGTCATACAGGACAAATATGATTTCAAGATTTCCAGTAATCCTGGGGAAAGAGAAAATTGGTAATAGATCGGATTTCCTGTAATCAAGGGGATTGGGAGATAAGGGTAAATAGGTAGGGTGGAGTATGACCAAAGAGACATGGATTACACATTGAAGAATTTAGACCCTATTCTACAAGCAATGGATAGCTTTAAGAAATGATCAAGTTTATACCGTTTTTTGTTGCTTTTGCTTCGGATTGTTGTTTTCATTTTGTTTTGTTTTAAAGATCATTCTGCAAGCAATGTCCAGGGTGAATTACAAAAAGTGACTAGCAGTAGAGAGGAAAAATAGGGACAATTACACTAGTCTCAGTGGCAGATGATGAGGTCTTCAAGTGAAGTTTAGCAATTCTGGTCCTATCTCTCTTTAAAACGCTGTTAAAAAATAGAACTAGCTTCTCTGCTGATCTAAAATGTATTTGTTCCTGGCTCCAGAATTTGAATTGCAGCAAATACACTTCTTGCACTCATCCAAATTGAATGTATAATCAGTCTCCACTACATATCCTCTGCTACACTGTTCTTTATAACTAAATGTTCAGCACATTTTCAATCAGATTCTTCCCTGAAAGGATTTTCATATTGCTCTCTACTCATAAAAGCCTTGAAGGTCTATTTTCCTCTTTCTTCCTTCCCTTGTTTCTTTCATTATGTAGTCCTTGAAGAAAACAAGATGGGAATACCAGAAATATCTGTTTTCTTCCCTTGTGCCTTTCATGTCTCCTCTTAGTACCTTCCACCCCCAACTTTTCAATTTCTTCCTGTCATGCCATTCCTGAAAGCTCCCATTTACAGTTGATAGCTGACACTGGCAATGTCCCTGGCTAAAGCCCAAAAAAAGAATGTTTGGGACTTCAAATACCTAAACTCCCACATGTCTGCAGTCCTAGACCCTGCTGCTGTTGACCTTGCTGTCTTTTTTCTCCAGCAAGTTCTACACCATTTAGTTGATACATTCACTATATCCTGAATCTTCTTCCTCTTCATGCTTGTGGCACCTACCACCTATTTATTCACTGTCCTTACTCTCACAGCTGATATCTATGTTGCTTTTATCCCAAGAAGCACTTGGCCATCACAGAGACACTCAAGTAACACTCATAATAACCCTGGAAGGTAGAGGCTTGAAATGAACCTTACCTTCATTTTGCAGATGTAAAATCTAAGTCACAGAGACATGATGTGACATACGTCTGAGTCATATAACTAATTACTGACAGTGTCAGAACAAACAGCTTGACCACCTTCTTCTTGGTGCACTGCAATTCTAGGAGACTGAAGCTCTGGTGACATACTTGATAAGGCATTTGGCTGCTAACCAGAAGGTCAGCCATTCAAACCCACCAGGTGCTCTGTGGAAGGAAGAATGAATAATTTACTTCCGTAAAGATTTACAGTTTAGGAAACCTAATGGGGGTCGTTAAGAGTTGGAATAGACTTAATGGCAATGAGTTTTATTATTATTATTATTTGTTTGTTTGTTTGTTTGTTTTGATATCCAAAGGCTTTCATTCATATCCAAATAGATAATTGAAGCTTTCCACACTGCCACTACACTCATAGGGAAAAAAAAAAAAAAAATAATAAAAAGCCTAGAACAGCCTAGAATGCCATGATTCAGATTGCTTTTCTGTTCAAAAAAAAGAAGAAGAAAAATAAATAAATAAATAACATCTAAAGCTTTGTTAGAACATTTGGACTATATTTTAGACATAAAGAGGGGGATTTAAAAATTATCTAAAGTTCAAAATAGAGCTTTTGAAGATTATTTCCAAATGTTCAGATAATAAAGAGAAAGTGTTTAATAGTTTTATTAGTGTAACCAAAATAATTCAAAATAACTCAATTTTCAGGTCAGTATGCATATGCACGTACGTATGTACTATACATTTGCATATGCAGGGCTGGTGGTGCTATGGTTAAGGCATTGGGCTGCTAACCAAAACGGTCAGCAGTCTGAATCCACCAGCTGCTCTGTGGGAGAAATATGAGAAAATCTGCTTCTATAAAGATTTACAGCCTTGGAAACCCTATGGGACAGTTCTATTCTGACCTGTAAGGTCACTATGAGTCAGAATAGACTTGATGGCAATGGGTTTGGTTTCATACATATGCAAGAAATGAGGGAAAACGATCTCTAAAGAATGTTTCAATCTTAACAATACATGAATTTATTATTTACTTCTAGGAACACAAACACTTGGATCAATAGTTTAACAGATGATCAAATACCTAATAAAAAACTGGTAATATAGTATCTAAGGTACTTGACTGCTAACCAGAAGGCTGGTGGTTCAAACCCACCAGCCACTCCTCAGAAGGAAGGTTGGGCAATCTACTTCCGAAGTGATACTGCCTTGGAAACCCAAGGAGGGGTCACTATGAGTCAGGGCTGACTCAATGGCACACAACAACAACAATGAAAAACTTTTTCTTTTGCCCCAAAACACTAGATACTATTGAAATTCCAAAGAAACAAAATTTCCCTTGAATTTACATTAATGGTTGTTTATTCAATCTCTTACATAATTTCACTAAATTAAAATAGATGCCTTTCCAAAAAAGATAAATACAATTACACACACAATTGTGTGTGTACAGATTCTGCAATAACAATAACCTATGAGTGGATATATACATAGACACATAAGCTCAATAGTTGTGGGAAGGTGAATGGGACTATACTCACGAATATATATAGGTGTGACAGAGGATAATTCTATGTATGTATTTATACATGCTGCAAATATATACATGAATTTAGTAGAGGATATACGGGGGTAAGGTTAAAAGAACTTCTTAGCCATAACCAAACCATATAAGAGCAGAATAGCACATTTGTACAGAGTAAAACTCAGAAAGCCAGGAAGGGATAGGAAAGAAAGATGAATGGAAATGGAAAATAGAGGAAGTGGGATGACTAATGTCACATTGTGGAGATTGCAACCAATGTCGTGAAACAAAATGTGCATGAATTGTAGAATACAAAACCAATTTGCTCTATAAACTTTCACCCCAAAACAATAAAAAGTTAAATAAATTAATAAACCTTTGAGTTAGCTCAAAACAATTTTACATATATATATATATATATATACATGTTTGTTGTTGTGTGCCATCAAGTGAGACCCGACTCATAGCGACCCCTCCTTGGGTTTTCGAGGCAGTATCACTACACAAGTAGATCGCCCCATCTTCCTTCTGAGGAGTGGCTGGTGAACTGCCAGCCTTCTGGTTAGCAGTCAAGTGTCTTAGGTACTATGCTACCAGAGCT
>NW_006921600.1:6782260-6784593 GCF_000298275.1 Orycteropus afer afer
TTATATAGACATGTTGTTGTTGTTGTTGTTATGTGCCATCGAGTCTGCCCCGACTCATAGCGTCCCCTCCTTGGGTTTCCTAGGCGGTATCACTACAGAAGTAGGATTGCCCAACCTTTCATAGACATATATAATTGTATGAATTGGGTCAGTGAATGCAATTGTCAAGTGTTTTTACAGTATATTTAATTGTGTTAGATCTGTATTTGAGCATTAAATGTTCACTCTTATACCCCTGGCTTATGCACTGTTTTATGCAAAACTTGAAGCCTTACATAATGTCATGAAATTATAAAATGTCAGCTCTGCTTGATCTTTGGTGTGTTGGAGTTTCTGTATTTGTCACTTTTCCTTCTAATGCATATGATGCCACTGCTGAACATCTGTAAGACTCTGCTTCTCAAGTCAAGCCAGAGGAGTGCCACTCACAGAAACCAAATGAACAAACTGCCACTTCAGCCACAAAGACCCATCACTCCTGGCCTGCAGGCTAAAAGACCAGTCTCCAAGTATCCTTGAGCCCCTCCCACCAGAGACCTTGCAACCTCCTGAAGAAGTGTGTGTGTCTCTGTCACTCACTGAATCCATTCCCAATCATATCTGGTTCAGTGAGTCCTCCTCAGCCATACTCTTCTTCCCAAGTACCATCATATCTCCCCTCCTTTTCCTCTCCACTGAAGCTGGATGAGCTTCCCCAACAGGGACTGCATGGTTGAAACTGAGGGAAATGGGGCACAGAAAGGAAGAGTGAGAACCTTGATCAGTGGTTCTCAAAACCCACTGTGCATGAGAATAGCCTGAAGTACTTTTTGTTTTGTTTTATTTTTGTTTGTTAATAATTGTGGTAAAATATACATATAAACAAAATATTTGTGATTCCAAGATGGCAGAATAGGCAGAAAGACTGCACAAACCCTCTTCAACAAAGAAAAGAGGAAACAATTAACACAGACACAGAAGATAATCCTAGACCCCTGACCACTGAAGGGAAGGATAGAGAAGTGGACTAAACCCCAATTAGCAGAGAAATTTGCATGAAAATACCAGAAAAAGAGACAGACGCAGCTGTGGTCTGTCAGCAATCCTGAGTGATCCTGACAGCACAGAGAGCTTGGAGATTCCCGAGTGGTGGTAGGACCTAAGAATTAACCTGAAAATTAACCCTGCTAGCCAGAGACTGCATGGAGCACTGCTCTGGTGGCAGTGGGAAAAGAAGAAGGAAGCCTGTCTGGAAGGCGCCACCATGTTGAATGTTTACAAGAGGCTTGACAATATTGGATATTTAAAGAGACAGGGCTCTACCAGATTCCAGGGGCTTAAGAACAGGTTCTGCTTACCAGTAACCCCAAAGGCACTCCAGACCTGCACAACTGAAAAGGTGTGACAATTCTCTTGTTAGTCTTATACCCCACACCTGCATGGTAAACAGAGGTGTGGCCATCCCCCATTCCCACCCAGCTTCTGAGCCCACAGGAACTCCATCCCAGTCTGTGTGCTCAGATGGAGACTGGGTGCCCTGCCCTGTCCTCCAGAATATTAATACTAAGTTGTCAGAAGTAGATAACACATTGGAAGGACAAAGGAGTAGAACTGATGCAATGGAAGACAGAATCAATGAGATTGAAGACAAATACCTGAATATTTCTTTGGAAAGAGATCAATCAGGAAAAAAATTTAAAAAAAAAAAATTTTTAAAAATGAAGAAAGCCTAAGGTTCATGTGGGATACCATCAAAAGGAATAACCTATGTGTCATTGGAATTCCAGAAAAGAAGAAAAAAATAAAACAACTGAGAAAATTATCCAAGATTTGCTGGAGGAGAACTTCCCTGAAATGATGAAAGAGGAGGATATATCCATTCAGGAAGTCCAATGAACCCCAAACAAGATAGACCCCAAAAGAAAATCACCAAGACATATCATTACCAAACTCACAAAACCAAAGACAAAGACAGAATCCTGAAAACAGCATGGGAAAAACAAAAAGTTGCCTACAAAGGACAGCCAGTAAGAATAAGCATGGTTTCTCAGCAGAAACCATGCAAGCGAGAAGGCAATGGGATGGTATATATAAAACCCTGAAAGAGAAAAATTTTCTACCAAGAATTATATACCTGGCAAAATTGTTCCTCAAATATGATGGTGAAATTAGATTTCCAGATAAGCAGAAACTAAGGGAATTTGTTAAAACCAGAACAACCTTACAAGACAGGCTAAAGGGAGTCCTTTGAATCGAGAACCAAAAATAGCAAATAACAACTGACCATTAATACACAAGATGACATAACCCAGAAAACACAGCTATGGACATATCCAAAGTAAAATGAGCTTACA
>NW_006921600.1:6784902-6785424 GCF_000298275.1 Orycteropus afer afer
TCAATAATTACACTGAATGTTAATGGATTAAATGCACCACTCCAGAGATGGAGAGTTGCAGATTGGATAAGAAAACAAAACCCATCAATATGCTGCCTACAAGAGACACATCTTAGAGATAAAGACAAAAATAGACTAAAAATCAAAGGTTGGAAAAAGATATGTCAAGAAAATGGCAACTGTAAGAGAGCAGGAGTGGCAATATTAACTTCTGATCACATTGACTTTAAGACAAAAACTACCATAAGAGACAAGGAAGGACATTACATAAAGTTCAATTAAATGATCAATTGAACATGAAGATATTACCATAATAAATATCTATGGACCCAATGAAACAGTCACAAAACACATAAATCAGACTTTAAAAGAGTTGAAAATCCAAATAGATGACTCAACAGTCATAGACGGAGACTTTAACACACCACATTCTTTGAAAGATAGAACAACTGGAAAGAAACTCAACAAAGATACAGAAGAGGTAAACAATACACTCCACCAACTTGGCCTTATAGACATCTA
>NW_006921600.1:6787133-6788297 GCF_000298275.1 Orycteropus afer afer
CAACTGAGGAATGGATAACCAAACTATGGTACATACACACAATGGAATACTATGCAACGCTAAAGAATAATGTAGAATCTGCAAAACACCACATAATGTGGATGAACTTGGAGGACATTATGCTGAGTGAAATAAGTCAATCACAAATATTATATTAGTCCGTTATTGTAAAAATCAATGAAAGTTTTATCTATGGAAGGGCATTTTCTTTGTTGATTACAAGGTGTGGCAGGGGAGGTGAGGGAACACTGTTAGATAGACAGAAATAAGTATTGATTTGGGTGAGGAGAAGGGCAATGCACAAAATATGAGTGACCAATATGGCAGCATTGAGGAAGAGAAAGACATAGAGAGGTATGTGGGAGGTACAGAAAACAAAGATGAACCCTTTCGCATATATAGTATGGCGTTGTCAGTGAAGGCAAAGATGGGTATACGGGTGGATAGATGGGTGGACAGGCTGAACTATTAGGTATGTCCATGAAGCAGGGAGTGTACCCAAGAACAGGTTTAGGGTTGGCAGACAATGGTCCTATAAGTTTATAGGTATAATCTGTAAGAATTCCCAGGTGTATAGTAGAGCTGACAAGGGGCAAGGTTGTAATAACTGCTTGGTCACAGCCAGCTACCCGGAGGGACTGAATAGTTGAACCTGTGGGCTCGGGACTATAGTCACAGGGGACATCAAGCTCAACTGGCATAACATACTACACAAAACAATGTTTCACCTCCTGCTTTGGCGAGTAGTGAATGGGATCCTAAAAGCTTGCACACTTCCCTCTAGATGCAATGATTAGTCTCTCCTCATTCAGAGCAAAGAAGAATGAAGAAAAGCAAAAATTCATGGAAACAGTTAGTCCTAGTGACTGTTATACCAACCGATCTGCAGGCTTTATGACTATGAGACCAGAAGAACTAGATGGTGCCCAGCTACCACTGTCAACCACTTGGAAGGGGGTCTATGTAGGAGATCCTGGATAGAGAAGGAGAACAATGTGGAACAAAACTCAAAATCATTTGGAAAAAATTGGACCAGGTTTGCTGGTCCAGTAGAGCCTGGTGGAACCACTGAGACTATGGCTCCTAGCTGCCCTTCAGGTCTGGAATTGAGCCCATGCCTGTGGCTTCCAGCCAAACAATAAACAAGTACATGAGTTGAGCATT
>NW_006921600.1:6788405-6792447 GCF_000298275.1 Orycteropus afer afer
TAATAATAATAATAATAATAATAATTTTAAAAAAGACAAAATATTTGCCAATTCAATGATTCAATAATAGTTACATATATAATTCAGTGGCATTGATTACGTTCATTATGTTATGCAACCATCACCCATTATCCTTTTCCAAATGACTCCACTGCCATTAACAGAAACTCATTGGCCCTATGGGCCCCTTTTTCCTCCTTCCTCCCACCCCTGATAACCACTAATAAGCTTTGGTCTTTACAAATTGCCTATTTCACATAAGTGAGACCATACAACATTTATCTTTTTGTGACTGGATTATTTCACTCATGTAATATTTTCAAGATCCATCCGTGTTGTGAGATGTATCAGGACTTTATTTCTCTTTGTGGCTGAGTAATACCTCATGGTATGTATATACTACACTTTGTTTATCCACTCATCCACTGATAAACATTTAGGTTGTTTCCACCTTTTGACTATTGCAAATAATGTTGCAATGAACATTGGTGTACAAATTTCTATTTGCATTCCTGCTTTCATTTATTTTGAGTGTGTACTTAAGATTGGGATTACTGGGTAATATGGTAGTTTTATTTTTAACTTTTTGAGGACCCTGCAGTACCTATAAACCAACTTTTATCTCTCTTATGTAGGTATCAGGAATGTGCAAGAGGGAACCTAGATAAACAGGCATTTCCAAGACCACTTGGAGAAACATTGCCCTACATCATACTAGTGCTTAGCTGACCCCTCACCATTAATGAGGATGAAAAAAAAGGCCTCTCAGTCTTTCATGATCAGTCTCAAATTAGCCTTCAGTCTGGAAAAAAAGAAATTTGATTTTCAATCTGGTTATATTGCTGCATATAATTAGCAAAATTTGTCTAAGATATAAAAATTATGTGTCAGGATGAAAATACGTATTTCAGAACTGATAATAAATAACTGCTGTTGTTAGGTGATGTTTAGTCAGTTTCAACACATAGTGACCCTACATACAACAGAACAAAACCCTGCCCTGTCCTTCACCATCCTTAGAATCATTGCCATGTTTGAGCCTATTGTCGCAACCACAATGTCAATCCATCTTCTCAAGGGTCTTCCCTTTTTTCACTGACCCTCTACTTCACCAAGCATGATATCCTTCTCCAGGGACTGGTCCCTTTTGAAACCATGACCAAATTATGAAAGACAAAGTCTGGCCATTCTCACTTCCAAGGAACGTTCTGGCTGTGCTTCCTCCAAGACAGATTTGTTCATTCTTCCAGCAGTCCATGATATCTTCAATATTCTTCACCAACTCCACAATTCAAATGCATCAATTCTCCTGTGGTCTGCCTTATTCTTTGTCCAGCTCTCACATGCATATGAGGCTACTGAAAATATCATACCTTGGGCCGGGCACACCTTAGTCTTCAAAGTGACATCTTTGTTCTTTAAACACTTTAAAGTCTTTTGCAACAGATTTGCCCAATGCAATACATTGTTGGATTTCTTCACTATAGCTTCTATTCGCATTGATTGCCGATCCCAGTAAAATGAAATTCCTGACAACTGTAATCTCTTCTCTATTTACTTTAATGTTGTTTATTGGTCTAGTTGTCAGGACTTTTGTTTTTGGTATATTGAAGTGTAATCCGTACTGAAGGCTGTAGCTTTAGATATTCATCTGTAAATGCTTCAAGTCTTCTTCACTTTCACCAAGCAAGGTTGTGTCATCCGTATATCACAGGTTGTTAAGAGTCTTTCTCCAATTCTGTTACCATATTCTTCTTCATATAGCCCAATGCTTCACATTATTTACTCAGCATACAGATTGAACTAAGTATGGTAAAAGGATTCAGCCCTGATATACATCTTTCCTGATTTTAAACAATCAATATCCCCTGTTCTGTTCAAATGACAGCCTCTTAATCTACATACAGCTTTCTCATGAGCACAATTAAGTGTCCTGGAATTCTCATGCTTCACAATATTGTCCATAATTTGTAATGATCCATACAATCAAATGCCTTTGCATAGTCAATAAAACACAGGTAAACAGCTTCCAGGTATTCCTTGCTTTCAGTGAAGATCCATTTGACCTCAGCAAAGATACTCCTAATTCCATGCCCTTTTTAATCCAGCTTGAATTTCTGGCAGTTTCCTGTCCATGTACTGCTTTAACTGTTTTTGAATTATCTTCAGCAAGATCTTACTTGCATATGCTATTAAAGTTATTCTTTGATAATTTCTACCTTCTGTTTGGAGGCCGGGGGCTTGGAGGCTGCTTTTTGCTTGGGTGTGGCTCTTTGTTAAGACCAGGCCATGAGATAGACAGGCGAGGGCCTTGGAGGCTGCTTTTCTCATGAGGTAGGTAGGCCAGGAGCTCGGAGGCTGCTTTTTGCTTGGGTGTGGCTATATATTAAGGCAGGGGCCAGCTGTAGGTGGGCACAGGACTGGGGGCTGCTTTGCACTTGAGGGTGGCTCTATATGAAGGCCACGTCCCGAAGTAGGCAGGTGCAGAGGGGTTAAGAACAACTAAAGAAGACAAACTTGTCCGTCCGTTTGTCATCCAGTAGCACTCACATGTTGCTGTAAGGCTGGAGACTATGCCACCATGTTGCAAAATGCCAACAGGGTTTCCCAAGGTGGAGAGGTTTCAGCAGAGCTTCTGGGCTTAGACAGACTTGGAAGAAGAAAGAGACCATACCCTTCTCAAAGAATTGGCCAGTGAAAACCTTATGAATAGCAGTGAAACAGTCTGATATATTACTGGAAAACTTTATGAACAGCCCTGAAACATTGTCCAACTTAGTGCTGGAAGATGACCCATCAGGTTGGAAGGCACTCAAAATATGACTGGGGAAGAGCTGACTCTTCAGACTACAGAAGACCTTAACAATACGCATAGAGTAAAGCTTTCAGGACCTCCATTGGCTGATGTGGCATGACTCAAAATGAGCAGAAACAGATGGAAACATCCATTAATAATTAGAACATGGAATGTGTGAAGTATGAATCTAGGGAAAATGGAAGTTGTTGAAAATGAAATGGAACACATAAAGATCGATACCCTAGGCATTAGTGAGCAGAAATGGACCAGCTTTGGCCATTTTGAATCAAACTACCATATGATCTACTCTGCTTGGAATGACAAATTGAAGAGGAATGGTGTGGCATTCATTGTTACAAAGACTGTTTAAGGATCTGTCCTGAAGTACAATGTTGTCAGTGATAGGATAATATCAACACACCTACAAGGAAGACCAGTTAATACTACTATTATCCAAATTTACACATGAACCACCAAAGCCAAAGTTGAGGATATTGAAGATTTCTACCAACTTCTGCAGTCTTAAATTGATCAAACATGCAATCAAAATGTGTTGATTATCACTGGTAACTGGAATGCAAAAGTTGGAAACAAAGAAGACCCACCGGTATTTAGAAAATTGGCCTTGGTGATAGAAATAACACTGGAGATCCCATGATTGAATTTTGCAAGACCAACAACTTATTCATTGCAAATACTTTTTTCAACAACATAAACAATGACTATACACATGGACTTCACCAGAAGGAATACACAGGAATCAGATTTACTACAACTGTGGGACAAGGCAGTGGAGAAGTTCAATATCTTAAGCCAAAACAAGGCCAGGAGCTGATTGCAGAACAGAGCATCAACCACTCATATGCATGTTCAAGTTGAAGTTGAAGACAATTAAAACAAGTCCATGAGAGCCAAAATATGACCTTGATTATATCCCTCCTGAATTTTGAGACAATTTAAAGAATGGATTTGATGCGTTGAATACCAATGACCAAAAACCAGAAGAATTGTGGGATGACATCAAGAACATCATCCATGAAGAAAGCAAGAGATCATTAAAAAGACAAGAAAGGAAGAAAAGACCAAAATGGATGTCCGAAAAGACTCTGAACCTTGCCCTTGAGCAAAGAGTACCTAAAGCAAATGAAAGAAATGACAAGATAAAAGACCCGAACAGAAGATTTCAAAGAGCAGCTCAAGTAGACAAAGCCAATTACTATAATGAAATGTGCAAAGACCTGGAGT
>NW_006921600.1:6793559-6799890 GCF_000298275.1 Orycteropus afer afer
TATATATATATATATATATAGGAATATTTTGCATGTGTATAACATTTACACATACATATTTCAGACTTTGCTTTTTCAAGTTTTCCTTGTCAGTTTATATTTTATATGGAGTCCCTGGGTGGTACAATGGTTAAGCACTCAACTACCAGTCAAAATGTTGGTGATTTAAACACACTCAGAGGTGCCTTAGAAGACAGGTCAATCTGCTTCCAAAAAACCACAGTTTTGAAAACTCTTAGGAGCACAGTTCTATTCTGAACACATGGGGTTGATGTGAGTCAGAACTGACTCGATGGCAATGAACAACAACAACATATGCTATGCAACTAGGTCTATTTATCTTTTCTTAATAAATAAATAAATAAACACTGCCATCAAGTCAGTCCCGACTCATAGAGACCCCTCCTTGGGTTTCCAAGGCAGTATCTCTATGGAAGTAAATTGCCCAACCTTCCTTCCAAGGAGTGGCTGGTGGATTTGAACAGCCAGCCTTCTGGTTAACAGTCAAGTGCCTTAAGCACTATGCCACCAGACCACAGAATAATTTCACTTTTTGCATAGGGAAATATTTGCTTATTTTGCTTTCACCTAGCGGTATATACCCAGTCATAATAATAACCATTTCTACCTGAGAAGAGGATAAATTGAGGAATACAAAGCATAGTAGTGGAGCAATTTTAAAAATCACAAAATCAAAGTGAATATTGCTTTTCTCTTTCTTCCTTCCTTTTAATACATGCTCCAAGATATCCATTAGCTGTTCTGAGGGAAAAATTACTTTTGTGTAATATGGATAACTGAAAGCTAGAAAATGTAAAATAATGATAAAAATGTAAACGGTAGACTTTGGGGAGAAAAAGTATGTTCAGTACTTTCACCACTTTCCTGTCACCATCATACATAAGATACAAGGCCTCATAAGAGGGTAGACCAGACTCTGATTGGGCAATATCTGTCTTTGAACACTTGCCCCAAGAATTTTTGAATTGTTATGCCATTTACAGAAATGGGGAAAAAATGTGAATTTAATGAAAAATACAATTTTATGTTAAAAATTTCTTTCATATTATTTTATTCCTTTGTGATATATTGCATTCTTTTTATTATTTACCAGATAAAAATTTAATATATTCTTGGCAAGAGAAAACTTCAAATCTTGTGATTGCAGTGAGGGAAAAATTTCAAGACCTTAAGAAGCAAAAAGTGGCTAAAAGTTTTTATTTTCCCTTTACTCTCTACCAAGCATAGTACAGGTAACACCAGATAAAGACTCACACTGTTTCTGACCTCTCCTAAGAGAAGCCTGATGAGTTTTAGGCTCATTAGCCCACTGACTTTCTGAACAGTTGGGTCAGACAACCAAGGGACTGCTGTCCATAGACTCTGTAAAATAAGCCCATGTGGCCATGGCGAAGGGCACAACCATATTATTACTTTCCCCAAGGAAGAAATTATGAGGCTTGGTAATATTCCAGTGCAACTGTTTCACCTTATTTTTATGACATTAATGGTCAAGTTTGTCCCTATGTCTTCATAAAAATATAATAAAGAATTTCTCTAAACCAAGACAAATATTTAACAAAAGATAATCAGATATTATGTGGTCTCCTAATTACTCCTTGTCTAAGAACAACAGACTATAATCACCAACCATTCACTCGTGGGCTTCACATGAGAAGTAAAATAATCATAAGATGGTAGGAAGACTCTTCAGCTCCATAGAGGAAATTTCCTTTTAGGAGTGTCATAGGACTGCACTCAAACAAAAGGAGAGACAAATCTTTTATAACACAGAACTCAACAGAATAGGAAAGGGCAAACAAGATTTATTGAAAGATATTTGTGAAGATGTGTGAATCCTATTTTATAAATAAAAATGTATTATTTTTTTATTGCCTAATATATACTCAGACATATGTTATCTCCATTTCTGAGTGGTTTTCTTCAGCAAAAACTCCTAGATGTATTTTAAAAAAAGAAGAAAGAAAAGTTGTCATTTGGTAGACACAAGTCATGACAACTCCACCTTTGTTAGAGAACACTTACCCTCTGGTTTCTGCCAAGTAGTTAATACTTGTTGACCACTGCTTAAATGTATCAAGTGAAGCCAGTAATAACTTTGCTAAATGAGATAACATTTTTTAATTCACATAGCATTTTTTGTTATGTGAATATTCAGAGTTTATTTGTTTAGCAAGTCCAAATTTTTGTAAACAGCATTGACAGGATTAAATAAAAATGTAATATTTATTCATTTCAGATACTATAATTTTGAAATTATAGTTCAACTATTTTATCAAAATTATTTCAAAAAATTCGTACAGAGCTATTGGTGCTCTGCTCTTGCTGGGTGGAAGGCAATTCCTGCAAACTGCTCATTTGGGATAAACTTGGCTTCTCTTATGCTCTTACATATATGAACATAAGTTGCTTTTATATCTTCTTAATTTCTTAATTTTATCCTACTATTACAAAATCACCACTTATCTATCAGATTGTTGTAGCGTGGTGTCTTGCGTGTTGCTTTGAGGCTGGAGGTTATGCCTATATTTCAAATACAATCAGTGTCACCCATGGTGGACAAGATTCAGCAGAAATTCAAGATAAAGACAAACTGGGAGACTGGGAAAAAGGAAGGGCCATCCACTTCTCAAAAAAAAATTGAGATCCCTCAGGTTGAAGGCACTCAAAATACGGCTGGAGAAGAGCTGCCTCCTCAAAGTAGAGTCAACTTTACTGGTGTGGATGGAGTAAAGATCTCAAGACCTCCATTTTCAGATGGGTCATGACTCAAAGTGGGAAGAAACAGCTGGAAACATTCATTAATAATCAGAATATGGAATGGACGAAGTATGAATCTAGAAAAATTAGAAGTTGTCAAAAAATGAAATGGAACACATGAAGATCAATATCCTGGGCAATAGTGAGCTGAATAGACTGATATTGGCCATTTTGAATCAGACAATCATGTGATCTACTATGCTGGGAATGACAAGTTGAAGAGGAATGGCATGGCATTCATCATCACAAAGAATGTTTCAAGATCTATCCTGAAGTGCAAGGCTGTCATTGATAGAATAATATCCATATGTCTACAATGAAGACTGGTTAATATCACTATTATTCAAATTTACGCACCAACTACCAAAGCTAAAGATGAAGAAATTAAGATTTTTACCAACCTCTTAAGTCTGAAACTGATAAAACATGCAATCAAATTGTATTGATGGTTACTGGTGATTGGAATGGGAAAGTTAGAAATAAAGAAAAATCATCAGTAATTGGAAAATATGCCCTTGGTGATGGAAATGACACAGGAGATCGTATGATAGAATTTTGAAAGACCAACAACTTATTCATTACAAATACCTTTTTCCAGCAACATAAATGGCAGCTATACACATGAACCTCACCAGATGAAACACACTGCAATCTGATTGACTATATCTATGGAAAGAGGTGGTAGACAAGCTCAACCTTGTCAAAAAGAAGGCCTGCAGCTGACTATGGAACAAATCATCAATTACTCATACCCAAGTTCAAGTTGAAGCTGATGGATTGACACAGTGGCTGCAATGATATAGCAGGATCATGAGGATGGCACGCAATGGGGCAGTGTTTCGTTCTGCTGTACATAGAGTGGCTATGAGTTGAAGACAACTCGACGGCAGCTCACAACAACAACAATAACATTATAAAACTGTTAAATTATCTCTCCTGTGTGGGGTCGATTACCGTTTTCAATATTTGTGGGTATCTGTGGCTGTGTTTGTGTATGTATGTGTGTGTAGTTAAGAAAGGGCTAGAGAAAAGCAGAAAAGCACATGCATTATAAAGACTTGATCAAATTTGGATTGTGGAGGGATGAAGTGATATTTGGAAAATGGACATAACTTTAGCAATTTTTATCTTACTTACTTTTATTTTAAAAGACTCTCAACTTTTCTACTGTTAGAAATAATTTTAAAAACCTTTGCTCAAGGGAAGTTTAGAAATTTGAAAAGAGCAGTTGAGGCAACTGCATGTGCAAATTATATAGCATTATTTGAAGAATGTACAAAAAGCTAATCTTTTTTATATTGTTAGCCCTAAGAACACAATGAGAGTGTACACTGTTCTTTCAGAAAACTTAAGTGCAGGAAAAACATTAAATATCTACCAAAAGCAATTTGTATACATTCTATTCTCATTTTTATTTTAGAGCTAAGAGACAATTGTCAAAGTCACTCTGCTTTGGCCACCCTCTGGCTAATGTACTTGATATGGAAGTCAAGCCTTCCTCTCCCCTAATTAGTAAGCCCATTCTCAGTTTGTCATTTTGCCTTATTGTGGTGGTGTGAGTGTTGCTGTGATGCTGGAAGACATGCTACTTGTTACCCATGGTAGACAAGTTTCAGTGGAGCTTCCAGACCAAGACAGATCAGAAAGAAAGAACTGCTGGTAGAACCTCTGAGACTATGGCCTTTAGATAACCTTCAACCCTGGAACTGACCCCACCCCCATGGCTCAACGTTCAAACAGCACACAGGCCTAGAAAGTGAATAATAACATCAGGGAGGTATGCATTCCTTAAAACAATCAACCATAAGAGATCAAAAGGGCAGTATTTGCCCAGAGATAAAGCTCAGAAAGCAGGAAGGGATAGGAAAGGACAAATGGAAATGGAAAATACGAGGAGGAAGTGAGAAGAATGTTGTTACATTGTGAGGATTGCAATCAATGGCATGAAACAAAACAGGTATGAATTGTTGAATGGAAAACCAATTTGCCCCATAAACTTTCATTCAAATCAGAATAAAAAGCTAAAACAAAACAAAACAAAAAGGCCTGGCAATCTACTTCCAAAAATCAGCCAGGGAAAATCGTTTGGATAGCAAATGGACTCAAACATACCAATGGTCATGAAGATGGTATAGAACCAGGCAATGTTTTGTTCTATTATACATGAAGTCCCCATGAGTTGGAGCTGACTTGACAGCAGCTAGCAACAGCTTTTGTTGAGGTATATTTTTAAGTTTTAAATGAAACAAAAGTAAAGAGTAAATACTTTGTGGAGAATTGCAGTCAATGTCATGAAACAAAATGTGTATGAATTGCTATATGGGAAATGAATTTGCTCTGTCAACTTTCACCCAAATCACAGTAAAATTTTTAAAAGAAAAAAAACCGGTGACTCCCCCCAAAAATAGACCAAACTCATTGCTGTTGAATTGATTCTGACTGATAGTGATCCCCATCAGGTTTCCAAGGCTATGGATCTTTACAGAAGTAGATTGCCTCATATTCCTCCCATAGAGCAGCTGGTGTGATCGAAACACCAACCTTCTGGTTAGTAACCAAATGCCTTAGCCACTGTGCCACCAAAAGCAGTGGCTCACAATTTTGGCAAGAAAGATCTCAGAATACCTGCCTCATTTTCCCAATGACCTAAGATAAAAAACATTTTCCAGTATGGAGTTTCTCTGCCTCATTTCCTTTGCTGGTCTCTTCTGTCTCTCACCTAAACTATACCAAAGGCCTTTTGTGAGGTCTCCCAACCTCTGGAATAACAATCTCACAAGTGCAGTCTCCACCAACCACCAAAGAGGGCTTTTGAAAATATAACCTGGACCTTGTCATTTCCTTACTTAAAAATCCTTCAGAGCTACTCTACTGCCTATAGCAAGGGTTGGCCTGTGGCCAGATCCAGCCTAACACCTGTTTCTGAACAGCCATGAGTTATGAATGGCTGTTACATTTTTAAATGGTTGGAAAAAAAAAGAAGAATAGTATTTTGTGATACATAAAGATCATGAGAAATTCATTCTTTAGTGTCTATAAATAAACATTTATTGGAACACAAAAAAAAACATTAAAAAAAAGTGAAGAGTAAATAATAGTGAGCAAGTCTAGTACAAATTTTAGAAGGGCACAAGAGAAAAACAGACTAAAGGCAATATTTGAAAACAAAAATCATTGCTCAGAAATAATGAAAACACCAACCCAGCTTGAGATTTAGTGCATTCACGAATCAACTAAATCTCCAGCTGGAAATATAAAAATAAATCCAAAACCAAAAAAAAAAAATCAACTGACTGTCATCACGTCAAATCTGACTCATAGCAACCCTTTCTTAGGTTTCTGAAGTGATAGCACTACTGAAGTAAATTGCCCACTCTTCCTTCCAAGGAGTGTCTGGTGGGTTTGAACTGCCTTAGACATTATGCCACCAGAGCTCTTAAAAATAAATCTAAACCTACTAAAATTATATAGAAATTACAGTACACTAGCGGAGAATCGCTAAAGCAAATGGAAGAAATGAAAAGGTAAAAGAGCTGAACAGAAGATTTCA
>NW_006921600.1:6801501-6816726 GCF_000298275.1 Orycteropus afer afer
GTGCGGGATCGGGCAGTGTTTCGTTCTGCTGTGCATGGGGTCGCTATGAGTCGGAAACGACTCGACGGCACTTAACAACAACAACAACAACAACAAAGATAAAGGGGAAGAACTAAAACTCAGCCAGGGACAAAAGTCTATCAGAAGATTCAAAGGTAGTGACTATGAACTATAGATCAAAAAGAACACAGAAACCAAAAGAAAGTGAAATGTTATTTTCAGTGTTGAGAGAAAATAATTTTTCATCTACTATACCCAGCAAAAATGTCTTTTAATAGCAAAGACAAAATTAAAATATTTTTTAATAAATAAAACTAATAAATCATCTTCAACTGACTTTCACTACCAAAGTTCTATAGGGAGTTCCTTTAGCAGCTGGTCATTCATATAAAAAGGAAAGTCTAAGAAGCATGAGGGAATAAAAAAATAAAAGAAGATAACTACTTCATAACAATAAAAGATTAAATTTTCAGGAAAATATTCAAATTTGAAACTTGTATGTATAAAGTAATACATCAAAATACAGAATTACAAAGAGAAGTAGAAAAAGCGATAGTCATGAGGGGAAATTTTGACATATCTCTGTCTGTAACTGACAGATGAGACACACTAAAAACCAATACAGACATATATGATTTGAACAAAATTATTGACAATTTTACTGGACACATGAATCACTGCATTTAACAAGATATACACAATATTTCCATATACATGTGAAAGATTTCTAAAAATTGGCCATACACTGTATGATTTTCCACCAATTTCAAATGGTTGGCATCATAAAGACTACCATACTTTTAAGCATACAATCAATAATAAAAGAAAGTCAAGAAAAAGCTCATGTATTTGGAAATTTAAAGCCCTACTTTCAAATAAATTTGTAGGTCAAAATTGAATCACTCTCAAAATAAGAAGTATTTAGATTTAACTTACAACAAAAATATTACATAAATTTTATAGGATGCCTCTAACACATGACTGAGATGTTTATGCAATAATACTTACGTAAATATTTACAAAAGAAAAATAAGATTAAACATTAATGCACCAAGCATCCAAATTAAGAATATAGAAAATAAACAGAAAAATAAACTCCCAAATAAATAGAAGCAGAAGGAAATAATTTAAAAAACATAAGAGCAAATGTTAATTAGATTGGAAATTTTATGATTTTTTTTTCTTTTTATATAAAGCAACATGGGTGTTCCAGCAAGATGGTGGAATCGGCAGAGAAGCTACACAGACCCTCTGCAACAAAGCAATAAGAAACTAATTCAAACTTACACAGAAGAAGATCCTGGAGCCCTGGGCTTTGGAAGTGAGGATAAAGAAATGAATTAAATGCCAATAGAAGAAGAACCTGAATGATACAGTGAGTAAGGAGACAAAGGGAGCAGCAGACTTCTGGCTGACCTGGGGGCACAGTCATTTTGAATATTTCTGAATAGCAACTTGAGAATCATCTCTGCTTACTGAGGACTGCATGGGCAAGGACTGCATTGGTGTCTGACAATCAGAAAGGAAAATGGCAGGAAAGGAGACAAACAGACCTGTGGACTCCTCCTGCTGTCCTTAGGACACAGCCATTTTGAAGGTTTGTGGGGGGTGGGGGTGCCCATTTTGGATGTATCTAGTGGTGTTCTCCCCTCCCCCATTCCTGTGTCCTCCCTTTCCTCATTGTCACTGTGCTGGTCACAGAATGTGAGTAGCGTTCTTACCTGGGGGACAGTGGCATAAGAGTGGTGGGGACAGCAGGGCATGGGAAGCTGACAACTGGAAAAGTGCAAAATTCCCCTTGTTGCTCTTATACCTCACACTCTCTTGATGAACAAGGGTCTGGCCATCTCTTACCCCCACCCAACTTCTTGATCAGCAAGGATTCCATCCATTCTATGTCCTAAGAGAGGCTGGGCTCCATGACCCACCCATCCACCCCAGTTTTGGTTTTGTTTTTAACTTATTCTTTTTATCTTCCTCCTTTCTTCCTTTCTTTTTTGTTTTTATACTTCTTTCTCTTCCCTTTTCTTGGTTCCCTTCTTTTTTCTTTCTTTTTGTTTTTCCCATTCCTTGTTTTACCTTTTGCACTTTTCCCATTTTTTTCTATTCTTTTATTCTTGCTCTTTTCTCTCATTCCTTCTTCCCTCCCCAGATATTGTGGCTTTTTTTTTTTTCTTTTTTTCTGATTATCCTTTTATAATATCTTTTGAAATTGTTCCTTCTCATTAATTGTATTTCTTTTTTTCCTTTTTTTTTTTTTTTCAATTGCCCACTGTTTGTTTTTGCAGTTTAAATTTTTCATACTCTTGCTTTTATTTATTTATTTTTTGGGGGGTGGTATATTTATTTATTTGTCTAACAGAGTGGGAGACAGCAACCATTACCATACAATCCAATCATACTTACGCCCCCGTAGCTCCACCCATTAAGTGAGGACAACCGCTTGCTTTTGCACCAAATGACAAACAATACATGGCAGCCAATACCAGCTCCACTCATTCTCAACTACTCTTTACAAACAGCTAACAGAGAGATCTGTGCACACACTCTCATTCTCTGTCACATCCACGAGGAGACAAGTGGTGAGCACCTAAGTGCTAACAACTAGTGAATAGAGGAGCACAGTACCTGCTCACACAGATATATCATAACAAAGGAAAAAAAAATTCTTGTATGAATCACACCAACATACAACCAAAAATTAAGCATAAATACAACATCACAATCTCTCAGAGACAACAGAATATCACAATCCACACAAAAATCAAAATAAAGTAGAAGGAAAAACGTACCAGATATAAACCCAGAAAACATCCCTGATAAGGAATTCAAAAGAACTATATTTGGGTAACTTTCATGGATTGAGAGACAGATCCAGGAAAACACTGACAAAATTAAGAAAAACAGACAAAACTCTAGAACAATTTAGGAAAAGCAACACAAGAACAAATTGACAAAATAAACAAAAAATTATAAACCATACAAAACAACAAATAGAAATCCAGAAGATTAATGCTAACATTTCAGAAATAGATAACACATTGAATGAACAAAGGAGTAGAATCAAATCAATGGAAGAGAGAATTAATGAGATTGAAGACATATACTTCAATACTACTTGGTTAAGGGATCAATCAGAAAAAAAGATCAAAACAAAATGAAGAAAGCCTAATATTCATGTGGGATACTATCAATAGGAATAACTTATGAGTAATTGGAATTCCAGAACAGGAAGAGACAGATAACACCACAGAGAAAAATGGTTAAGATTTGTTGGAAGAGAATGTCCATAATATTATGAAAGATGAGAATATATCCATTCAAGAAGTTCAATGAACCCCAAATAGGATGGGCATTAGTGAGCTGAAATGGACAAGTATTAGTCATTTTAAATAAGAGAAGAATATGGTCTACATTGCTGAGAATGACAAACTGAAAAGCAATGATATTGTATTCATCATTAAAAAGTACATTTTAAGATCTATCTTGAAGTACAATGCTGTCATTGATAGGAAAATATCCAAACACGTACAAAGAAGATGATAATACTAATATTATTCAAATTTATGCACCAACCCATAAAGCTAAAGATGAAGAAATTAAAAATATTTACCAACTTCTGCAGTCTGAAATTGATCAAATATGCAATCAAGATGTAGTGATAATTACTGGTGATTGGAGTGCAAAAGTTAGAACCAAAAAGAAGCATCAGTAGTTGGAAAATATGGCCTTGGTGATGAAATGATGCCAGAGGTCACATGATAGAATTTTGTAAGACCAATGACTTATTCATTTCAAATACTTTGCAACAACATAAATGGTGACTCTACTTGCAGACCTCATCAGATGGAGTACACAAGAATCAAATGTACTACATCTGTGGAAAGAGGCAATGGAGAAGCTCAATATCATCAGCCAGAACAAGGCCAGGAGATGACTGTGGAAAAGACCATCAATTGTTCATATGCAAGCTCAAGTTGAAGCTGAAGAAAATTAATGCAAACCCACAGAGCCAAGATACGATGTTGATTATAGCCCATTTGAATTTAGAGACTATCTGAAGAATAGATTTGATGCACTGGACAACAATGAGCAAAAACCAGACATGTAATGGGAGGACATTAAGAACATCATAATGAAGAAAGCAAAATGACATTAAAAAGACAAGAAAGGAAGAAAAGAACACAATAGATGTCAGAAGAGACTCTGAAATTTGCTCTTGAATGTAGAGTAGCTAAAGCCAATGGAAGAAATGCTGGAACAAAGGAACTGAACAGGAGATTTCAAAGTTCAAGGAGACAGCATAAAGTATTATAATGTAAAGTATTATAATGAAATGTTCAAAACCCTGAAATTAGAAGACCAAAAAGGAAACACATGATTGGAATTTCTCAGGCTGAAAGAATTGAAGAAAAAAATTCAAGCATCAAGTTGCCATATTGAAAGATTCTATGGGCAAAATATTGAATGATTCAGGAAGCATTAAAAAAAAATGGAAAGAATATAAAAAGTCACTGTACCAAAAAGAACTGGTTAACTTTCAACCATTTCAAAAGGTAGCATATGATCCAAAACCAATGGTACTGAAGAAAGAAGTTCAAGCTGCACTGAAGGAATTAGTGAAAACAAAGGTTCCAGAAATTGACAGAATAGTCATTGAGATGTTTTAACAAATGGATGCAGTGCTAGAGGCACTCACTCATTTATGCCAAGAAATTTGGAAGACAGTTTCCTGGCCAACTGACTGGAAGACATCCATATTTGTACCAATTCCAAACAAAAATGAACCAACAGAACATGGAAATTATCAAACATTATCATTAATATCAGGAGCAAATAAAATTGTGCTGAAGATAATTTTTAAATGGTTGCAGCACTTGCTTTACAGAGAACTGCCAGAAATTCATGCTGGATTCAAAAAGGCATGGAATGAAGGATATCATTGCTGACGTCAGATGGATCTTGGAAAAGTTGTTTGTTTACAAAGGCATTTAACTGTAAGGATAATAACAAATTATGGATAACATTGAGAAGAATGGGAATTCTAGAACACTTAATTGTGCTAATGAGGAACCTGTACTTAGACCAAGTTATTGTTCTAACAGAACAAAGGGATATTGCATGGTTTGAAATCAGGAAAGGTGTCCATCAGGGTTGTATCCTTTCACCATACTTATTCAATCTGTATGATGAGCAAATCATCTGAGAAGCTGAACTAAATGAAGAACGCAACACCAAGGTTGGAGGAAAACTCTTTAACAATCTGCAATATACAGATGACACAGCCTTGCTTGCAGAAAGTGAAGAAGACTTGAAGCATTTACTAATGAAGATCAAAGACTACAGCGTTCAGTATGGATTACACCTCAACATAAAGAAAATGAAAATCCTCACAACTGGACCAATGAGCAACATTCTGATAAATGGAGAAAAGATTAAAGTTGTCAGGGATTTCACAATCAGTGCCTATGAAAGCAACAATCAATACATCAATCATACAACAAATCACACTGTGCAAATCTGTGGTAAAAGACTTCTTTAAAAAGTTAAAGAGCAATCACTTTGAAGACTAAGGTGCAACTGAACCAAGGTATGGTATTTTCAATCACCTCATTGTTATGTGCCATTGAGTCGGACCCTACTCATAGCGACCCCTCCTTGAGTTTCTGAGGCAGTATCACTATGGAAGTAGATTGCCCAAACCTTCCTTCCTGGGAGTAGCTGGTGTGTTTGAACCACCAGCCTTCTGGTTAGCAGTCAAGTGCCTTAGGCACTATGTTACCATAGCCCCTAATCGCCTCATATGCCTGTGGAAATAGGATATTGAATAAGGAAGATCACAGAAGAACAGATGCATTTGAACTGTGGTGTTAGCAATGAATACTAAAAATGTCATGGACTTCCAGAAGAATGAATAAATCTGTCTTGGGAGAAGTATAGTCAGAATGCTCCTTAGAAGCAAGAATGGACAGACTTCATCTCAAGTACTTTGGTCATGTTGTCAGAAGGGACCAGTCCCTGGAGAAGGATGTCATGCTTGGTAGAGAGGCAGCACAAAGGGGGAAGACCCTCAGTAAGATGGAGTGACACAATAGCTGTGATGATGGGCTCAAGCATGGTAATGATTGTGGGGCTGGCACAGGACTGGGCAGTATTTCATTCTGTTGCAAATAATGTTCCTATGAGTTGGAGCTGACTAGATGGCACCTAACAATAACAACATAGGAAAGAAATATAACTAGTCAATTTAATTCATAAATATAGATAAGAAAAATCTTATCATAAAATTCAAAAGTGCCAATTCAGGTTCATGCAAGCAATTAGGATGGTTTAATTTTAGGAAATTAATAAACTTTACTAAAAAAAAAAAAAAACATTAAAGGGAAACAATCATGTGACATCTGATTAGATGCAGAATAACTATTCCATAAAAATCAAAATCCAATTACAGAAAGGAAGGATGAAGGAGAAGGTGCAAAGTGGAAGACAAGCATGAAGGGAAGAAAATAGGAACAGAGGGAGGGAGAGAGAGAGGGAAGGTGGAAGGAAGTAAGGGCCCTCTCAGCAAACTCAGAACAGAAGGAAGGAATATCCTTAAACTGATAAAGAGAATTAAAAAAAAAAAAAAACTTCAGAACAAGTACCATGCTTAATGGTTAAACACCAAAATCATTCATGTTAAGATCAGGAATAAGACTAAGGTTCCCACTATTAACACTTCTACTTAAAATTATCCAGGAATCTTAGCCAATAGAGCAATGCAAGAGGAGGAAGTAAAGGTTATAAGGCTCAGAGAATATTATGTAATTTTTTATTGTTTTACATTTTTTCTTTGTAGCTAAACCATAAAAACTAATATGTGTATTTAGAAATATAACTAAATGAAGTAAAAATCTACATAGGCAAAACAATGCACAAGTACTAAACAGAAAATCAATTATTAAGAAACCATTTAATATAGCATTAAAAATATAAAATACCTAGGACTATAACTTTAAAAGATACGTAATACCTTTATGAAGAAAATTGCAAAGCTCTATTGAAAATATTAAGGAAGACTGAACTGACTGGAACACTATTTATGAACTGAAATATTCAATGCCATAATGATATCAATTCACTCCAAATTGATCTATAGATTCAATTCAGTTAAAAAACAGCAACCCAAAGGCTGAAACTCATTCAATGGGGAAAAGATAGTCTCTTTAACAAATGGTGCCAGCAATACTGGATATCCATTTGCAGAAAAAAAATGAAACAATATCCCTACCTTATACCATGCACAAAAACTAAGTCAAGATGGATGAAAGACCTAAATGTAAAACCCAAGACTATAAAGTTCATCAAAGACAAAATAGGGGCAAATTGAGGAGCCTTAATTTATGGCATGAGAAGCCTATCAAGCATAACCCAAAATTCACAAATGGCAGAAGAGAAACTAAATGACTGGGGCCTTGTAAAAATTAAATCATTGTGTGCATGAAAACACTTCTACAAAAAAGTAAAAAGAGAACCTCCAGATATGGAAAGAATATTTGGCAACAAAATATCCAGCAAGAAACTTATATCTAAAATTTATTGAAAATTTCAACACTTCAACATCAAAAAGACAAACAATCCAATTTAAAACTGGTCAAAGGATATGAACAGACACTTCACCAAAAAAGATGTTCAGGCAGCCAACAAACACATGAAAAAATGCTTGCAATCATTATCCATTAGAGTAATGCAAATCAAAACAAAGAAATACCGTCTCACTCCAATAATCTTAGCAAAGTTCAACAACACAGAAAACAACAAATGCTGGTAAGGATGTGAAGAGATTGAAACTCTCATTCATTGCTTGTGGGAGTGTAAAATGGTACAACTACTGTCGAAAAAGATATGGAACTTCCTTAAAAAGTTGAAAATATTGATCCAGCAATCCCACTACTAGAAATATATACTAAAGAGATGAGATCTGGAACAGGTATAGATATATACACACCCAAGTTCATCACAGCACTATTCACAATAGCAAAGAGATAGAAACAAATTAAGTGGCCATCAAAAAATGAATAGATAACCAAAATATGGTACATACATACAATGGAATACTATACAACATTAAAAAATAATGAAGAATGAGTAAATCAACTCATAACATGGATTAACCTGGAGGACGTTATACTGAGTGAAGTAAGTCAATCACAGAAGGACAAATACTGTACGAGTCCATTATGATAAAAAGTCAAGGAAAGGTTTACACAAGGAAGGAAATCTTCTTTGTTGATTACCAGGAATAGGAGAGGAGGGGAAGGGATAGAAAACAGATGGATGTTAAGAGATGAGTGTTGATGCAGGTGAAGAGAAAAGCAATATAATAAAAGCCTGTGATTAGCCCAATATTACCAAGAAAAAAGGGAGACTAGGAGAAGTACGTAAGAGATATAGACAATAAAGCCAAATAGTAAAACAAAACAAAACAAAACAAAAACCTGTTTTTAGGGAAAGGGAAAAACTTGAAAAAGTCATTCTGAAACACACATTTAAAGTGACGTAGAAGAATTAGTATAGGATAATTGCCCTACACAATAGTGTGTGTGTGTGCATGTGTGGATATTCAGATCTTTTCTGAGTGAAGTGTATTAATATACATCGTCAGGCCAGTCACTTCCATTTAATTTGCTTGTGTTTACTTTCATTTCTCCATGTTTGCTAGATGTGTTTTCAGTAGCTACATGTTTTGTCTTCTTTCCTAGTTTAGAGATTAACTGATTCTCCATTTACAAAATTTATAGAATTGACAAGTTTAGTGGTTGTCATTGCACTGACTTGTAAAATATCTAAAACACATAAAACAATTTCCAAGATCCCACGTTTCCTCTCTTTATTTTCATTCCTTTGTAATACTAGCTCTAGACTTCTAAAAGCTTCTGCATGGGTCAAAAAAAAAAAAAAAAAAAAAAGGTGCAAACTCCACTGTCTGTCTCTACAATGCTCAATTTTTTTTTTCCTAAAATGTAGTACAGAGTTCTCATTTTCTAATTATTTAACATTTCATCATATGACAATTTGGCAAATTATTATTCAAGCAGATGCCAATTTTAAGAGTTGCTCTAGAAAGGAACAAATATCAGGTGGTAATATAGACATGATCTATTGATTCATTCAGCAAACATTTACGGAGTGGATACAATAAGCCATAATAGATTATGAACCAAGTTTTATTTCTATCTAGAGGAAGCAAAGGCAATGACCCTGGACTGCCTCAATCATTCTTTGCTACTCATCTCTCTTCACAAAAGAATTTCAGATCAACAACTCAATCCACTGAGGAACTCTGGTAGCATAGTGCCTAAGGCACTTGACTGCTAACCAGAAGGCTGGCAGTTCAAACCCACCAGCCACTCCTCAGAAGGAAGATGAGGCAATCTACTTCCGCAGTGATACTGCCGGAAACCCAAGGAGGGGTCGCTATGAGTCAGGTCCCACTCCATGGCATATAACAACAATTATCCACTGCTCTTTAGCAAACCATAATTAGAGTAACAATTCAGGCTTTAGCCCTAACTGGGATATCTTATTCGTAGCTCTCATTTCTATTCCTAATCTAAATTTAGGGACAAGCATGTGTTACATTGAGAGAAAGATGGTCATTCCAAAGGTAGGCCTTGAGCCCACTCAGCTTCCTTAGTTGCAGTGGATTGAAGAGAAAGGAGTTTTCACCTATGGCCATGACCTCTCTAGGAAGAGACAAGAAGACAAAAAAGAGGGCTGTGAACAGGTGCTGGTTTTAATGCTCAATCACCTCATTCTCTAGTAGAATGTGGCTCTCTCACCAAATGACTTAGCAATTCTACCTCTATTTTTGAGGCAGAGAAATTCCATCAATAGATTTGCTAATTAAATAATGACTAATGACTTTCCTACTAGTGCAATACCCTGAAGCTAGTACAAATAATAATATAAATCTGTATACATTCATTTGGGAAAATGTCCATAATATATCACAGCTTTGCCATTTTGTTATATTAACATCTTTGTTGAAGAAACAAATTTCAGGGTGTATATATATGAGTATGTGCATGCATAGGAAAAAAAAAATCTTGATATATAAACAACCCAACCTCAATTGTGATCATCTCTCTATGGTAGAGTTGTGGAATCTTGAGTAGTATTTTTTGACCTTTATATTTTTTATGAGGATTTTTGCAATGGATGTTTTATTTTGTAATCAGAAAAAATCAATAGAAATTTTTAAGGTATATAATAAAAAGCAAGTATATATTTTAGACTGGTAAGTGAAATAAATATTGATTTTTAAAATAATAACAATTTAATTTTATATACTTTTATGGTTTAAAAAAAGTTTCATATTTTTTCACATAAAATAAGCCAGCCTGAGAAGTAGAAAATATGATTCTCTTTGTTATCTCCCAAACATCGTGATTGTTATAACCAAAAAAAAAAAAAACCCAAACCCACTGCCATTGGGTCAATTCAGATTCATAGCAACCCCCATTGGAGTCCAAGGACATGAATCTTTATGGCAGCTTATTGCCTCAGCTTCCTCTATGGAGCAGCTGGTAAGTTTGACCTGTTGGGTTTGGTTAGCAGCCAAATAAATGTCTTACCCATTATGCCACCAGAGCTCCTTGTTGTTGTTGTTGTTATTTGCCGTCAAGTCGGCCCAACTCATAGCGACCCCTCCTTGGGTTTCCGAGGCAGTATCACTACGGAAGTAGGATTGCCCAACCGTCCTTCCGAGGAGTGGATGGTGGGTTTGAACCGCCAGCCTTCTGGTTAGCAGTCAAGTGCCTTAGGCACTATGCTACCAGAGCTCCTTAGTGATTCTTATAGGTGTGGCATAAACATGGGCCTTGAATAAGAAAAATCTGCTTTCAAATTCAAATTTTTCCACCGACTGCTTTATACCTTTTTTCAAATCATTTATACCTTTCAGATTCTTGAAAAAGGGTATCTTTTCATTTTCATTTCATAAATGGAAGTGATTTTTAATAATTTTTACTTTAAATTCCTATCAGAAAACTCTACTTTTGAAGTCTAAATGCATCTAATGTATTTGAACCCCTTTAAATCATTACCTTGGGAGCTCTGATAGCATAGTGCCTAAGGCATTTGACTGCTAACTAGAAGGCTGGCTCTTCAAACCCACAAACCACTCCTTAAAAGTATATTTAATTTCCAAAGGAATCCTAAGCTCTTATGACAGAATTAGCTCTGACATACATTATTCCTATCATTTGGAATTTTCCTATGAAATAATAGACTGCCTCACCTGAGACTGAGGACTTGCTAGTTAATCCTTAAAAGAAGAAAAAGAATGATAGAAAAGAAAGCCCTTTGATCTTTTCCAGTCTCCTGGTTTTGAACACAACGGTTATTATTGTTGTTATGTGCCATGAAGTCAGATCCGACTCATAGTGACCCCTCCTTGGGTTTCCGAGGCAGTATCACTACGGAAGTAGATTGCCCCATCTTCCTTCCAAGGAGTGGCTGGTGGGTTTGAACCGCCAGCCTCCTGATTAGCAGTCAAGTGCCTTAGGCACTACTCTATCAGACCTCCCTTGAACACAACTAATCACTGATAACTCTGAAATTCCCACCTCCAGATAACTCTGAACACTCCCTTCAACTCCAGACAAAGTTAACCAGCTGTCTTATCAATGTGCCCACTTTTCACCTAATGTTGTTGCCTAACGTTGCTATCCAGTCAGCGTCCTAATCAGTGCAACACCATTCACAATGAAACAAAATGATCCCCAATCCTGCCAGATCCCTGTATTCATTCAATGGAGAATCAGACCATTCTGATCTATATTGTTTTCATTGGCTAATTATTGGAATTTAATCACTAGGCCCTTCCTTGCCCGTCATAGTCTGGAAAGTTCACTAAAACCTGTCTAGCATCATAGCAAAACACAAACTCCTACTGACAGATGAGTGATGGCCAGGTATGTTATGCCTTGGCCAGGAATTGAACCCAGGTATCCTGTAGGGAAGGCTAGAATTCTATCACTGAACCATCAATACCCTCCTTGCCTAAAGTAGTTGTTGTGTGCCATCCAATCTATTCTGACTCATAGCCACCATTTATGGCAGAGTAGAACTGTACCATATGATTTCCTAGGCTGTAATCTTTATAGGAACAGATTCCCAAGTCTTTTCTCCCATGGAGTCACCAAGTGGGTTAAAACCACCAACTTTCCATTTCACTTCCTTTAGCTCTCTGCTTCAATGTCCACTCTTCAAAGTACTTCCTAAATAATATCTACAATAACATCTTTCCCCATACTCCATCATTCTCTAGCCCTTGACCTGATGTCATTTTCTACAAAGTGATTTCTCTACATGACATGATATAAGTTGTCTGAATATTTCTTAGTGTTTTTTTCAAACTAGCTCCCACCCCATGTAAGGTCTAGGACACAGAGACTTTATACACTTTGGTCATGACTATACCACCGGGCCCCAGAATACAGTACAGCACACAGGTGGCACTCAAAAAAATATAGTGTTTTAAGGTAAAAAAGTGCTAAATGAATGAATATGTTACTGGCACCCATTCTGTTTCACATGTCTGTCGGCTTTTTCCTACTTTCATATGTAGAGCGGCCTCAATGTTTTCATGCAATTGAAGCTTTTCTTGAGTAATATTTAATAGTATTAGGACCATAAAACACTAGTCAGTGTTGCCATGACATCCAAACTAACATCTTTCTTTAATCAAATAGGTGAGTAACTTTTTCACAAACACATACACAGATATTATACTTTCTAAAAAATTGCACATGAACAAATTATATATAAATCAAAACATGTGACATTTGAAGTTCTATTTTATGTATACTGGGTTCTTCATGGAATATTCAAATTTGTGGGACTCAACCATGTGTCATTAATTTTCCATTATTTCTGAAGGAGATTATCAGATTATTCATTGACCAAAAAATAAAATGATTTTAGATGTTTTCATTGCCATGATCTGTTTAAAATGAGATACATGCACACAGTAAAAAATACAGTTCTGTGAGTATTTTAATGCCTATATGCTTATGTAATATACATATTGTATTATATTTTCTCAGTTTACATCAGAAGAATTATAATAAATAATACATCAGAATAACAGTTAACCTCACTGCATTATTTCAATCACCTTTTCTATAGCAGAATAAAACTGCTTAATAAAAACTGTATATGCTTTCATTACAGAATTTAGTGTTTCAGTAATTGAAAATGAGAGTTGCAGTATACATGTACAGATGCCAGTTCTGAAATAATTTAACAATATTTAAAAATATTTAAAAATCATTTATCAGAAAGAATATTTTGGGTCAGGAACATTTAGTATGTCACCATGAGTCAAAATCAACTCAATGGCCCCTGAATGTGTCCTTACTGGACAATTTTTCATACAATATCTCCTTCAATCATTGCAACAACCACACATGGTAGCTATAGCTCTCATTTTTCACATCCTGAAATTGAGACCTAGAGAGTTTATGACCCAGATCATACTATATCTGAATTATGGAGCTACTATTAGAGTTTTTATTATTTTTATTAGTCTTTTTGGTACTTTTAAATCTATATAAGTGGTCTCCAAGGCAGCATATGGGAAAAAAATGATGACTTTTATTTGTATTTATTCATATCTTATCTTTTATTGCTTACGTGTCTTTTATATTATATGCAGATTTGTATACAAATGCCTATCTGTGTGTGTACGCATACATATACAAACATGTATTCAAAATTACTTAGCAAATGGAGTACATAATCAAGAGTTTAGAGGCCACTTTTTAAATAACTTTATACCTCACACTCTGAAAGAAAGATCATGTCCTTTGAAAGATTCAATTGAAATTTATTTTACATTGTGTTTATTCAAGAAGGCAGAAGGCAAAAAATGAATATCCTGAGGCCACATTTTCTAAAAAGTTTTCCACAAGGTGTGTTCAACAGAACATTGTTCATTTGTTTTTCATTCCACAAAAAAATGGTGGTGCACAGACTCTGTGGCCAGTGATGCGGCTGTAGATGCAAAACAAAACAGGGAAGGCACACTTGAATCAGCATCACAGAACAGACAGGAAGTTTTATGAGCTCAGAGCAGTATGGTGCTCAATTGAGTTGTGACAGAAGGACAGGGTAAGCTTTCCAGAGGAAGAGGACATTTAAGCCAACGCTGAAGGATAAGCAGGACTTAGCAAGAAGAAAAAAAGGGAAAAGAGGGCTGCTCTCTGGGAAGAGTATATGTCAGGACTGAGAGGAAGATATCACATGGCAGCACTGAGAAATTAGATAAGTTCTACTTGGGAGAGAACTTTGAGGTGGGCAAGGTTGACAAATGAGGCTAGACGCAAGAATCACTCATGACTTATTACTTCAGTCCTTCATGTATTTTCACATTTAAATACCTACATTGTGGCAGCCTCTGTGCTGGTGCTAAGAAAAAAAAAAATGTTCAGCAACAGATGTGGTCCCCATTCCCACAGACTTTATATAGTACCACAGGAGAGGAAATACTGGTTTATGTGGAAATGAAAAACTGGAGCACTACTTTTGTCTTCATCTACAAGGATTCTGAGAAATGCAGCACAAAAAATATACCCACAGGAGAAAAGAAATTGTCCATGGGGAAAGGAATGATGGGGAAGAATATTCTAGACAGAGGGAAAAAAATCTTATGCTGACACCTGAAACAAGATGAAGCCTAGAGGCTGGAGGAGTTTCATTGTGGCTGAAGCACCAAATGTGCAGCAGGACACCAGGTGAAACTGGAGAGGAGGCAAGGGTCAGGCCTCAATGGGCTTTACTGGTAATGTAAGGTAATTGTATGTCACCTCAAGGACAATGGAAGTTATTAAGCTGGAGATAATATGAATAGACTTGCATTTCAAAAGATAACTCTCAGGAGAGTGTAAAGAATGGATTGCCCAAGACTGAAAAAAGGAAGACTGGTTAAAAGGCTGCGGTGGTGATATAGTTGACAGATAATGATGACCAGACTAGTGGAACAGCAGTGAGATACATTTAGGGAACTGCTGTTTGAGGAATTTGTTTATTTGTCTATGTTTGTATAACACATTCCAAAAAACTTCATACTAAAGAACATACAAGAGGCAGAAGGACTGCACAGACCCTCTTCAACAAAGAAAAGGGAAACCAATTAACACAGACACAGAAGATAATCTTGGACCCCTGAGCCTTGAAGGG
>NW_006921600.1:6820806-6833099 GCF_000298275.1 Orycteropus afer afer
TGCATTGTGGTAAACTGTGGTCAATGACATGAGACAAAGTATATGTGAACTGCTGTATGGAAAGTGAATTTGCTCTGTAAATCCTCACCCAAATCACATAAAAGAAAAAAAAAGAACATACAAACATAGATATATATATATGCATATGTATGTACATATATACATGTGTGTATGCACTTATTCCTCACTTATTGACTATCTTGTGATCCAAAATTGTGCATTTATAACCACAGTAAAAACTCTACTGTCTCACTATTCTGTACATGGACAATATATATCTGACAGTAATGAACACCAAGGTGCACAGTGAGAGTTATGTTGGCTCTGATGGTCAAGGTTATGTGTCAACATGGCTGGGCCATGATTCTCTATGGTTTGGCTGTAATGTAATGATGTAATTTGGCAGTTGTATAATGATGAAATTTGGCAGTCATGTAATGATATAATCATCCTCTATTTTGTGATCAGATGCGATTAGACTTCATTTTCACATAATGCCTCTTTTCACATAAGGACCTAGTTTTTGGAATCTAATCATATTGATAAGTGAGGAGTAGGTGTTTATACACACAAATACACAGACATATACAAATATGTGTATGCACATACACATGTGTGAAGTGTGATTACATTTCAAAAATCAAAATATGTCTTAATGTAGCTATAACTTGGAAAATCTGAAATCATGCATACACTAGAAGTACTAGAAAGAGTATGGAGATTAAATAGATTTACATATCATTTTAAAACCAATTATATCTTCTAGTATTTATTGATAGACCAAGCACTCCAGCTCCAATTAAAACATAACAAATTAATATTTCTATTACCTAAAGATTGTATTTGCTGTTGTTAGGTGCCATCAAGTTGGTTCCAACTCATGTTGACCACATGCATAACAGACAGAAAATTGCCAATTCCTGCACTATCCTCACAATTGTAGCTATATTTGAGCCCAGTGTCACAACCTCTGTGTCAATCCATCTCATTGAGGGTCTTTCTGTTTTTTTGCAGACCCTACATTTTATCACAATTCAATTGTGGTGTTGGCAAAGAAAACTAAAAGTACCATGGACTGCCAGAAGAACTAATAAATCTGTCCTGGAAGAAGTGTAGCCAGAATGTTCCTTGGAAGCAAGAATGGCCAAACTTCATCTCATCTACTTTGGTCATGTTGTCAGAAGGAATCATTTCCTGGAGAAGGATACTATGCTTGGTAAAGTGAAGGGTGAGCAAAAAGGGAAAGGCCCTCAATGAGATGGATTGACACAGTGGCTGCAGTGATGGGCTCAAGTATAGCAAGGATTGTGAGGCTGGTACAAGATGGGGCAGTGTTTCATTCTGTCATGCACAGGGTCGTTATGAGTCAGAGCCAACTTGACAGCACCTAAGAACAACAACAACATATTTTACCAACCATGATATCCTTCTCCAGGGACGGTCCTTCCTGACAACATGACCAAAGTACATGAGGTGGAGTCTCACCATCCTCGCTTCTAAGGTGTATTCTGGCTGTGCTTCATCCAAAACAGATTTATTTGTTCTTCTGGGAACCCATGGCATATTCAGTATTCTTCAGCAACACTGTAATTCAAATGCATCAATTCTTCTTGAGTCTTCCATATTCATTGTTCAGCTTTTGCATGCATATGAGGCTATTGAAAAAAACCACAGTTCAGGTCAGGAGCACCTTAGTCTTCAAAATGATAACTTTGATTTTTAACACTTTAAATAGGTCTTTTGCAGCAGAATTGCCCAATGCAATATGTCATTTGATTTCTTGTCTACTGCTTCCACAGACTTTGATTGTAGATCCAAGAAAAAATTAAATCCTTGACAACTTCAACCTTTTATCCATTTATCATGATGTTGCTTAACGGTCCAGTTGTGAGGATTTTTGTTTTCATTATAGCGACATGTAATTGACACTGAAGGCTGTAGTCTTCGATCTTCATCAGTAAGTGCTTCAAGTATTCTTCATATTCAGCAAGCCAAATAGAATCATCTGCAAGCAGTATCCCCTATTCTGTTTAAACAACTGCTTCTTGGTCACTGTATAGCTTCTTCATGACCATAATTAAGTGTTCTGGAATTCCTAGTCTTTCCAATGTTATCCATAATTTGTTATGATCCACATAGTCAAAAACTTTTGCATAGTCAATAAAACACAGGTAAACATCTTTCTTGTATTCTCTGATTTCAGCCAAGGTCCTCTGACATCAGCAATAATACCCCTTATTCCATGTCCTCTTCTGAATCTGGCTTGAATTCCTGGCCATTCCCTGTCTATGTACTGCTGGAACCATTTTTTATTGTTTTCAGCAAAATTTTACTTGTGTGTGATACTAATGATATTTTTAAATAATTTTCACAACCTCTTGGATCACGTTTCTTTGGGATGAACACAAATATGGATCTCTTCTGACCAGGTACCTGTTTTCCAAATTTTTCAACATAGATGAGTGAGCACTTCCAGTGTTACGTCTGTTTGTTGATGAACCTCAACAGGTATTCCATCAATTTCTGGAACTTTTTTTTTACCTTGAATTTTTTCTTTAGTTCTTTCACCTTGAGAAATATTGTCTCTCTTGGTTTTCTAACACCAGTTCATTACATATTTCATTATAATATTTGGTCTTCTCAAGCCACCCTTTGAAATCTTCATTTCAACTCTTTTACTTCATCATTTCTACCATTAGCTTTAACTTCTCTATGTTTAATAGAAACTCCCAGAGTCTCTTCTGACATTCATTTTGTCTTTTCTTTCTTCCTTGTCCTTTTAATGACTTTTTGCCTTCTTCATGTATGATGTTCTAGATGTCATCCCACAAGTTGTCCAGTCTTTAGTCATTACTATTCAGTGCATCAAATCTATCCTTGAGATGATCTTTAAATTCAGATGGGATATAATGAAGGTCGTATTTTGGCTTTCATGGACTTCCTTCAAATTTCTTCAGCTTCAACTTGAATTTTCATATAAGCAATTGATAGTATGATTCAAAATGATAAGAAATAGCTATAAACATCCATTAATAATTGAAACAAGCAATGTATGAAGAGGAGCTCTGGTAGCACAGTGCCTAAGGCACTTGACTGCTAACCAGAAGGCTGGTGGTTCAAACCCACCAGCCACTCCTCGGAAGGAAGATGAGGCAATCTACTTCCGTAGTGATACTGCCTCGGAAACCCAAGGAGGGGTCGTTATGAGTCGGGTCCGACTCGACGGCACATAACAACAATGTATGAAGGAGAATCTAGGAAAATTGTGAATTGTAAAAAATAAAATGTAACACATAAAGTTTGATATCCTAGGCATTAGTCAACTGAAATCAACAGATGTTGGCCATTTTGAATCAGGCAATCATATGGCCTACCCTGTTGGGAATAACAAATTGAAGAGGAGTGGTATCACAATCATCAAAAAATGCATTCAAGATCTTTCCTGAAGTACAATGCTGTCAGTGATAGGATAATATCTCTACCCATGCAAGGAAGAACAGTTAATACAATAATTACTCAAATTTACACACCAACCACTGAAGCCTAATATGAAGAAACTGAAGAGTTTTACCAACTACTGCAGTCTGCAATTGATCAAACATGCAATTAATAAGCATTGATAATTACTGATGTTTGGAATGCAAAACATGGAAACAAAGAAGGATCAGTAATTGAAAATATGGCCTTGGTAATTAGAAATGACATTGGAGATCATGTGATAGAATTTTGCAAGACCGACAAAATATTCATGGCAAATACTTTCTTTCAACAATGTATAAGGCAGCTATACACATTCTCTCTCCAGATGGAATGCACAGGAATCAAATCGACTACATCTGTGGAAAGAGATGATGGAGAAGCTTGATACCACCAGTCAGAACAAGGCCAAGGGATGACTATGAAACAGACCATCAGTTGCTTATATGCAAGTTCAAGCTAAAGATTATTAGCATTAATTAAAATGAATATATCATAACTGAAATGTAATACTAATAATAACTTTCTCTGGTCAATTTATTCATCCTACTAATATTTACTACATACCTACTTTTTGTCAAGCATTGACGAATGCTTTTTAAAGATCTCCAAACTATAATTTTAAAAATTGAAAAAAAAAGAGAACATATCCATTTCAATAATGTTATAAAGTAGATACTATAGCACTGCTGAAAAAAATGTTAATTGAGTACATTCCACTAGATACTAGAAATATAACAGTGATCAAACTAAACTCCTTACTCTCATGAGCTGCCATGAGTTGGATTTTACTCCATGGCAGCGGTTTGTTGTTTTTGGTTTTTTCTTTTTTTTTTTGGAGAGATCATTTTATATCAGTATTAAATGACCCTTCAGTTGCTTCTCACTTCCTCAATTCTCCACCAAAAAAAGAATGCTGTTGTTCATGTTAGTTGTTATCTATTTTATTCTAACTCATGACTATTTCATGTGTGTAGATCAGAATTGCTCATAGATTTTCAAGGCTGTGACCTTTCAGAAACAGATAGCCAGGCCCATCTTCCAAGGAACCTGTGGATGGACTTGAACCTCTAACCTTTTGATTAGCAGCCAACTATGTTAACTGTTTGCACCACTCAGAGACTCCCCTAGGAACTTAGGTCCCTAATATGACACTTTAAGTTAATTCCTTGTGATGCAGAATCTCCTTCTAGAGGAATCCAGCTGAAAACAATCTCGAATGAGTTTCCTGCCTTCATCCTTTGTATGATCATTAAGAATATGGTTTCAATAAATTCACACTCAAAGATCAAACACAATTATTATATCAAGTTATCTTGTAAGCATATTCTTTTATTAAACAATCATTGACTGTTTGATTTTCTGGGAGAGATTTTAATTTAGAAATAATTTATTTTGTAGTCATTTTGCCACAACTATCTTTGTAAAAAAATTCTTCATGACCAAAAGTATATATCTGAAAACTTACCAAGTTGATTGTTTTTATAATGTGACATAAAATACAAGCATGCTGTGAGTATATGCTAAGTATATGAAATTTGTGTTAGGAACAAGCAAAATAATAACAAATTTGTCTCATGATAGGGTATATCCACATAGGGAGTCCCTGGGTGGCACAAATGGTTAAGCGCTCAATTACTAGCTAAAACATTGGTGGTTCAAACTCACCCAGAGTCACATCAGAAGACAGCCATGGCAATCTGCTTCTGAAAGGTCACAGCCATGAAAACCTATGGAGCAGTTCTGCTCTGCATACTTGAGGTTGCCATGAGTCAAAACTAAATTGCCAACAGCTAACAGCAACAACAATGGATATACAATAAAAATGTGCAAAATCTCACTTTTGTTCCTATGGCTTTTAAAATATTAAAACCCCTTTGCTGTAAATTGGAAATGAATAGTGATGATGGCTGTACAAAGACAATTTGTAGTACCTTGGTCATCTTCTTTGATCTATTTTTTCTCAGTCCTCTAAAAGTCATGGCTGGTGGAACTTTGAGATACCATGTTTTACCTTCTTATCTCTTCAGTGACCTCCAATCACTAAATAATTGCCTTTTCAGATCTGAGAACACCATGATTCTCACTCTCAGGCCAGGCCCAGACTCCATCATAGTCAAAGCCCTAATTTACAGATTTCTCTTTTATGTCACTGTCTTGATGTCTAACAATATACTTCATGCCCTTTACCAATAAAGACATGCCTTCTGTAATGTACCCATTTATAAGTCGGTTTGGCCTAGAGATCCTGGTTTCAATGAGCCAATCAATAAACTGCTCTTACATCAATCACTCAAACACCAGGTGTTTATTAAAGATCAGTTATTTGTTCACTGTTCAAGTCACTCTATTAGCCATTGAAGATCAATCACTAGGTCTTACTCATTTGTGTAAGGTGCTTTGGTGATGTAGTGGTTAAAGCATTAGGCTAGCAACCAAAAGTTCCATGACTTAAACCTATCAGCTGCTTTGTGGAATCAAAATGAGGCAGTCTGCTTTTGTAAAGATTTACCCCTTTGGAGACCCTATGGGGCAGTTCTACTCTGTCCTAAAAAGGTCACTATGAGTCAGAATCAACTCGATGGCAGTGGGTTATTCATTTGTGTTTAGTGTACATGAACTATTTCCTTTAATCAATTAGAGAACACTATAAAATTAAAGTACTAAAGTAAATAGTATAAAATAAATCTCTATGAAATTTAGATAAGAGATATATAGTAATTTCCAGCACCAATTATATGAAATTTTCCATTTCCCCTTTAAAATATTATGGTAGTATAGAGCTGTTGTTAGCTGTCATTGAGTCACCTTCTGACCCTATGTATAACAGAGCCAATGTGGCTCAAGACTGAACAGTCCCCATGATCAGTTGCAGATCAGATCCTTGTGATCCAAAGTGTTTTCACTGGATGATTGTCAGAAGTAGGTCACCAGGCTTTTCTTCCTATATAAAGACATAGGACTCTAAAATAAACTAATATAATTTCACAAACAACACAGAAAAACTGTAACTACTTTATGCTCCCTTCATGTCCCTTATAGCTGTTAACTGTTGTTTTAGGTTCAGTATTTCTTATTTTTCCCCAAACTCATATTTTTTCTGGGGAGCCTGGTGGTACAGCAGTTAACTGCTCAACTACTAACCAAAATGTCAGTGGTTCAAACCCTTCAGCCACTCCACAGGAGAAAGATGTGCCAATCTACTTCTTTAAAAATTTATCGGAAGATATTTCATGTAGATGTCCTTCAAGGAAATTACTCCTTTTTCTTTTAAATATCAACATAGACTCTGCCAGATCTCTCCATTCTTAGTAATTTAGTAGTATTATTTGGAATACATGGGTTTCTAGTCTTTTTTATTTTTCCTGAAGTTCCAGTTATACAGTTTACCCTTAAATTGTTGTTGTTGTTAGGTGCCATCGACTTGTCTCCAACTCATAGCGACCCTTTGCACAGCAAAACGAAACACTGCCTGGTCCTGTGCCAACCTCCTGATCTTTGCTATACCTGAGCCCATCCTTGCAGCCACTGTGTCTACCCATCTCATTGAGGGCCTTCTCCTTCTTTGTTGACCCTCCACTATACAAAGCATGATATCCTTCTCCAGGGAATGATTCCTTCTGACAACATGACCAAAATAGGTGAGATAAAGTCTGGTCATTCTTGCTTCCAAGGAGCATTCTGGCTGCACTTCCTCCAGGACAGATTTGTTAGTCCTTTTAGCAGACCATGGTACCCTTAACATTCTTCTCCAACACTGCAACTCAAAAGCATCAACTCTTCTTCGATCTTCCTTATTCATTGTCCAGCTCTCACATGCATAAGAGATGATTGAAAATACCATGGCTTGGGTCACGTGCACCTTAGGCTTCAAAGAGACATCCTTGCTCCTCATCACTTGAAAGAGGTCCTTTGCGGCAGATTTTCCCAGTGCAATATGTCATCTGATGTCTTGACTGCTGCTTCCATTGGTGTTGATTGTAGAGCCAAGCAATATAAAGTCCTTGACAACTTCAATCTTTTCTCCATCCACTGTGAAGCTGTTTACTGGACCAGTTGTGAGGATGTTTGTTTTATTTATATTGAGGTGTAATCCATACTGCATGCTATAGTCTTTAATCTTCATCATTAAGTGCCTCAAGTCATCCTCACTTTGAGCAAGCAAAGTTGTGTCATCTGCATATTGCAGGTTGTTAATGAGTCTTCCTCCAATCCTGATGTCACATTCTTCTTTATACAGTTCATCTTCTTGGATTATTTGTTCTGCATACAAGTTGAATAAGCATGGTGAAAAGATACAACCTTGATACACTCCCTTCTTGATTTTGAACCATGCAGTATCTCCTTGTTCTGTTCAAATGACAGCCTCCTGATCTATGTACATGAGTACATCAAGTGTTCTGGAATTCCCATTTTTCTCAATGTTATCCACAATTTGTCATGATCCACACAATCTAATGCTTTGGCATAGTCAATAAAACATAAGTATACACCTTTCTCGTATTCTTTGCTTTCAGGTAAGATCCATCTGACATCAGCAATGATATCCCTAGTTCCATGTCCTCTTCTGAATCCAGCTTGTATTTCTGGAGGCTCTTTGTCATATACTGCTGTAACCATTTTTGAATTATCTTCAGTAAGATTTTACTTGCATGTGATATTAATGATATTGGTTGATAATTCTGTGGAAATGATCATCTTTCTTTGGAATTACATTGCTTTTAAAAAATTGTAATCAGTTTATTTTTGCAAAAAATTACAACTATCCTTTCAAAAGGAAACATCCAGATTTCCTCTGCTTCTTATATTTCTTTGAATCAGTTCTCCTAACACTTTCTGAATGTTGAAATAGAAAAGAAATAAAATAAATTTGTTTTTATTAAAAAAGAATCTTATATGTATGTTCATAATATACTCCCTTTTCAAATAGAATTTATAATTTTGAACCAAAAAAATAGAAGAGAAAGCCATAAATTAAAATTAATAAAAGAGAAATGAAAAATTAGAATGAAGAGAGGGAAGGAAGCATGGGGTCAACACAGTAAATTAGCTTAATAATGATATTCTTTGCAATCTAAACTACAATAGATACCACTATGTTATAAAACTTAAAAGTTCAGTGAACTGGAAACACACAAATTTGTTCAAAGATCTACACTATTTGTGGTATACTACATATTGTGATGAATATCAAGAAGATTAAAAGTCTGGTTCATACTTTTAGAAAATATAAAATTCACTGGGCAAGGACAACATTCGTAGGGTTATGAATGACTTACAGACTAGTCCAACTTGTGCTTTAATGTTATGTAAATTTAACCTCACTTTGAAAGGACTGAACTAACCTCTGCTCACAGCAATATCTTCATCACAATCATTTTCACTCACTGCATATGCAACTTTTAAATCAGTGAAAAAGCTTCAAGCCTTTTCTTGCAGTAAAACAAGGCTAAATAAAAACATATGCACCTGTTCCAATAATTGGTTTCTCCTCCTCTGGAGCAAAGAAGAATGCAGAAAACTAAAGATCCATGGAAACAATTAGTCCAAGGGACTGGTGGTTCATATGAACCTCAGACTACATGACATGAAACCAGAAGTAGATGGTGCCTGGCTATTATTGTCAACCGCTAGGAAAGGGATCAGTGTAAGAGATCCTGGAGAGAGTGAGGAAAAAAAGTGGGACATAACTCAAAATCATAGAAAGGATTAGGTTTACTAATCTCTTACTAATAGAGACTTGTGAAACCCCCAAGACTATGACCCTTAGTCACCCTTCAGGCCTGGAATCGAACTCTCTCCCATGGCTTCCGGCCAAACAGTAGACAGGCATATAAGGTGAACATTTACACCAGGTAAGTATACTCCTTAGAACAATCAACCATGGGAGATCAGAATGGCTATATTTGCACAGGCAGATAGTTCACAGAGCAGGAATGCACAGGAAAGAAGGACACAGGGAAAAGGTAACCACAGGAAGGAAGTGGGAAGAGAGCTATTACATTATGAAGATTGCAATCAATGTCATGAAACAAAATATGTATGAACTGCTGTATGAAAATCAATTTGCTCTATAAACTTTCACCCAAATCATAATTGAAAATAAACTAGTAAAAGAAATTTTAAAAATTCCTTGAACCAAATGAGAATGAAAATAGCATACCAAAATCTTTGGGACAGCAAAAGCAGTCCTTAGAGGACAATTTATTGCAATAAATGTACACATCAAAAACAAAGAATGACCCAAAATCAACAAAATTAACCCAATATTTTCAACAATTAGAAAAGGAACAGAAAAAAAGTAAAAGCCCACAGTCAGCAGAAGAAAAGAAGTAGTAAGGATTTGAGCAGAAATAAATGAAACAGAAAAACAATAGAAAGACTCAAAAAGACTAGAAGATGGTTCTTTGAAATGAAATTGACAATCCATTAACAAAAAAAAAAAAAAAAAAGAAGAAGAAGAACACATTCATCTGTTCCACCTAACTGAACTACAAATTTTTAAAGACACAGTTAGGAGTGGATCTCATTCATAACTCAAGGACTGCCGGTATTACAAATATGAAATGAATTGTATAGACATCATGTATTGAAAAAATTGAGAGGAAAGAGAGTTTTCTCTGCCTAGAGTAAGATAACAACCACAAGACAAGCAATTCTGGATACCAAGGTACAGGATGAGCAAAGACTACAGAATGTTGTTGAGAACTCTGAGAACAAAATGAGTTCAGAATCCAGAGGAAACTGTTTGACATGAACAAGGTTCAGCATCCAAAAAGCTGGCCAAATTTGGCTTTCAGAGATCTAAACCAGGCAGGAAGACACATTGGGAGTGAAATCCAAAAATAATGCACAACATAGGTTTCAGTCTTTGAGCCAGCTATCAAGAAACAAGCAAAGAATGGAGTTTCATCCAGGAGACTTGAAGAGTTGCCTGCTTTTAAATTGACTCCTTGCAGTGAGGACATAGGAATGAGCTGCTTCTCAAAAGTGAGGCACTGTTCTCCAGGGGCTGGCACCCTTCACAGGATCAACATTAGGTGCTACATTTGGTGAATCAGCAACCCTCAAATTAAATGCAGAGTATTCAGAGAAGAACAAATAGAATAATGAGAGGAAGTCATTGCATGGAAGGACTTAGTTAAAGAATTGAACATGTCAAAATTAACTCAATGGCAGGTAGTGGGCTTGGTTTTGATTTTTTTTTTTTTTTTCATCTTAAAGGCAAAGAGACTGAAGGGAGCATGAGAGTTATCTTCAGATATTTTGAGGGCCACCATGTACATAAACAAAAACAACCACAATAACAACAACAAAATTGCTGAGTCGACACAGACTCCGGCAACCACCTGTGTGTCAGAGTAGAATTGTGCTCCACAGGGTTTTCAAAGACTGATTTTTCTGAAGAAGAATGTCATGCCTTTCTTCCCAGACACCTCTAGGCAGACTTGAACCTCCAAACTTTATGTTAGCAGATAAGCCCGTGAATGGTTTACACCACCTTGGAACTCCACTATGTATGTAAATACAAGTGAATTAATTATTCCATATTGGTGTATTATTTCTTGATTTTCAAGCATTAAATATATAGTCTCAGTACAAATTGTTCTTAAATGAATGGCACACCTTTAAAAAAAATAATGAATTCTCCATTCTGAGAGCTGCAAGTTGGATGACCCTCTTAGGAACGTTATGAATGATATTCTTGCATGAATGTAGTGTCTTAAGCAAGAACTCTCTTTCAGAAATCTCAAACTCTATCTTCTGCTGAGTTTCAACACTACCTCACTTCCAGCCATGAAATATCTTAACCTCTCATAATCCATCTGACAGCAACACATTGCTCAGGGAAACAATGAGCTTCATAGGCTCCCAAGTCTGATATTTTTGTCTTAAATCCTTTCTTATCCCAGAAAACTAAGACTAAAAGAGGTCAGGGAAATTGCACAAATCATAAAGTAGTACAGTTACTTACTAGCAGAGCTGAGATTCCAGTACTCCAAAACCTTGTCAATTATCTTTTCATTCTGCCACCACTCTGCCTCTTTTGTAGGAGGAACCACCCAAAAGAGTGGTATATAATAAGGTCAATGCAAGGGCAGAAAGTATATCTTTGCTGAATAAGAATCTGGACAGGTCACAAATATTTTTTATCATCTTTTCATTACTACAGTGCTTCCTCAGAGAATGCTCAGATGTCTGATTATCTGTTTGCCCTGTTTGCACACAGACTAGGCAATATAATATAGTAGCATGATAGTTAAGGTTGTATGTCAACTTGTCTGGGCCATGATTTTAAGTGGTTTATTAGTTATTATGTAGTCATCCCCCATGATAAGATCTGGTATAATGTAATCACCTCCATGATGAGATCTACTATAAGCAGTCAATTAGTTGAATGGGAGTTTCCTTCAGGGTATAGCCTGCTTTCAATATATATGGAAAAGCTTGAGGAAAAGTCTCTGACTAGAACAAGTAGACTCCAAAGCTGGGTGCTTATGCTCTTAAAGATACATGAAACAATCCACTGGGATGGTATAAAAGAATCCAGTGAAGTGGAAGGAGAAAACACTACAACTTCTATTTAATTTTAGAGTAATTTGTATATTATCATTTTTATATATTTTGAAAGGAACCCTGGTGATGCAGTGGTTAAGGACGTGGCTGCTAACCCAAAGAGTGTCAGTTCAAATTCACCCAAAGGTTTTATGGGAGTAAAGACCTGATGATCTGCTCTCATAAAGATTATAGCCAAGAAACCTCTATGGAGAAGTTCTATTTTGTCACATGAGGTCACTGTGAGTCAGAACCAACTC
>NW_006921600.1:6833284-6838232 GCF_000298275.1 Orycteropus afer afer
AGTGGTGTAGTGCCTAAGGCATTTGACTGCTAACCAGAGGGTTGGCAGTTCAAACCCACCAGCCACTCCTTGGAAGGAAAACAGGGCATTCTACTTCCATAAAGATTTACCACCTCAGAAACCCAGTGGATGTCACTATGTGTCTGAATCCACTTGATGGCAGTGGGATATGTGTGTATGTGTGTGTGTGTCTGTATGCACTATATATATATGTATATATGAAAGATGCATGCTCCAGCAAAACACTGCATAATGTGGATGAACTTGGAGGACATTATGCTGAGTGAATAAGTCAATCACAGAGGGACAAATATTGCATTAATCCATTATTGTAAAAGTCAAGGAAAGGCTTACATATGGGAGGAAATTTTCTCTGTTGGTTACCAGGGAGGGGAGGGAACACTATTAGATAGGTAGAGACAAGTATTGCTTTGAGTGAAGAGAAGGGCAATATTCCAAAAGTGAGACATTGCCAAACAGTGGCATTGAGTAAGAGGAAGACATAGAGAAGTGCATGGGAGGTACAGACAACAAAGATGAACCCTTTTGCACATACAGTACTGTGTTGTCAATGAAGGCAGACATTGATATATGGTGGATACATGGGTGGACAGGCTGAACTATTAGGTATGTCTATGTAGGGGGATTGTGCCCATGACCATGTATAAGACTGGCAGAAAATGTTTCTACAAGTGTATTTGTATGTTCTGTAAGAATACCCAGGTGTATAGGAGAGACAAAGGGACAAGATTGTAGTCACTTCTTGGCCACAGTCAGCTACCCAGAGGGAGTGAATAGTTGTACCAGTGGGCTCGGGACCACAGTCACAGGAGACATCAAGTTCAATTGGCATAACATACTACACAAAAATATTGTTCCACATCCTACTTTGGTGAGTAGTAACTGGGATCTCAAAAGCTTGTAAGCAGCCATCTAGATGCAACAATGGGTCTCTCCTTGTCCAGAGCAAAGAACAATGAAGAAAACCAAAGACACATGGAAACAATTAGTCTAAGCAATTGGTACACCGTGAGATCCTAAGCCTATATGCTATGAGACCAGAAGAACTAGATGGTGCCCAGTTACCACGGTCAACCACTTGGAGGGAGATCTATGTAGGAGATCCTGGACAGAGTGGGAGAACAATGTGAAACAAAACACAAAATCATTTAAAAAAAAAAAAAAAAGGACCGGCTGTGCTGGTCTGATAGAGCCCGATGGAACCACTGCGATTATGGCCCTTTAGCTGCTCTTCAGGTCTGGAATTGAACCCACTCCTGCGGCTTCCAGCCAAACAAAAAACAAGCATATGAGTTGAACATTTACATTAGGTAGATACACTCCTTGGAGAGCTCAATCTTGGGAGAATAGAAGGGCTGTGTATGCACCTGGAGACAGCTCAGGGGGCATGAGTGCATGGGAGGGAAGGACACAGGGAAGAGGTAATTATGGGGAGGAAGTAGGAAGGGAGTTATTGCGTTGTTGCATTGTGGGAAACTGCAGTCAATGTCATGAGACAAAGTGTATGTGAACTTCTATGTGTAAAATGAATTTGCTCTATAAACTTTCACCCAAATCACAATAAAAATTAAAAAAAAAAAAGGTACATGCTCAAGAAGCAACCAGAAGTTTAAATAAAAGTTATAAATAAAATGCAAGCAACCATCTGCAATGTTTATTGCATTCTAATATGTTTTCCCTGAGCTGTATAAAGCAGAGGCAGAGGGGATTAAAAAAAAAACACTTCCCTGATAATTAGTTCTGACTGGACACCTCCAAAATGTTCCAAGGAGCAAGATAGATTAGATGAGAGATTTTTTCCCAAAGCTCAAGACTGGAGAGTAAAAGGTTAGAATCATAGATAATGACTCAATTTCCACAACAGAGACAAAGGTCTATAGGAACTGCCCTTTAGGTGATGCTCTTTGTGTGGAATCAAGTTATTCACTTCTAAGTCCCTCCAGCAGCCTGGGGGAAGCACAAAGTTCCAGACAGGGCTTTGCACACTGTTAGCTGTCTTGCTTTCTTGGTTTCAGTAATGGAGGTCAACAAAATGCTGATGTCAGGGTTCAACCTCTGTTATGGATTGAATTGTGTCTCCAAAAAGTATGTGTCAATTTAGGTGGGCCATGATTTTCAGTATTATGTAATTATCCTCCATTTTGCAAGCTGATGTGATTGTCCTATGTGTTGTAAATTCTTACATCTATGACGTTAATGAGGCAAGATTAGAGGCAGCTACGAGAATGAAGCATGATAAAATGTACAGGATAAGGTTGTATCTTGACTCAATCTCTTTTAAGATACAAACGAGATTAAACAAGCTAGCATAGATCAGAGGGACCTTCTACTACCAAGAGAGGAGAGCTGGGAGTGAAGTGCATACTTAGGACTCAAGGTTCCTGCACTGAGAAACTCCCAGATGACAGATTCATGACAAGGACCTTCTCCCAGAGCTGAAGAGAGAGAAAGTCTTTCCATGGAGCTGTTGTTGTTGTTGTTATGTGCCATCAAGTCAAACCCGACTCATAGCGACCCCTCCTTGGGTTTCTGAGGCAGTATCACTACGGAAGTAGGATTGCCCAACCTTCCTTCCGAGGAGTGGCTGGTGGGTTTGAACCGCCAGCCGTCTGGTTAGCAGGCAAGTGTCTTAGCCACTATGCTACCAGAGCTCCCTTCCATGGAGCTAGCACCCTAAATTCAGACTTCTACCCTCCTAAACTGTGAGAGAATAAATTTCTTTTTATAAAATCCATTCATTTGTAGTATTTTTGTTATATAGCACTAGATAAATAAGATAGCCTCTGATGGAAACAAAACAGTTGGGTAATTTCTATCTCCTCAGGATGCAGGCTAGTCATAAGAATGCCTTATGACTAGCTATTTATTTTCAAAGCTAGAAGCTCCTATTCACCTTCCAGTCTACATCTACCAAAGGAACAGGAATCTAATGGTTACTTAGTGTCTTGTCACTCTGCAGAAAACTTCAGGGATGTGTTTGAGAAAAAAAGAAACTAAAAATATACAAGTTAAAAAAAATCTCTCTTAAGAAATCATGATAACTTTACTAAGTCCTTGTACTCACCACATTTTATTGGAAAATTCTACAATAAAGAAATGCTGAGGGTCGCAATTTCCGTCAAGTGATATTGTGTAGTGAGGGGGACAAAAGTCACTTGACATCTTCTCAGAGGCAAGATCTGAAACTAAAGCCAGACTAGATCACATTTAAGAAGCCCTGGTGGCATAGTGATTAAAACATTCAGCCACTCACTATTTACAATAGCGCAAAGATGGAAGCAACCTAGGCGCACATAAACAGAAAAATAGATAACCAAACTAGGGTACATACACACAATGGAATACTATGCAACACTAAAGAATAATATAGAATCTACAAAATAGTGCATACTGTGGATGAACTTGGAGGACTTTATGCTGAGTGAAATAACTCAATCACAGAAGATCAAATATTGTGCCTAAGGCATTTGACTGCTAACCAGCAGGCTGATGGTTCAAAGCCACAAGTCACTCCTCTGAAGGAAGGTTGGGCAATCTACTTCCATAGTGATACCACCTGGGAAACCCAAGGAGGGATAGCTATGAGTCAGGTCCAACTCAATGGCAGTGTGTTTTTTTTTGTTTTGTTTTGTTTTTTTGTTTTTTTTTGGTTATTGTAAAAAGTCAAGGAAAGGTTTATATATGGAAGGAAACTTTCTTTGTTGGTTACCAGAGGTCAGAGGGGAGGGAAGGGAACACTGCTAGATAGGTAATGACAAGTATTGATTCAGGTGAAGGGAAGGGCAATGTACCAAATGTGAGTGATCAACATAATGGCATTGAGGGAGAGGAAGATATAACGAGGTACACGGAAGGCACAGCCAACAAAGATGAACTCTTTTGTATGTACAGTACTGCATTGCCAGTGATGGCAAGCATTGAATATGGATGGATAGATGAGTGGACAGCTGAACTATCAGATATGTCTAGGTAAGGGAGATTGTGCCTATCACCATGTAGGACTGGCAGATGATGTTTCTACAAGTGTATTTGTATGTGCTTTAAGAATGTCTGGGTGTATACTAGAGCTGACAAGGGACAAGTTTGTGGTGGCTTCTTGGCCACAGCCAGCTACCCTGAGGGAGTGAGTAGTTGGACCTGTGGGCTTGGGAACATGGTCCCAAGGGACATCAAGCTCAATTGGCATAACATACTACACAAAAACATTGTTCTACATCCTACTTTGGTGAGTAATGACTGGGATCTGAAAAGCTTGCAAGTGGCCATCTAGATGCAACGATGGATCTTTCTTCAACCAGAGCAAAGAAGAATGAAGAAAACCAAAGACACATGGAAACAAGTAGTCCAAGGGACTGATAGACCATGTGATCCTCAGCCTGTATGATCATGAGACCAGAAGAACTAGATGTTGCCCGGCTACCACTGTCAACCACTCGGAGGAGGATTGGTGCAGGGGATCCTGGATAGAGCAGGAGAACAATGTGGAACAAAACTCAAAATCATAAAAAAGAAAAGAAAGACCAGGTTTGCTGGTCTGATAGAGCCTGGTGAGATCCCTGAGACTATGGCCCCTCTCTACCCTTCAGGTCTGGAACTGAATTCACTCCTATGGCTTCCAGCCAAACAATAGACAGGCATACGAGGTGAACATTTGCATCAGGTAGATACACTCTTTGGAGCAATCAATCGTGGGAGAACAGAAAGGCAGTGTTTGCACAGAGACACAGCTCAGGGGGTAGGAATGCATGGGAGGGAAGAACACAGGGAAGAAGTAACTATAGGGTGGAAGTGAAAAAAGTGCTGTTACATGGTGGAGAATTGCAGTGGAGAATGTCATGAGAGAAAACATGTATGAACTTGCTCTGTAAACTTTTGCCCACATCACAATAAAAATTAAGGGGAAAAAAAAACCAGAGAACCATTGCTC
>NW_006921600.1:6838339-6839706 GCF_000298275.1 Orycteropus afer afer
ATATATATATATAGAGAGAGAGAGAGAGAGGCTGTGTCACCAGGCACCAAAACCCAGTTATACCACAATACTGCTCTAGGCAGATGCTGCAACTTCTACCCTGAGCAGAGAGCCACTGTTTGCATCACTGATGCTGGACACTGGATGCTATTATGAACTTCCGTCCTGCTGCCTCTGGAGAATGCCTGTCTCTGCTTCCACCTCCTTTGGCTGGATGTCCCACAACAGCTTCTTTTTAGTATCTACTATTTAGTCTTCAAATCAAAAGGACCCACCAACTATCCAGCCAAATGAATAAAAATAGGCCCATGCCAAGAGAGATTATTTTGAAATGTAAAATAAAGAAATAATAAAAGTTTCCACAGAGAAAATAAAAATAAATCATACATACAATATCAGAAAAATAATGACATTAGATAAATAGCCAATATTTGAAGTTGAAAAACAATAAAGCAAATCCTTTAAATACTTGAAGGAAAATTATATAAAATCTTAAATTCTACCCCAAACCAAATTATCAATGAGATATGAAAGTAATATAAACTTATTTCTGATGCACTTTATTTCCGATGCACTTCTGTTGAAAACAAATGAAGTATGGACTGTAATGAAATAAGTGAAAAAATGAAAAAGAAGAAGAAGAAAAGACACAGGATACAAGAAACAGGGAATCAGCCAAAGACAGTAAAAGATAAAACACAATATAAACACCAGGATGCCAACTATAAAACAGTATAGAAAACCATCATTCAAACTGAAGCAAGAAGATTAAGGAGCAAGGAAATACATCTTCAAGGAAAAACATGAATCAATTGACCTTCTGATCATTTTGATGATGTGGACATATGCATAGACAGGTCACTGAAGGTTATGAAAATACTTAGCTGTAGATACAAAGAAAACTTAAACAAATGGAAAAGGAAGCAATGATAAATTTCAGGGAAAAATACTTGTACAAGAAAAGAGATAAAAATTAAGGCATGCTACTTGGCTCAGCCATGGACAACTATTTCATAATAATAAATATGAGCACTGAATTTTGATTTACCCAAAACTGTGATACAACTATATTAGAAAGATGGGTATGAGGACTCAGAGAGTCTGTAGAGTGGGTGGGAAGGCTGAACAGCAGATCTATTTAAGAAAACCAAATTCTAATCTTCCAAAATCAAAAATAAAAAGACAATGTTTAAAAATAGCAAGTAAAGAGATAGTACAGCAGTATTAAGAAACATGAAGATAAAGACCTGAGGAAGCTGCTAAAAAACTACAAGCAGTTTAATTTTGGAGAGTAGATCAGAGATGAAGAAAAAGTGGACTGATTACTATCTTTCATGAACTTTTTTGCCTTCTTTCAATATTTGATT
>NW_006921600.1:6843179-6848575 GCF_000298275.1 Orycteropus afer afer
GTTTGAAACAGACAAATACAAGCAAACTAATCACTGGGAAAAAGAAAGCGAAAAAGAAAAAAAAAAAAAGAAAGAAAGAAAGAAAAGAAAAAATTGGTGGAGGACTGGGTAGGGCACAGTCTGAGCACACAGACTGTGATGGAGTTCCTGTGGGCCCAGAAAGTAGGTGGGAGTAGGGATGGCCACACCTCCATTTACCAAGCAGGTGTAGGGTGTAGTAACAAGAAGAATGTTGTACCTTTTCAGTCTTGCAGGCCCCGAGTGTCCTTGGGGTTTCTGGAAAGCAGAAAGTGTTCTTAAGCCCCAGAAATCTGCGAGAGCACTGTCTCTTAAAATACCCAAAATGGTCAAGCCACTTTTTAAACCTTCAAAATGGTGGCACCCTCTGGACAAGCAAAAGTCCACAGCTCAGCCCACCTTTCTCTTCACCTTCTCCGTTTGTTCCACAGCCACCGTGCATAGTCCTCCATGCAGTCCCTGGCTAGCAGGGGATTTTTAGGTTAACTCTTAAGTCCTACCACCACAGGATTCTGCGCTAGTGCTGTCTCTTTAAATGTCCAAAATAGTCAAGCCGCTTTTTAAACCTACAAAATGGCGGCACCCTCCAGATCAGCAAAAGTCCACAACTCAGCCCACCTTTCTCTTCACCTTCTCTGTTTGTTCCCCAGCCACCATGCACAGTGCTCTGTGTAGTCCCTGGCTAGCAGGGTGATTTTTAGGTTAATTCTTAAGTCCTACCACCACTCGGGAATGTCCAAGCCATCTGTGCCTTCAGGGTCACTCAGGTCACTGCCAACTGCAGCTCCATATGTCTCCGTTTTTGGTATATTCATGCAAATTCTTCTGCTAGTTGGGGTTTAGTTCTCTTCTGTATCCTTCCCTTCAAGGCTCTGGGTCCAAGATTATCTTCTGTGTCTGTGTTAATTGGTTTCCCTTTTCTTTGTTGAAGAGGGTCTGTGCAGTCCTGCTGCCTAGTCTGCCATCTTGCAGGAACTCTCTATTTGATTCTTTTTATTTCTTGGATTAAAATTAATTTTTAAAAGATTAGAAAATTAATTTTAAAAGAGCTAGGGCCACCATGAAGTATCTTATTTTTGTTGTTATTATGTGAAGTCTCTAGGTGATACAAACAGTTAACATGCTCAACTGCTACCCAAAAGTTTGGAAGTTCAAGTCTACCTAGAGGCATTTGGAAGAAAGGCCTGGCAATCTCCTTCTGAAAAGTCAGCCACTGAAAATCCTCTGGAGCACAGTTCTTCTCTGACACATATGGGGTCACCATGAATCAGAGTCAACTCTATGGCAACTCCTAAACAGATTAGAGCTATCATCATACACCTGCAACCCCTGGACCACTGAAGGGCAACTTAAAGAGCAACAAGGCATTTTGTAAAAAAGATGGCAGGGTCATCCCTGTTCAAATATCTGTTCCCAACACAATGCCTCCCACCTCCCTCCCCGTCTTTGGTTTCCTTACTGAAACCCCATGTGGTTTCTCCTCACACAGACCCCTTTTCAGGCTGCCAGCCTGGACTTGGCATGTTGAGATGTGCATTGAACTGGGTGCTCAGTCCCATGTTTCTGCCACCATGGTCTTATCCTGCTTTTTTCAACACTAGCAGGCACTGAATGTTAAGGAGGGCAATTGTGTAAAGTCCTTAAGTCAAAATCTGTGTGGGAAGCAAAGATAGATCACATAAGACTGAACAGGGGAGAATTAGTGGTCTGGGCAGTCCAACCAAGATGCCCTGGTCATGTTTCTTGCTGAGGGCTTTTCATGAATCACTGAAATTGTGTATGCTAATTTCTTCTCCATAATGTCTTAATGTGTCTTGGTAGGATCTTCATAAATCTTTGGTCCCAACCTAATTATCTCAATAAATCTCAAAAAAATAAATTACCTGAAAGGAAGAATATTCTGATTACTGAACCAAAGACAACTACAAATAATTTTTATCATATTCAAATTAAAGTCAGACATTTAGGGGATACGTGTTGGTTTATTTAGATACTATGTTGTTGTTGTTGTGTGCCGTCCAATAGTCCCCTACTTATAATGACCCCTCCTTGGGTTTCCCGAGGCAGTATCATTACAGAAGTAGATTGCCCAACCTTCCTTCCAAGGAGTGGCTGGTAGGTTTATACCACCAGCCTTCTGATTAATAGTCAAGTGCCTTAGGCACTAAGCTACCAGAGCTACTATTTAGATACTTATTATCATGCAAACAAGGATATATTGCCTAACAGTACTGTCCCAAGGCCTGCTGAAAACAAGAGCAGTAAAAGCTGTGACCTGTTGTAATGTATGGTAATGCAAGAGATCTAGAAGGGCTGATGGTCATGATCCTGGGGGATAAAAAAACTTCAGATCTTGGGGTGCAAAGTCCTTACACCACATGATTAGCTGAAGCACCAGAACATTCTCTAATACCATCAGGGGCTGAGATATAATGACAACATGATATGGCTTATGGTATACCACTGGCTCCAGTCCTGCCCTTCTTGCTCAGCATTTGTTTTTGTTTTCAATTTTCTTTGGAGGTTTGCTTTTTTTGTTGCTGTTCATTTTTGTTTTGTTTTTGGTGACAATATATACAGCAAAAGATACACGATTTCAACAAATTCTACCTGTAAAATTCAGTGATATTTTTACATTCTTAACATAGTGTGACCATTCTAGTTACTTATTTCCAAACTATTCCCCCATCATCAATATAAACTCAGTGTCCCCTAAGCTTCTCATCTAACCTTTCAAGAGATGTTGTCAATTTGATCCCACATATATAAATCTTAGAAAGAGCATACTATCAAGGCAGACATGCTTTATTAATTAACCTAAACTAATGTTTGGTTCAAAGTAGACTTTCAATGAAAGCATTGAGTTGAGGTTTAACCTTTACATTTATCTCAAAGGAATAATTTTAGGTGTTCATCCAGCTTCAATGTCTCCAGAAGATCTAAATTCCATTGAGAATTAGAAATTCTGTTCCATTTTTCCCCCCTTCGATAAGGATATTTCTACAGAATCTTAGACCAAAATGTTTGGTAATGGTAGCAGGGCACCATCCAGTCCTGGTCTCATGGCATAGAAAGCAGATGTTTATGGATACAACATTTCCTCATTTTATTCTTAACTCCCCTTCTTCCTCTGCTACCCCAGGCAAATATAAACCAATTGCTGTATCATGGATGGTCAATCACTAGATTTAAGACCCCAGGCTCTGTGCAATGAACTAGAAGATAGAACAGAAGCACTGAAAAATAATATTAGGCCAGTTGACTGAGATATTACATAGTATTATGACCCTAAACCTCCAAACAAACAAAACAAATCCCATGATGTGTGTGTGTATGTGTATGCACACACACTTATGTATGTATAGGTAGGTAGGTATTACACAATGTTTGTCAATTATACATTTTGTAGAAGTATAGCTTACTGACACTAGTTACATTAATAAGTTGTACAGCCCTTATGCCTAATTTGGACCAAATTTCCCATCACCACAAACAGAAACTTTTTCCCACACTATGGCTCTACTTATCAACCTCACTAATACCCCTAATGACCACAAATAAGTTTTGAGCTCTGTATACTCGTCTGTCAATTTGCAGCAGCTTGTATGATGCTAGAAGCTGTGCCATTGGAATTTCAAGTACGAGCAGGGTCATCCACAGTAGAAAGATTTCAGCAGAGCTTCTAGATTAAAACAGACTAGAAAAAAAGACCTAGCATTCTACTTCTGAAAAACAAAAAATCTACCAGTGAAAACCTTATGGATAGCAGCAGAACATTATCTAATGTAGTGTCTGAACATGAGCCCTTCAGGTTGGCAGGCATTCAAAATATGACTGGGGAAGTGTAGTCTCCTCAAAGTAGAGTTGATCTTAAGGACATAAATGAAGTAAAGATCTTGGGACCTTCAAAATCTGATGTACCATAACTTAAATTGTAAATAAATCGCTACAAAAATCCATTAGTAATTGGAATGTAGACTATACAAAGTATGAATCAAGGAAAACTGGAAACTGTCAAAAATGAAATGGAACACATGAAGGTCAATATCCTAGGCATTCGTGAGCTGAAATGGACTAGAATTGGACACTTTAAATTACACAGTTATATAGTCTACTATGCTGGGAATGACAAGTAAAAAAGAGGAACAGCATCAAACTTATCATCAAAAAAATAGATTTCAAGGTATATTCTGAAGCACAACATTTTCAGTGACAGGAAAATATTCATATGCCTACACAGATCTGTTAGTATGAATATAACTCAAATGTATGCACCCACCATTAATTCCAAAAATGAGGAAATTGAAGATTTTTACTAACTTCTGCAGCCTGAAATTGATGGACTATGCAACTGAGATGCATTGATAATTACTGGATACTGGAACACGAAAGTCAGAAACAAAGAATTTGTAGTTAGAAAATATGACCTTGGTCAGAGAAAACTATGCTAGATATCGCATGACAGAATTTTGCAAGACCAATAACATTGCAAATACTTTTTCAACAATGTAAACAATGACACAATGACTATATACATGGATCTCATGGGATGAAATACACAAAAATCAAACAGACTACATCTGTGGAAAGAGATAGTGAAAAACCTCAGTATCAATAGTCAGAACTAGGACAGGGGCCGACTGCAGAATAGATCCCAATTGTTCATATGAAATTTTAAGATGAAGCTAAGGAAAATTAAAACAATTCAACAAGAGGCAACATACTAACTTGAGTATATCCAATCTGAATTTAGAAACTGTCTCAAGAATAGATTAACACATTGAATACTAATGACCAAAGATCAGATGAGTTGTGGGGTGATAGCAAAGACATCATACATGAAGGAAGCAAAAGGTCATTTAAATGAAAAAAAAGATGAAAATTTATTCTTGAATGTAGTTAAAGTGAATTGAAGAAATGATGAGGTAAAATAGCCAAACACAAGATTTCAAAGAGCATTTGGAGAACATATAGTATTATTCTGGTTACCCAGTGCCTCTCTGACAAGAACATACCACAAATGCGATGAGGCTTTAAGTTCAAGTTCAAAGTGCTAGGCTCTAGAGATTGGGTGAAAGTCCCTCAGTCGTGGGCTATAGCTCTGCCTCCAGCTCCCGGCCCACTAAAGCTAGAGGCTTTTCTTCACTCAGACAGCTGCTGGCTGCTGAGGCTGCCAAGCCCAAGGTTGACAAGTAAAAAGGCACAGTCCCAATGTTACCAAACCACATGACAGGCCATTAATTTAAGTCCATTGTAAATCCCAAGGTCAACAGAGTATGGCAGGCTGCTGAATAACAATATGGCTACATGCAGGGTCTAAGCATGCCACAAGCTAGAGACCATTCCCCAAGGTTCTGCTTATATACAGGAAGCAGATC
>NW_006921600.1:6852014-6853220 GCF_000298275.1 Orycteropus afer afer
CCTGCTACTCTGGGTGGGCCTGAGTTTCCCCTCCTCACCTAATCCCTTCGGCTGATTGATCCTCTGTCCAGGTTCAAGGTCTCAGGGAACAAGATCAATGTACAAATATCAGATTCCTCTACACTAACAAAGAAAACTCTGAGAAGGAAATAAATGAAACAGTACAAAAGATGAAGTACTTAGCAACAAATCTAGCCAGAGGTACAAAAGACCTATACAGAAAAAAACTGCAAACACTTCTACAAGGAACTAAAAGAGACCTACATAAATGGAAGAATATGCCATGCTCAGGAACAGAAAGACCTAATGCTGTGAAAAGTGTCAATACTACCCAAAGCAATCTACAGACATAATGCAACCTTAATCAAGATTCCATCATCATTCTTTAAAGAGATGGAAAAGCTAATCACCAATTTTATATGGAAAGGAAAGAGACCCTGGATAAGCAAAGCACTACTAAAGAAGAACAAAGTAGGACCACTTGTGCTCCCTTATTACAAAACCTATTACACAACCACAGTACTCAAAACACCCTGGTATTTTTACAATGTCAGACACACAGACCAATGGAATGGAATTGAAAATTCAGAAGTAAATTTATTCACGTATGGACAACTGATCTTTGACAAAGGATCAAAACCCACTAACTGAGGAATAGATTGTCCTTTTAACAAATGGTGCTGGCAAAACTGGAAATGCATTTGAAGGAAAATGAAACAGGATCCATATCTCACACCATATACAAAAACTAACTCAAGATGGACCAAAGACCTGAAGGTAAAACCTAAAACTATAAAGACTATAAAAGAAAAACTTTGAGGTAAACTTAAGGGTCCTAATAAATGGCATACATGCATTATCAAACATAACTAAAAAGATACAAACAGTGGAAGGAAAACTAGATGACTGACACATCCTAAAAAATTAAATATTTATGCACATCAAAAGACTTCACTAAAAGAGTAAAAAGGAGACCCTACAGACTGGGAAATAATTTTTTGGCAATGCCATACTGAAGAAGGGACTAATCTCTAAAATTTATAGAAAACTTCAATGCCTCAACAAAAGAAGACAAACAATCCAATTATAAAATAGGCAGACCACGTGAACAGACACTTCACCAAACAAGACATTCAGGTAGCCAACAAACACATGAAGAAACACTCTTGATCATTAATCATTACCAAAAAAAAACCCAAACTCACT
>NW_006921600.1:6854275-6854956 GCF_000298275.1 Orycteropus afer afer
GAGAGTAGATACATATTAACTTGAGTGGAAGAAAAAGCAATATACACTAAGGGAGAGGTCAGCACAAAATGATCAAGGCAAAGAAAGACACTGGGAAGAAAAAATGAGTTAAAAGCAACAGAGGTAAATATTATTACATGCACAATCATGCTATAACAGTGATAATAATAATAATCATATATTTCAATAGACATGCAAATTGAATATATCTATGAATATAGTGTAGTTTACAGGGGACAAAGTTATGAAAACTTCTTAGCCATAACCAAACACCTTGACAGAAAAAGTCCTTAGGTCTGGAGGCTCAAGACCATAGTTTTCAGGGGAAGTCAAAGTCAATTGGCATAACCTAATCCACAGCAAAGAAGAGTGAAGAAAATCAGATGCATGGAAACAATTAGTCCAAAGGATTAATGGACCATGTGAATCCCAGCTTCCAGGACTGTGAGACTAAATGCTGCCCAGCCACCACTGCTGATGCTCTGAAAGGGATCACAATAGGTCATCCTGGATAGAATTGAAGAAACATGTACTACAAAACTCAAAATAATAATAATAATAAAAGACCAGGCTTACTGGTCCAATGAAGACTGGTGAAACCCTCAAAGCTATGGTCCCTAGAAACCCTTCTACCCTGGAACTGAACTCATGAACTCACTCCTGTGGCTCAACTTCAGCCAA
>NW_006921600.1:6856046-6876899 GCF_000298275.1 Orycteropus afer afer
GAGCTCCCATTAGGACTTTAGAATAGTCAAAAAGTAAGAAGGTAGCTATGAATCGAATCTGGCTCCACGGCAGTGAGTTTGTTTTTCAGTTTTTATCACTACGGTAGTAGAATACACAATTTTACCTTAATTTACACCTTTTATCCTAGTTAAAGGAGCTTTGGTAGCATAGTGCCTAAGGCACTTGACTGCTAACCAGAATACTGGCGGTTCAAACCCACCAGCGACTCCTTGGAAGGAAGGTTGGACAATCTACTTCCATAGTAATACTGCCTCAGAAACCCAAGGAGGGGTCACTATGAGTCGGGTCCAACTTGACAGCACGTGACAACAACAACAACAATCCTAGTTGATAGGCTTTTTTCACTAGTTTATAATTTTTTATACTGAATATCCTCTATTTAAATTGCTGGTGTGGTTTCTATCTCCTAATCGGACTCTGGGAGCTCTGGTGGTGTAGTGCCTAGGGTATTTGACTACCAACCAGTAGGCTGGTGGTTCAAACCCACCAGCCACTCCTCAGAAGGAAGACTGGGCAATCTACTTCCATAGAGATACCACCTCAGAAACCCAAGGAGGGGTCACTATGAGTCCAATCAACTCCACAGCAGTGTGTTAGTTTTTTTAGTTTTTTAATTGTACTCTGGCCAGTACAACCCCCAAATGGAGACACAGGGTAAGAAGCTGTAGATGAAGCTCTAAAGGGAGGTTTCAGCAAGAGATACATACTTAGATGTGCAAATATTTAGAGTTTAAATAATGATAACATAAGGAGTTAAGGAGAGAGCCTTGAGACACTGTAATTTGGGAGTCAGGTAGGAAAAGAACACAATGTGAAATTAAGTAAATGGGGAAAGCAAAATGGGGGAGTAGAAAGAAGCTGAGAAGAATTAGTCTTAGAGGTTAAAGGAATATTAGGAGAAGCCAGAGGCAGAGAGGGTTTCAAGCACAGTGTGATCAATACTGTAAATGATACAAGTCACTTAATTAAGTTAACTGGAAACTTAAAATTAAGTTAGGTGCAATCTTTTGGAGAACAATTTTTATGTAGTGGTTTGGGAAGTCAATAAGAACAGAGGAAACATGCACAGCAAATGTAAAACACCTTTTCTCTAACCTTGAAAGATAAGGCTGCCAGAGATGGAATTGCTGGCATGGTGGTTGCTCATTGTCATCGGGGTCCTGTATGTCATCTCCTCTGATGTTTTGATTCCCTGTCTTTAGCATGTTGCTTCAATCCCCATGGTTGTAATATGGCTGCTACTCCTCTGGATATCATCTATGTTCCAGGAAGGATGGGTACTAAAAGATTCTGGCTTGTATGTAGCTGAAAACACAGTATCACTCAGTCATCTCTGGCGGCAATGAACACTGGAAAATTAAGGGTTTTTTTAATCTTTTTATTTCCTGTATAGCAGGATCAGGTGAGGGGAGAAAAGTGTCGAAAATGGAGATTGGGAACAGTTTTTCTCAAACATCTACCAAAGTCCTGACAAAGAAAAGAAAGCTTAAAGAGTGGGAAAGAGGTTTGTTTAGTGTCTGAAGGCAATGTTAGTAAAAATTCACTAGGGAAAACCATAAGGATTTGCCACTGGGGAGCAAAGAAGACAAAGCTGAGATTGTTGCTGCTGTTGTTAGGTGCTATTGATTTGCTTTCCAACTCAAAGCAACCCTATGTGACAGAGTACAAGTGCCAAATAAAGTTTCTAGGCTGTAATCTTTATGGGAACAAGGTCTTTCTCCTGAGGAGCCACTGATTGGGTTCAAACTGCCAACCTTAGAGTTAGCAGCTAAACTTCTGTGCCACCAGGGCTCCTTAAGCTGAGACTGGAAGCTTTGAATTTGTGGTTACACTTAGCCTCAACTTGGTGAAATTTTCAAAAAACCTATAGAAAAAAATGAAATGATTTATTCATTACAGTTGAAAGTTTTTAGAACAAATGTGGCTAAAGGAGAAGGGACTCAGAAGTCACAGGTCTATGCAAAACCATTCTGTGATAGACTCCTAGCTCTTGCTGATGAAGTCAGGGAAGCCTGAATGGAGCTGGTTGATCAAGAGTCAAAAGAGGGATTGAGGGATTGGAGAACTTGATGAGGCCAAGAGTAAGTATAAGGGCAGTAGGAGACCAAAAATGAGCTCTAATGCTGCAGTACCTAAGGCATTTGACTGCTTACCAGAAAGTTGGAAGTTCAAATTCACCAGCTGCTCCATGGAAGGAAGATGGGGCAATCTACTTTTGTAATGATTTACCACCTTAAAAACCCAATGAGGGTTCCTATGAGTAGGAATTGATTTCATGGCAGGGGGTTTGGTTTTGGTTTAGGAGACTTAAAAAAAAAAAGCTCTAAAATGGTAAGAAGTTGTAGTCAGAGAGAGAATGCAAACTTGAGATAAGTTGGTAAAGGTAGAAGAAAGACATTTCTGGATGATGATAAGTTTCAGGATTGAAGTTGAGTGTAGATGACAATTTCAGTGGTAAGTCAACTAACTGTGAAGGTGCAGTGTTGGAAAAGTCATCTCTATGAGCACTTCCTAGGATAATACAAGAATTGGGAATGTGGTTGTTATTAGTTGCTATCAAGTCAGCCCCAACTCATAGTGACCTTATGTAGAACAGAATTGGGTATTTGCATCAAATACCAAACTCACAGATGTTTTGGGAGTATGGTGTAGTGCCTAAGGCATATGACTGCTAACCAGAAGGTTAGCAGTTCAAACCCACCAGTCATTCCACAGAAGGAGGACTGGGCAATCTACTTCCATAAAGATTTACCACCTCAGAAACCCAAAGGAGGTCACTATGAGTCAGAATCAACTCTATGGCAGTGAGTTTGGTTTTCTGGGGTCAAGATATGAACAGATAACAGAAGAGAAGGGTTACAAGGTGATATATGTCAACTACATCTCTTGAAATAAGACATTACTCAAAGACGGAGCATCTTTTTAAACTTGTAAAAGACAAACAGTGAAATGCAACTAAATGTTTAAACTTCAGTTAAAATTTAAATGTTTAATGTTTGTACAAAAATTCTATTGTGGTCCATATACTTACAGTTTATATCTACTTATAGTTTCAAGAATCTAAATGCTACTTGTACAAATATAAAATCATGTCTCAATCAATTATTCATTTATAAAACATTTTTGAGTACTTACACACTTAGGGTTCTCTAGAGAAACAGACTAGTAAGATAGATTGATGATATAGATAGATAGAGAGACAAGACAGATGATAGATAGATAGATGACAGATAGATAGATGGTAGATATACGTGTGTAGAGAGAAAGAGAGATTTTTTAAAAATATTGGCTCATGTGCTTGTGGGAGGTTGGCAAGTCCAAAATCCATGCATCAAGCAGCAGACTGGAGATCCCTGCATGTTTGGGTCCCAAAATCTGTAGGTCAGGTGATGGGAAGAGCGAAGAGTGAAGGAACTCTGGCAAAATACTGGTTTTCAGTGTAGAGGCAGAATTTACCTAGGCCTTTTTGCTCTATAACTTTTAGCTGATTGGTTGAGCCTACACACACACACACACACAGAAGGTAATCTACCTTACATAAAGCCAATGAATTTAATCATGTATAACTACAGCAACTAGCCTAGTGTTTGATCAAACAAATGGGCACCATATCGTAGCCAAGTGGACACATAAAATTAACCATCTCACCTATTATGTACAAGGCACTATAGCAGAACACAAGTTCAGAGGAAAAAGGACAAAACTGACCTTTTGGAGGCCTGGGTTTTAGGACTGACCTGCTTTTAACTAGTTGTATAGTTGTGTATACTTCAATTTCGAGGGAACGAACCTCAGTTTTATGAGCTGATTTAGGTTAAAGTTTTTCAGAAGTCTGTTTTATATGTATTTATTGCCTCATTTTCAAATCATCATTAAAGAGTGAAAAACAACAGTAAAAAAGCATGGGAAGCCAAGAGCAAATAATTTTTTAATCTGTCAACAGCTCTAGGGGTAACATGGACTAAGCTTAATTGTTTTGCATTCAACCGTCTCAAAAGCTTTGGGGTTCGATGTAAAACACAGCTCGATTATCTGTCAATTTCATTTAGCTGCTCTATCATGTATCTAACTCCCTTAATAATTACATTTTACCCCATTTAACACATCCTGTGGTTACTGGACTGGTACTATAGCAGGCATTTCATGTGTGGACTATTGAGAGTTTTCTGTATCTGTTGTTTAAATTAGTAAAACATTATTTTCCATATGAATTTGATGGTGAAGTATACAAAATGGTTTCAATTATAATTCCATGTTCACATGTTCATAACTTGATAAAAAAAAGCTGCTTGGACTGAAACTTTCCATTCCATGTTCTATCTCCACCCAAATATAGTTATTTTTCCTCCTCTGGAAAATTTGAGGAAATGCTTATGATCACTTATGAATGTGGAAAAAATGTATTCGTTCAAATGTTTAATTAAATAAAAGGATCAACAATTACAAAATCTTTAATATAAACCTACCATTTATACTTTGTCTCACATACCTTGGGCATATTATCAGAAGGGACCAGTCCCTAGAGAGCATCATGCTTGGTAAAATAGAGAGTCATCAAAAAATAGGGATACCCTCGACGAGATGGATTGACACAGTGGCTACACTAATGGGCTCAAACTTAGCAACAATTGTGAGGATGTTGCAGAATCGGGCTGTGTTTCATTCTGTTGTACAGAGGATCACTATGAGTCGGAACTGATTTGATGGGACCTAACAACAACCACCATATACACTTAAACAAAATATAAATATAGTAGGCCTCTGAAGAGAGATCAGGTTTTCACCAGTTTAGGAAAACTCTAATTTTAAATTTTTGCTAATTTAAAGTTTAGAGAAAAGTATATTATGTAAGGACAATAGTGATTTTCATATTCAAAAGGATTATTTCAAAATACCTTTATGATACGATCAGTTTATTAACTTTTCTAAATTATACATTGACCAAGAAATGTAAGTGAGACTGAAATTTGTTTTCTGAATTTTACAATGTTCTGTATATAGTATGTACCCAATAAATGTTTAGTTAGGAAATAAAATTTGTGAACTAAAATAAATAATTTTTAAAGGCTTAAAGTTAATTTAACCTTTAAACTTTAACAATCTCATCACAACAATTTAAAAAGATGCCTTTTGTGGTTATTAAATTGCCAATAACATTTTACTGGCACCCCATCAATTACACTGACTCCTCACTTACTGACATGGTTTGATTCCAAAGAGCAGGTCATTATACAAAAATTGGTGTTAAGTGAAAATGGAAACTGAATATATCATATAACTGCCTTATTACATCCTTACATGACTGCCAAACCACTGAGAATCATGGCACAGCCAAGTTGACCCAGCCTTAACTATTGGCATCCATTATGGCTATATATACATTGTTAATGTACAAATAGTCAGATAATAAACTTTATTATTCTCATAAATGCAAATGTTGGATAATGAGTATTCAATACGTGAGTAGTAGTTGTATTCAGGAATCTTAGAAGAGTAAAACCTTTTGAACACTTCTTATCCCAGCTCTTTCTGGGTTTCCTGATTGTAACAAACTGCCCAGTGACTAGAATTGATTAATATAGGTAGCAATCATTATCCAAATACCTCTTTATAAAGAAAATTGATACCTAATTAACTATACTAATTACCCTCGAGCATTTAAATCAACAACTTACAAAGCCCAAAGCTACAGTTTTCAACAACTTACTAAAAGTCAGAAATATAATTTTTTTTTTTTGTATAACTGAGTCTAACTAACTTAACTCTTCATGTGGTCTTAGTTTAGATGGATGCCAAGAAGACAAAATTAAATACAATGGAGGAAGATAAAGGAAATTGAAGTTAATGAAAATTTTATAACCATATAGAAATATATGGAAATAATCTTATTTTAAGGAAAACTCTGTATTTGCCAGGTTTTTTGTTTCCAGATGAAAACTCAAAATTTGAAATACTTGGGGAATCCATTTTCATGTTTCTTTTTGTACCATAGAGATAACCAGTTGTCCCAGCAATATATTCTAAATAAACACATCCTTTCTACCTGATCTACAATCTTACCTTAATTACCTTCATTATAAATCATAGTTTCAGATGTATCTGAGTTTGTTTCTGGGCTCTCTGCTCTTTTTTATTGATATCTTCATTTATGTGTATGCTAACACCTCGTTTTCCGTAACTTTATTAAAAATCTTTATATCCAGAAGAGAAATATCCATCCAATTTGTTGCTCATCAGGAGTGTCTGTTATTCTTGGTCTTTCATTCTTCCATATAAATTTTAGATTTTTTTTTCAAGTTACACCAAAAAAAACCCTATTTAGATTTTTATTGCAATTGCACTAAATATATATGTGGGATGTGTGTAGTATATATGTAACCAAACTCACTGCCCTCAAGTCGACTCCCAACTCATAGCAACCTCACCTTGGGTTTCTGAGGCAGTATAAATATTACAATAATAACCACAAAAGCTACTTTGGGAATATAAATTACAAAACAAGTCCAAGAATTTATGGATAAAATAATAAAACTTTTTTTTACTATATTAATTATAAGCTAAATAAAATGAGAGAGATAATTCTCTTGAATAAGAAGAATAATATTTGTAAAATGCCAAACCTTCCTTCCTTCCTCTCTCTCTTTCTCTGTGTGTGTGTATGCATACACACACACACACAGAGAGAGAGGAAGGAAGATTTGGCCTTTATTTTATTTCATTGTTTTATCCATAAATTTTGGGGGTATATATATATGTATATATATATACACACACACACAGAGAGAGAGGAAGGAAGATTTGGCCTTTATTTTATTTCATTGTTTTATCCATAAATTTTGGGGGTATATATATATGTATATATATATACACACACACACAGAGAGAGAGAGGGAGAGAGAGAGAGAGAGAGGAAGGATGATTTGACATTTATTTTTATTTTATTATTTTATCCATAAATTCTTGGATTTGTTTTATAATTTGCATTCCCAAAGCACTTTTTGTGGTTATTATTGTAATATTTTTTTCTATGAATGTACTTTCTAATTCATAGTGCCTAACCAGAAGGCTGGAGGTTCAAACCCAGTAGCCACTCCTCAGAAGGAAGACTGGGCAATTTACTTCCGTAGAGATACCACCTAGGAAACGCAAGGAGGGGTCGCTATGAGTCAGGATAGATTCGACAGCAGTAAGTTGGGGTGTTTTTTTTTTTTTTTTTTGTATATTCACTAAACTCAGTTTATTCTATTTTTTTATTCTATTCTCTTGTCTGAAAGAAAGAAAAGAATATCTCAGGTAATCTATAGGACAACCACCCCATCTGTAAAACTCAGTTTAATTTTTCTTTCCAGTCCTTATATATTTTGTTTTTTCATTCTTGTCTTCTTGATTTGTCTAAGACCTTCTGTACAATGTAAAATAGAAATGAGTATAATATCCATTACTGATTTTAAAGGATTTTTTTAATATACCATTGCACCACATAATGTCCATTTGGCCACTGTTCGACCTCATGTACATTTGTGGTCATGTAAGATTACAATAGAGTTAAGAAAACCCAATCAGAGAATGAGACATAGCAGACATAATGGGACTTAGCAAATGCAACAGCTTTCTGCCCACAACAAGTGTGTATTTCATTGTACAATTATACATACATACATACATAGCTTAAAATTCATCTGTCTTGATAGTCATTCTAAACACCTATGTTACTGGCTTATGTATGTATTATACTATACTTTCTATCATTATTTTAATTAAAGAATTCTGGTGGTGTGGTGGTTAAGGCATTTGGCTCCTAACTGGAAGGTTGGTGGTTCAAACCCACAAGCTGCTCCACAAGAGGAAGATGAGGTAATCTACTTCTATAAAGATTTACAGCTTTGGAAACCCAATGGGGGTCACTATGAGTTGGAATGAACTCAATTGCAGTGGGTTTGGTTTTGGTTTTTCCCTAATTACAAATTTAAAAGTTTACTGTACAACCATGTATGCTTCTGCTCACAGGCAGCAGCATACAATTTTACATAGTATGCATCTCTTGAGTGTTGTAGCATTATCTCTCTGTTTAATTTTCTTTCAAAAATCTGACTGTGAAGTGCATCACGGCTCCCAAGCACAGCAAAATCAGTGCTAAGAATAACAGCTACAAAAAGGCAAAAGAGAAGTATTTTTTGAAAGTGAAACAAAAGGTTCATAAATAATACAAAGGTGGAAAACCAGTGAATGCAATTGTTTGTGATTCAGGCATGTCTGTTTGTTAAGTGTCTGATATGGTGTTCACACAAGCATCCAGATCATATAACGTCCTATTTTACAGCACGTATCATGGATGTTAAGAGATGTGTACCTGTACTTTATCATTGATTATAGTGTTTTCTGAAGTAGTTTTTAGAGATACACTTTATCTGGCAAAAGAATACCCTTTATATTAATTTGGTTAAAATTTTGCCTGCTTTACCAGAGACCTAATTTAAAAATGGCTTAAATAAGATGGAAGCTGATTTCTCTCTCATATTAAAGTCCAAGCTACTAAGCAAATCATTTTGTATAAAGTCATCAGGAATCTTGATTCTTTCCATCTGTTATTCCATCATTCCTAGGGTGTTGTCGTCCTCCACAGAGTCCACAATGGCTCACCATCATGTCCTTTCTCCATCCAGGGGAAAGGGAAAGAGAGAAGCCATGCTCTTTTCCTAAACTATAACTCTGTAGTTCCACATATCACTTCATACCATGCCCTTTCTTGAAACGATATGGTGACCTTGTCATATACATCCATACCCTTGGGGAAGCTCAACCTTCAATCTAGTCCACTAAGTCTCCAGTAGGCATTCAACTGTGTGGATCATAACAAATTATAGATAACATTGCAAAGAGTGGGAATTCCAGAACACTCAATTGTGTTCATGAGGAATCTGTATATAGAACAAGAGGCAGCTATTCAAACAGAACAAGGGGATAATGATTGTTGAAAATTAAGAAAAGTGTGTATCAGGATTGTATTCTTTCACCATATTTATTGAATCTGTATGCTGAGTAAATAACCCAAGAAACTGGACCAAATGAAGAACATGACACCAGGATTGGAGGAAGTTTCATTAACAACCTGCTATATGCAGAGGGCGAGCTCTGGTAGCATAGTGGCTAAAGCACTTGACTACTAACCAGATGGCTGGCGGTTCAAACCCACTAGCCACTCCTTGGAAGGAAGGTTGGGCAATCCTACTTCCGTAGTGATACTGCCTCGGAAACCCAAGGAGCGGTCGCTATGAGTCAGGTCTGACTCGACGGCACATAACAACAACAACAACATATGCAGAGGACGCAACTTTGCTTGCTGAAAGTGAAGAGGACTTGAATCACTTACTGATGAAGATTAAAGACTACAGTCTACAGTACTGACTACATCTCAACATAAAGAAAACAAAAATCCTCTCAAATGCACAAATAAGCAACATCATGATAAATGGAGAAGAGATTGAAGTTGTCAAAGATTTCATTTTACTTGCGTCCACAATCAACACCCAATCTGAAATCAGATGTTGTATTGTACTAGGCAAATCTTCTGCAAATGATATCTTTAAAGTGTTAAGTAGCAAAGATGTCACCTTGAAGACTAAGGTGCACCTAACCCAAGCCATGGCATTTTCAATTGCCTCATATGAATGTGAAAACTGGACAATGAATAAGGAAGACTGAACAAGAGTTGATGTCTTTGAATTATGGTGTTGACAAATACTACAGACTGCCAGAAGAATGAACAAATCTATCCTGAAAGAAGTGCAGCTGGAATCCTTCTTGGAAGCAAGAATGGTCAGACTTCGTCTCACTTACTTTAGTCATGTTGTCAGAAGGGACCATGCCCTGGAGAAGGATGTCATGCTTGGTAAAGTGGAGGGTCAGCAAAAGAGGAGGGGACCCTCAACAAGACGGATTGACACAGTGAGTAGGACCCAATTGGATGGCAGATCTAACCACAACAACATAACATTTGATCTGTGGATGTGCAAAATGATTTGTAATGTTCTATCCATTTACACTTCTGTTAAATGGGAAAATCTTTACAAATAGATTTTCTTGTGAACTTCTGAAAAGTGAAAATGTGTCTTTTCACAAAGTTCAAATGTGACAGAACAAGTGATTATGATCTTCTGGTGTGGAAGGGACATTGTGAATTTGCTCAAGCAAGGAAGTGTTTATGTTTTGAATTAACCAATAAAGCAAAGAACTCTAAAAATAAATTTGGAGCTACAACACATTAAAGCAATTATACCAGCATTATTCCTGGTAAACAAACAGACCTCAACTATATTATTGCCTCTCTACTTTTCTTTTTTTTTTTTTTTCAAAAACACAAACACAGAAAAGTAAACAGTGCAACTTTGTGGCTTAAAATGACACTTCCATGTAAATTGCTTGGTGCTATTAAGCTTTCCCTCTGCATTTACCACATTCATTTGTCACATACTGATATTGGCATATCATCGGATTCTATGAACTTAAGTGAACTCTCCTTTTTCAATTTTTATTATAAAAATTTCCAAATTAATACCAAAGTAAAGAGAGTAGCACAATAAAATATCATCTACTTCCGTAGTGATACTGCCTTGGAAACCCAAGGAGGGGTCATTATGAGTTGGGTTCGACTCGACAGCACTTAACAACACAATAACAGCATTCATCATGTAGATTCAATAATTATTTTACCACTCTTGCTTTATTTCCTCTCTCTTTCAGTCACTCTGTCTTGCTTTTTTATTCACGAAATATTTTAAAACAAGTCCAAAATTATGATTTTTCATCCCTCAATTTTTCAATGTGAGTTTCAGGAAAAGAAAAAGGATATTTAATCAGCAATTCCATTTAAACATTTCATTTAAAAAAAACTACAATATTTTGATTTTTATGTTTTCAAGGGCATTACGTTTGAGGTAGAATAAAGTAACTAGGATCAAGTCTTTTTTTGTCCCCCCTTCATTTTGGAAAAAAAAAACAAAAATCACATATAATAAGTTTCTGAAACTTCCCACTCATACTCTCTTTTGTAAGGTAAAAATTTCTTACCTGAGGTGTATAATTTTTAACAAAACATCTTATTAGTTACTACTCAAGTTCCAAGGCCTTGAGCTTGGGTTTATAGAAAATATATTTAGTTTGAAATCATGCTTCTGTGTTTTTTTCTCTTCTAATTTTTCTTGAGATGCACCAGTTACATTGACTTAGGTACAACCCATAAATTCACATTTTATGCACATACCCATGCTACATTCTCCTGAAACTAATAACTCTAAGTAATTTTCTCTCCTTTCTTTTTTTTGACATTATATTTTCTCTAAAAATGCATTCAGTGACACAAATTTTTTTATTTTCTTCTCCAATGTATTTCTGTTTTCTTATGTTAGCTTTTAACAAAGAAATTGTATGATGATTTTGAGAAAGTTGCATAATCTCTGTGGTGATCAGTTTCCTCATCTGCAAAATGGGTAAAATGACTTACCTCATGGAATGGTTGTGAGGAATCAGTAAAAGAACGTGTTTGAGCACCTATTACAATGTAAGCCCTCCTTACATTCATGTTTTTCACTTTGATTAAATTATGATTGCTGCATTTGTTGCAACAGTGATATCCTATCCCTTTTGTTGCTCTTTTTTCAGTTCTCTTATTCTGCATCATGCTATTTTTCTCTCCCACTCCTTTTCTTCCTGTTTTTTTCTTTATTCTCCATAGACATTGCATTTAGGCAGGCAGCCAATCCATTGCACAATACCCAAGACTCAGGAGGATAGGATATTTACACCACTACCATTAATTCAATATCCAAAACCACCATTGCAACTAACACCAACACTAACTACCAACAAAACAGCAACGATAAAAACTCTAGCTTATAAGTATCTAGTGCTTATAATTCTAAATAATTTTTGACATGTCATTTGATCCTTTTCACAATCCTGTGAACAGGAGATTATCTCATATGTTATGTTTATATAAGGTCCCTGGGTGGCACAAATGGTTTGTGACCAACTTAATGGTTTAAAGGCTGGCCATTCGAACAAATCCAGCAGAACTGTGGAAGAAAGTCCTGGCTATTTGCTCCTGTACAGATTACGAGTAAGAACACCCTATGGAACCAGGTTGAAGAATCAACTCAACAACACTAAGTTTGATTTTTCTGTTGCTGTTCAACAAGTAAGGAAAAGATCAGTGATTTATATGCCAGCCCCAAGAAAACTTCCTTACCAGAACTACTGTCAGTATTAGCCATATCTCAATTAACAATATAGGATGATGACTTTTTATAGTTTTTTATTGTAACTTTGGGAGCTCTGGTAGCATAGTGCCTAAGGCACTTGACTGCTAACCAGAAGGCTGGCGGTTCAAACTCACCAGCCATTCCTTGGAAGGAAGATGAGGCAATCTACTTCCGTAGTGATACTGCCTTGGAAACACAAGGAGGGGTTGCTATTGATCCTTGGGACCAGTTCAAGAGCACATAACAACAACAACAACATTGTAACTTTAAACTGATATGGGGACTAAAGAACTCACCTTTTTTCTCTGTTTTTGTTGTGTTAGGTGTTCGTCTCCAACTCATAGCGACCTTATGAACAGCATCAAAACATTGCCCGGTCCTGTGCCAGCCTCAAGATCCTTACTATACCTGAGTCCATCGTTGTAGCCACTGTGTCTATCCATCTGATTGAAGGCCTTCCCCTTCTTCCTTGACCCTCCACTTTACCAAGCATGATATCCTTCTCCAGGGAATGGTTCCTTCTGACAACATGACCAAAGTAGGTTGGTTCTCTTAGCATTCTTCTCCAACATCACAACTCAAAAGCATCAACTCTTCTTCAGTCTTCCTTATTCATTGTCCAGCTCTCACATGCATAAGAGGTTGATTGAAAGTACCATTGCCATAAATAGTTTTAACAAACCCAAAATAATTAACAATAATTTACTGTGAACGAAATATTGCACCCTCTAGGAAACCACTTCTGATGACAATACATTTTGCTACTCTAAAGCTGCATCAGAAACAGATTTTTAAAAAAAGCAGTTGCTGAAGGAATGATGACATCCTGCTTCAGTTTGTACAAGGCCTGATAAAGGAATGAAAAGTTAGAGTTGGAAGCTGAAATAACCATAGGTTGTATGTGTGATTTTTCTGTTCAGTGAGAGGGATGAAAGAGAGAACAGAGAATGTGGAAAGCAAATGAAATTCCTATCTTTGATGATAAGTAAAGAGGTACCCAATAATATATCAGACCATTTCAGGGCTATTCATAAAGTTTTCCAGTAATATTTGAGACTGCTGTGTGTCAACAGGGAACTTCCAGAAATGCAAGCTGGATTCAGAAGAGGACATGGAATGATTGCTGAAGTTAGATGGTTCTTGGCAAAGAACACAGGAAAGATGTTTATTTGTGTTTTATTGACTATGTAAAGGTATTTGGCTGTGTGGGTCATAACAAATTATGAAGAACATTGAGAAGAACAAGGATTCCAGAGTACTTAATTGTGCTCATGAGGAACCTGTACGTAGACCAGGAGGCTGTCATTCAAACAGAATAAAGAGGATACTGCATGGTTTAAAATCAAGAAGGGTGTGTGTCAGGGTTGTATCCTTTCCCCATACTTATTCAATCTGTATGCTGAGCAAATAATCTAATAAGCCAGACTATATGAAGAAGAACACAGCAGGAGGATTGGCAGAAGACTTATGAACAATCTGTCATACAAATTGTTAGATGCAGATGACACAACCTTGCTTGCTGAAAATGAAGAACAGTTGAAGCACTTATTGATGAAGATCAGAGACTTGGATTATACCTCAACAAAAAGAAAACAAAAATCTTCACAACTGACCAATAAGCAACATCACAATAAATGGAGAAAAGATTAACTTTGGCAAAGATTTCATTTTACTTGGATCCACTATTAACACCAATGGAAGCAGCAGTTAAGAAATCAAACATCGTATTTAACTGGGCAAATGTGCTGCAAAAGACATCTTTGTTATCAGAAGGGGCCATTCCCTGAAGAAAGATATCATGCTTGATAAAGTGGAGGGTCAGCTAAAAAGGAGAGAACCTCAACAAGACGGATTGACACAGTGAGTAGGAGCCAACTGGATGGCAGACCTAACAACAACAACATAAAACTTAATCTGTGGATGTGCAAAATGATTTTTAATGTTCTAGCTGTTTGCACTTCTGTTAAATGGGAAAATCTTTACAAAACAAGATGGACTGACACAGAGTGGGTGCAAAAAATGAGCTCAATTATAGCAGAGGTTATGAGGATGGCACATGACTCGGCAGTGTTTCATTTTGTTGTCCATAGGGTTGCTATGAGTTGGAGTCAGCTTGATGGCACCTAACAACTATAAAGAGGTACCCAAATATTGGTCTTCTTTAAAGAAGGGAAAGGAGCTCTGATGGTACAAATGGTTAAATGCTTGGTTTAACATTTAGCAGTTAAGAAATCAAACATCATATTTCACTGGGCAAATGTGTCAACTTGACTGGGTCATAGTTTTGAGTAGCTTGGCAGCTGGATGTAGTTATTCCCCAAGATAAGATTGTAAACACCTTTATGGTGGAATCTGCTATGAACAGCTAAATAGTTGCCTTCAGGGTGTGGCCTGCTTCTAGTATATATGCAGAAGTTTTGAGAAAGGTCTCTCGTTTTTTAACACATCTGGTGTCTGCATTTGTTCGAGTCTTCATCTCCACTTCCTGGATTTGAACCGGTAGCCTGCCATGTTGCCTACTACACCTGGAATTACGCCATTTCACCTACCATCATTGGGTTAATTGGCCTCAGCAACCAGTAGCTGCCTAAGTTATGACACACCTCCAGCTCCAGTGGGCCTAAAACAAGAAGAGAAGCCAAGATCAAGTGGCTTTTACCCAGCCTCTAGAGCCAGCCTGAGTTTGGATTTCTAGCCTCCTAAACTATAAGAGAATAAAATCCTGTTTGTAGAAGCCATCCACTTGGGGAATTTCTGTTACAGCAGCATTAGAGAACTAAGATAGCTGCTAACCAAAAGGTTGGCAGTTCAAACCCACCCAGTGGCTCCATTAGAGAAAAACCTGGCAATCTGCTCCCATAAAGATGGATTTTAATGCAAATATCACATGTCTGGCTTCTATGTTTTCTTGCCAACTGCACCCTCCCGATGCAAGCTGGTTTTCTAAGAGTACTATGCTAATTGTATTTACTTATTGCTGTAAAAAATTAGCATAACACACTTAGGAGGTGGGAAGAGGGAACAGTTGGCAAACAAATGTAGAAGGCTCACATTATTTGAGTGAAAATACAATACAGCCAAGAAAACACTATGGAGAACTTCCACTCTGTCACATGGAGTCACTATGAGTCCCACTTGACAACATCCAATGACAGCAACAAAGAAGGGAATAGGTTGGGAAAAGTTACCTACAAACTTTCGCTATGGCCAGCTTTAACCTATAAACACTTCCCTGGAATGGTCTTTTCATTCTTAGTTGAGAAGCAAGGTGAACTACAAAAACAAATAATATTTAAGTTATACTTCTTATGATTTTAATAAATTTATTAGAAATTAATATAATTTGTACTGTTACAAGATGATGAAACAGATATTTAACTAGGATAACTTGCCTTTTGTACCATCTTCTGTTTAATGCAAAACTGTCACATCAAAAGTTCTTCTCAGAAGAATTTTCTTAAATTGCACAAATCTCTAAAATAATATTTTCTCTAGTTGTTCCTTTATTTAAAAATGTCCAGTGGGAAATTTTGAATATGAGTTTTTGTATAAATTTACCAAATATTTATTAAATTAATACAGATTGCATATCAGGCTCAGTTTTGTTTTCCATTTTATTCCCAAGGATAAGGTAGTTCAGGATTTTGTAAATGATAATGGAGAATAACAATGTTTGTAATGGCAAAAACACAGACACTGTCATATTAAAAAAGAAAAAAGATTGAGGAAAGTGTACAAAGGTAGAGGATATGAGAAAGGAAATAGAAAGGAAATAATTACAATCTCAGCCAAAAGAGAGCACGTGGGAGGAGGATGGAAATGAAAATGATATTTTTAAAAGAAAATAAATACTATCTTCATTACTGTTTAGTAGTTATTTAGTTGTTAGGAATATCATTCTATAAATTGTAGACTCAGTCACACTTCTTGCCCAGGAAAATAAATCAAAGACTCAAGAGTGTTTATGAATAGAAACTAACTAACTTGACTAAATTAGTTTATACACCACTCATCTATCAATTTGTAGCACTATGGTGGACTGCATGTTGCTATGATCCTGGAAGTTGTACCACCAGTATTTCAAATATGAGATGGGTCATCCATGGTAGACAAGTTTCAAAAGAACTTCTAGACTAAGACCAGCTAGGAAGAAAAGCCTAGTGATCTACTTTCAAAAATCAGGCCTTGAAAACCCTGTGGATCAGAAGAGAACATTATCTAACTGGACTCAAGTTGGATCTGACTCATAGTGACCCCTCCTTGGGTTTCCAAAGCAGTATCCCTACAGGAGTAGATTGCCCATCCTTCTTACCAAAGAGTGGTTGGTGAGTTTGAACCACCAACCTTCTGGTTAGCAATCAAATGCCTTAGGCACTATGTCACCAGAGCTCTGACGATGGCACAGGGCCAAGGAAATTGTCATTTTGTCCTATGTAACATCACCATGAGTCAGAGCTGGCAGTATCAACTAATAAGAGCAACATATTCTTTTATAAAATAGGTCTAACTCAGGAGCTGAAGTTTGTTTTTATTGTCTGTATTGTTGTTGTTGTTGTTGTTATGTGCCGTCAAGTCGGACCTGACTCATAGCGACCCCTCCTTGGGTTTCCGAGGCAGTATCACTATGGAAGTAGATTGCCACATCTTCCTATAACTACTATTATGATTTAATCATGCTTCTTATTGTAGTTTTCATCATGTTCTGTTGAAGTAATTTTTTTACAACCTGCCAAGGGTACTAGATTATGCCCTCAGTGAAGGTGAGGACCATATTTCAGTCATTTCTGTACCCTTAACCCCTGTCACTGTCTTTACATTCATACCTCTTGTAAGGCCACAGTAAGGAGAAGAGGACGCACAAAAGTGAGGTTAAAGAGAAGTTTTTATTCTGAGTTTCCAGGTGAGGTTTATGGGCCCCCAAGAGGGGCCTGGGCGAGGTTCACGGGTCCCTGGGAGGGGCCCAAGAAGTCGCACCGCTTGGCTGGGGAGGGGAGGGTTTATAGTCTTGTGGAAGACCTAAGTGGGGACACTAAGGAAATGGTGGGGTCCAATTAGCTGTTAGTATGGGTCTGCACTTAATTAGCATGAGGGGGCTTCACAAGAGGAAGCTTGCCACTGCATGGGACTTTCCAGTCTGGGCAGGTTCTGTTACTTTGGTTGTCTTATCAGGCTGTCTCATCAGGGCTTGACACCTGGAGGAAGCTGCTAACTGAAATGTTGGTGGCTTGGGTTTGCTTCGGCCTAACACCTCTCACTAGTAAAAACTCAGCCTGGGAGTGTCTCAAATGCAATTGACCATCTCAGTAGCCCTCTTCCATGCTTGCTCCTTTCTCTGTTTTTGTTATCTAAATTAATGCTGTCTGTCCAATATCTCTCAGCACAGAAATACAGTGGTCGTCCTTCATTGTTTCTTTCTCTTTGACAGTCTACATCAAATATTCCATTAAATAAATTAAAAAAAAACTCATTTTACTTTTAAAATGTCTCTAAATATGACTCTTTTTCTCAAATCTGATGGCCACATCTGATTCTTGTTTCTCGTCATTTCCCATTTGAAGTGTAATGGTCTCATCACTGGCTTCTAAGCCACACATTTCTGCCTACTCTTGTTGATCTTTCACTGGAGAGTTAGACCTGAAAAGTTTGACTATTTTATTAAACAAAAATCAGAGGTTTCCCATCGACAATGAGAAAGTTCAACCTTTTCTTCATGACACCTAGATGCTCCAGGATCAGGTTCCAGTGTCTCTCCTCAAGTTCATTTCTTCCCTAGGCTGTCTTTTCATTCAAACTCTACAGGTTTTATAATATATGATTACTTACTTGTTTATTTGTTTAACCTAATATCTCTCATTTGAATCCCCAATCCATACCCTTGGAAGAAGCAGTCAAGAAATCAGATGTCGTACTGCACTGAGCAAATCTGCTACAAAAGACTTTTTTAAAGTGTTGAAGAGCAAAGATGTCACTTTGAAGAATAAGGTGGACCTAACCTAAGCTATGATATTTTCAATCGCCTCATATGCATGTGAAAGCTGGATATGAACATGGAGGGATGAAGAGTTGATGCTTTTGAATTGTAGAATTGGCAAAGAATACTGAAAGTACCATGGATTGCCAGAAGAATGAACAAATCTGTCCTGGAGGAAGTGCAGCCAGAATGCTCCTTGGAAGCAAGAATGGCCAGGCTTCATCTCACGTACTTTGGTCATGTTGTCAGAAGAAACCATTCCCTGAAGAAAAATATCATGGTTGGTAAAGGAGAGGGTCAGCAAAAAAGGGGAAGGCCCTCAGCGAGATGGATTGACACAGTGGCTGCAAGGATGGGCTCAATTATAGCAAGGATTGTGAGGCTGGCACAGGACTGGGCAGTGTTTTATTCTGTTGTACATAGGTTTGCTATGAGCCAACCCAATGGCAGCTAACAACAATATCCCTCACTAGATTTTAAGGTCCATCAGAAAAGAGACTATAGCTATTTTGTTCAACACAATATATCCAGTGCCTATTCACAGTGTCTGGCCCAAAGTGGACTGTCAATAAATACTTGTGTAATAAGAGAATGGGTTCTTATTAATTGCTACAGACCCTGACAGATCAAGATGTGCAAATGGTTTAGAAAATGTGAATAGAGTGGGATCTCAAATTGTGTTATAAATTCAGTAGAGGAGGCTATCAATATTATAGATAAGATGCTACTTTCTCAGGAGCTACAAAGTTACCAGCTAGACTGGAAACAGAAAAAGAGTTAACTGTTACTGTAATTGATTATGGAATTTTACACCAATAATTTTTCATAGGAAGTCATTGAAGCTCCTAGTTATTCTGAGATGAGAAAAGATGAGCTGATCTTTTAGGAATCTGTCAAACTAATCTTCATGCCTAAATCACTTACTAATTATGGAAAATAAATAACAGCATACCATTTTTTAAAAAAGATTAGATTTAAAGGATTGTTCTTACATAATTGTTTTCTTTACATAAAAAAAAGACATAGGAGTCCCTTGAGTAAGTAACTCCTTAGTTCTTTTAAAATCATCCTTGACTTAGAGTTCAAAACATGTAAGTCATTAGAGAAGAAGTAAAGTACAGCAGATTATAAGTAAGATCACTTATAGTTAATAAACTTATAGAAGTTTATAATAAAAGTTAATAAATTTTCCTAAACTTAAGTTAGGGAACTCTGGTGGTGTAGTGGTTAAAGAATTTGGTTGCTAACCAAAAGGTCACCGGTTTGAAGTCACCAGCTATTCTGCAGGAGATACATGCGGCAGGCTGCTTCTGTGAGTATCATAGCTTTGGGAAGTCTATGAGCAGCTCTGCTCTGTCCTATAAAGTCACCAAGAGTCAGAACCAACTCCATGACAGTGTGTGGGAAACTTCAGTTTCTTCATCTGTAACATTTAGATAATAATAACTCATATATTTGCTGTCAATATCAAATGCCTTAAAACATGTAAAGCACTTATCTCAATGGCAGGCAAGTAGAAACTGCTCAATAAATAGTTATTGTTTAAAACAATCAATATTCAGACACTTCAGCCAAGCACTTGCTTCAATCCTCTAAGAAAATTCTATAAATGAAGTTATGTGCTTTATATTAGTATTGAAAAAATTACAAGTTTTTCCTTTCCTAAATAAAAACCCTGATGGAAAGTCATCCTCTGTAACACATGTTTGGTCAAAACTCAAAAATCTTGCAACCCCTGATGAAGTTACAAGTCTCTGAATTGAGGGATTTACTTTTGTTCCTTAACCAAAAGGGGGGGGGGGAGTTTGAGGTAGGTAATTTTTCAAAAGACCATGATATTGTTGGGCAGGAAGCTAGGACAGGAGGCTGTCCTGGGGGCAGGCCCAAGAGGAGGGGTACCGGGAGAGAGGAGGAATATTAATGAGCTAACACCTTTAACCACTCACAATCACCTGTGATATTTGCCCAATTAAAATTAAGCATAACAACCACAGGCGGTGGAATATTTAAGGAGTTTAATAAGCTAACACCTACAACTGCCCACAACCACCTATGAGATTTGGCAAATATTCTGGTTACCTAGTACCACTCTGACAAGACTATGCCACAAATGGGATGCCTTGAAGACACATGAGTTTATCCTCTTACAGTTTGGAGGCTTTAAGTCCGAGTTCAAAGTGCCAGCCTCTATGGGTTGAGTGAAAGCCCCTCAACCTTGGGCTTCAGCTCTGCCTCCGGCTCCCAGCTCACTGAAGCTGGAGGCTTTTCTTCACTCAGCTGCTAGCTGCTGATACTGACAAGCCCAGGGTTGACAAGTAAGAAGTCACAGTTGCGATGTTACCAAACCACATGGCAGGCCATTAATTCAAGTCCATTGAATGTCCCAAGGTCAACAGAACATGGCAGACTGCTGAACAGCGACACAGCTACATGCACAGTTCAAGGATGTCATATGCTAGAGACCATTCCCCAAGGCTTCTCCTTACATACAGAAAGCAGACCATATCCCAAAGACAGCTACTCAGCTGCTCACAGTAGATTCCACCATGGAGTTGATTACTAGTTTCATCATGGGGAATACTACATCCAGCTGCCCAGCCACT
>NW_006921600.1:6877839-6912602 GCF_000298275.1 Orycteropus afer afer
GGATTTGAACTGCCAGACTTCTGGTTAGCAGTCAAATGCCTTAGGCACTATGCTTACCAGAGACTATAATAGGCCATGACAATTGCATTTGTGCTTTGGTTGGTGTTTACACGTATAAACTAAAGATGTAAGGCAAAAAAATTATACTGGACATTGAATAGAGCTATCAATACCTAATGAATGTCCAAAACAAACTTCTATTATATTCAGAAGTGATGCTATTCATCTGAATTGTTTAACTTTAAAATTCACAGGTATAATTTGCATTTTGTACAAAAAAAATCCATTTACAGTATAGTGATAGAGAGCACAGACTCCGTGGCAGTGGGTTTGGTTTGTTTTTTTGGTTAATCTAATGTATATTCAAAATATCATAGCAACATGTAATCAATATAAACACCATTTATGAGATATACATTCTTTTTTTGGTACTAAGGTGGGGAAAAAAAGGTGGTAGGGAGAAGACTCTCAATGAGATGGATTGACACAGTGGCTGCACTGATGGGCTGAATCACTGCAAGGATTGTGAGGAGGCACAGGACCAGGCAATGCTTCGTTCTGTGGTACATAGGGTCGCCTTGAGTTAGAATCAACTCAACGGCACCCAAAAACAAGTCTGTGAAATCTGGTGTGCATTTTACCCTTACAGCACACTTCAATTCAGAAAGGCCACAAGTCATAGGTTCAACTGTCATAAGTGGGCAGTGACTAAAATGTTGACAGTGCAGTTCTAAAACTGTTAAATTCAAGAACTAGACTAAATAATATATAAGCTTCCTTTTGCTCTAAATATTATATAACTTTCTCATATATGTCAAGACTTGTTTATTATTTCATTTATTAATGAAATTTAATTATGAGATTGAGTGTCCTGTATGTGCCAGACAATTTTTAGGACGTAGTGACAGACAAACTGCAAGAGACAGATTGTTTCCTATCTCCAGGAGTTCACTAACATGGGAAAAGCAATTTCTAAGCCAGTGTGTAAAGTAACATACAGACAGATAAGTCTGTAGTTGGAAGGTGGATTGTGTACCAAGGAGGAAATAGCCAATTGTCCCTGAGTGTTGAGAAGAGGGCCAGGACAGCTTCACACAAGTGAGGACACTTGAGCTGAGTATCCACAGAAGTGAGAGGTTTTAATGCTTTTTTGTGTGTGTGTGTGTGTGATTTAGGTGAAAGTTTACAGAGCAAATTCACTTTCCATACAGCAGTTCACATACACTTTGATTCATGACATTGACTACAATTTACCACAATGCAACAGCTCCCCTCCCACTTCCTCCCCATAGTTAACTCTTGCCTGTGTCTTTCCCTCCATGCACTCCTGCCCACTGAGCTATGTCCCTGTCCATATACAGCCCTTCTATTCTCCCATGATTGTTCTCTCCAAGGAGTGTATCTACCTAGTGTAAATGTTCAGTTTATATGCCTGTCTTTTATTTGGCTGGAAGCCACAGCTGTGGGTTCAATTCCAGACCTGAAGGGCAGCCAGAAGCCATAGTTTCAGTGGTTCCACCAGGCTCTATCAGACTAGCAAACCTGGTCCCCCCTTTATTTTTTCCAAATGATTTTTAATTTTGTTCCACATTGTTCTCGCACTCTATCCAGGATCTCCTACATAGATCCCTCTCTGAGTGGTTGACAGTGGTATCTGGGCACCATCCAATTCTTCTGGTCTCATAGTCGTATAGGCTGAGGATCACATGGTGTACCACTCACCTGGACTAATTGTTTCCATGAATCTTTGGTTTTCTTCATTCTTCTTTACTCTGGTTGAGGAGAGACCCATTGTTGTATCTAGATGGCTGCTTGCAAGTTTTTAAGATTCCAGTCACTACTCGCCAAAATAGGAAGTGGAACAATGTTTTGTGTAGTATGCTATGCCAATTGAGTTTGATGTCCCCTGCAACTATAGTCCCAAGCCCACAGATCCAACTACTCACTCCCTCTGGTTAGCCAGTTGTGCCCAAGAAGTGACTACAACTTTGTCCCTTTCTTTAAAAGGAGGCAGCATGATGAACATCAGGGAGACATGAAATAGCCTGGACACACCGGGGGACTGAGGAACATTATGATTGACCCAACCTCAGGAGTTCCCAATGAGAAGCCACCCATGGAAAGATTTATTTAGCTGTGATGCTAAGAAGCTTGGACTCTACCCTGTAGATTAAAAAAAAAGAAGGAAAAAAAAAAAAAAAAGGTGCCATCAAATTGATTCCAACTAATGACAAACCTCATATGATTCTAAGTAGAACTTAGTTCCATAGAGCTTGCAAAGCTGTGACCTTTTGGAAGCAGATCACTACACCTTTCTTCTGAAACAGCTATGGGTAGATTTGAACTCCTTACTTTACAGTTAGTTAAGTGAAGTGCTTAACTGTTTGCACCACCTAGGAACTCCCTGAACCAACTTCCGTTGCCAAACCAAAAAAACCAAACTCACTGCTGTCGAGTTGGATCCAACTCATAGTGGCCCCTTCTTGGACTCTGGTAGCATAGTGCCAAAGGCACTTGACTGCTAACCAGAAGGCTGATGGTTCAAACCCACCAGCCACTTCTCAGAAGAAAGGTTGGGTAATCTACTTCCGTAGTGATACTGCCTCGGCAACCCAAGGAGAGGTCACTATGAGTCGGGTCTGACTCAACGGCACATAACAACAACAAAAACATCACTACGGAAGTAGATTGCCCAATCTTCCTTCCGAGGAGTGGCTGGTGGGTTTGAACTGCCTGCCTTCTGGTTAGCAGTCAAATGCCTTAGGCACTATGCCACTAGAGCTCCTCCACTGCCATTGAGTCTATTCCAATTCATAGTGACCTCCCCATTAGGTTTCCAAGGTGGCAAATTTTTATGCAAGTAAATTGTTGCATTTCCCTTCTGTGGTGCAACTGGTGGATTTGAACCACCAACCTTCTGGTTAGCAGTCAAATGCCTTAGGCACTGTCCCACCAGAGCTCCTTTCCTGAACCTTATAGGGAGGCACTCAATTGTACAAGGCAGGATTGGTACGATCAGCTTTGCATTTTAAAAGACCATTTGGCTGAAGGATAGGGCCCTGCTCAAATGAGAGAGACAGAAGATAAGGTGACATGTTGGTAGAGCATTGCCTAATCTAGACAACCAACAACCAGTCAAGTGACTAAAAAGACCAAACTGAGATAGAAAGAGAGGAGGAGAGATACATGAAATGGCAAAGACACAAGTTAACTGAGCATTGAGAGAAATAAATGGAGGAGAATGGACAGAGGCCCAGAACTCTGACCTGGATAACTAGACTTCCATTCACCATGCTTGGAAACACAAGAAGAGGTCCTTCCAAAGGGGAAAAAAAAAAAAAAATGATGTTCCAGAGATACATCTTATGCTGAATGCTTCTCTATAGCAAGTCTGTCCTGGTAAGTCAGTATCATGAGACTAGATCATTTGTTCTTTTATGAAAAGTTCAGTGAAAGAAATATAAAATTTTTAAAGGATGCTTTGTAAGAGTTTCCATTCCTACATTGGAATGATCATACCAATTTATTGTTTAATGCTTTTTTTCTGACAGAACATCTTGAGTTCATGATCTAATGTTCCTGAATAAACCACAAACTCCCTACAGAAAACTAAATTTGCTTCAACAGCAAACTTAATGCTCTTTTTTGATGCTTCAATAATGGGAATATATATATTGAGCTTCTGTTCACCTCAAGCAGTTATTAGTTGCTATCTGATCAGGTCTTCTAACCACACATTTCACTATCTCACCATCACAGATTTCACTATAACGATTAATGGGCTTTCAATACAGCTTCAGACAGTGTGACCTCCCATAATTTTATTCAAAGCAGCCCGGGAAAAGAGCAAGACTTCTCACTTCCACTCTCTCCTCATTAGAGAAGCAAATTCTTCCCAGAAGCCTCTCCATCCATGGAATGGAACTGGGTCACATGTCCACATCTAAAACACTAAACCAAAACCAAACTCACTGCCATCGAGTCGATTCTGACTCACAGTGACCCCCATTCGGTTTCCAAAGTAAATTTTTACAGAAGTAGATTGCCCTATCTTCCTAGTTTGTAGGTTTGAACAACCAAACTTTCTGGTTAGCAGTCAAATGCCTTAGGCACTATGCCACAAGAGTGCCTTGAACACTAGCAGAGAAAAATAGGACTATCATGCCTTGGTTTAGACCAAATATGAGGTAGGAGGAGGTCATCTTTCCTTCGTATGTGCTTTCAAAATAATAATAATAGTAGGAATAGAAGAAGTAGTAGTAATCATCAGTGTATTAGTTTCCTATTTTCCCTTCAGGAAATCACCACAGATTTAGTAGCGTAAAACAACATAAATTTATTAGCCTACAGTTCTAGAAGTCAGAAATCCAAATTGGACTCCACTGGGCTAAAATCAAGGTAACAGCTGGGCCATACCTCCAGAGGCTGTAGGGAAGAATTCTTTCTCTGCATTCCTTGGCTCATAGCTCCATCCTTCATCTTCAAATCCAGAAACTGAGCATCTTCCAGTCTCTCTCTGTGCTTCCATTGTCACATCAACTTTTCTGACTCTGATCTCCTATCTCATTCTAAGGGCCCCATGATTTTGTTGGGGCCACATGCATAATTCAGGACAATCTTTCCATCTCAAGATCCTTAACTTAATCACATCTGCAAAGTCCTTTCAGCAATGTAAGGTAACATATTCACAGTTTCAGGGGTTAGGTTGCTGATATCTTGCTGGGGGTGGGAGATGGGGGGAAGTATTATCAGCCTTACACAGTTCTCACTGCCATCAAGAAGGATTCGACTCATAGTGACCCTTCCTTGAATTTCTGAGGTGGTATCACTACGGAAGGAGCTTGCCCAATTTTCCTTCTGAGGAGGCTTCTATAAGTTATTTATAATAAACCAATTAAATAAATTATAATAAACCAATTACTCTTCTGTCCTGCTTTTTCATTGACCAGCTATGCAAAAAGTCACGGAGGCGGAAGCAACCTCTGACTTCTTCTAACTGCACAAGGGGAAGACAGAATCACCATCAGTAGCATAAGCCCAAGGTTGATTCCTATGAGATGGACCAGACATAATGCCACTCTCTGACCTTTTTACCAAATCTGACACCAAGTGTCCCTCCCATGATACTCTGTACTATGCTGGATTTGATAATTCATTGCAATGGCCACACAGAACTCACAGACAATACTCATGATTACAGGGTTTATTTAGGAAGTAACAGGTTACAATTCAGGATCAGAAACAAGTCAGTATACAGTTCTTCAATCAGGACAGCTTCTTCTCAGCTGTGTCACAGGCGTGCTTCTCCCTTGTCGTGGCCTCTGCCCTGCTCGGGCCAGACTTTCAAAACTTTTAGCTTTGCAAGTAGGTGCCCAAAGAGGCGCCTCACCCCCCAACAAACCTCCTGCCTGAAGGCACTCAGATTTCTCATTCCGTGTCCTGGGAAGCCCACTGCTCTATCTCATGCTGGTCTCTTGGTTCTGCTGTCTCTATTGCCACTGTCTCTCTGCCCTCTCTCTGCCAAGAAGGTCCAATGCAAGGATCTTGGGTCCAAAGACGTACTCACTCCCAGGTCTTCTCTCTTTCTGCCTCTAGGATGTCTCATTTTAAGCCTAGCAGAATGTTAAAACTGAACAATCCCCACATTAGGGTTCCAGTACACCTTATTTGCACTGCCCCGCCCACACAAGGGTATCATGTATCTTATTTACATTATTAACAAGCTATCCAATTCCCTTGGTGGCCCACAATCACCTCACATTTGCATAGACCCTTATCTGGTAGGAGTCATAAAGACCTTGGCTAGAAGAGCCCTACTAAGTAGTTCACCTCACCATAAGCATTCACATGTATATGGGGTAATTGAAAATACTATGGCTTTCAGGCACACCTTAGTCATCAAAGTGATATCTTTGCTTTTTAAAACTTCAAAGAGATCTTGCCACAGATTTTCTCAATGCAATACATCTGATTTCTTAACTGCTGCTTCCAAGGATGTTGATTATTGATCCAAGTAGAATGAAAACATCAACAACTTCAATTTCTTCTACATTTATCATCATATCATTTATCTGTCCAGTTGTGAGGTTTTCATTTTCTTCACATTCAAGTATAATCTATATTGAAGGCTGTGTTCTTTTACTTTCTTAATAAGTGCTTTAAATTGTCTTCATTTTCAGTAAGCAACTTTGTGTCAACTGCAAATCATATGTTGTTAATGAGTTCTTCTCTGATCATGATGCCATGTTCTTCTTCATGTAGTTCAGCTTTTTGGATTATTTGTTCAGCATACAGATTGAATAAGTAAGAGAAAAGGATAAAATCCTGTCACAAACCTTTTTCAATTCTGAGCCACATAGATTCCTATTATTCAAAAGACTACCTCTTGATCCATGTACAGTTTCTGCATGAACACAATTAAGTATTCGGGACTTCCTATTCTTTGTAATATTTTCCATAATTGTTATGATCCACACAGTCAAATGTCTTTATGCAGTCAATTAAACATAGGTAAACATCCTTTTGCTATTTTCTGCTTTCAACCAAGATCCATCCGATATCAGCAATTACATCCTTCATTCCACAAGCTCTTCTGAACATGGCTCAAAGGTAATGCAAAAAGGGCATGGGGATGGCATACTAGTCTGATCTCTTCTAGCTTCAGAAGAGAGAGACAGTATAACCATCAGCAGCCCAAGGTTTATTCTTATGGGGCCAGACATACCACCACCCTCCAGCCCTTTTACCAACTCTGACACCAGCTATCCCTCCCACGCACTCACTGCTTCTCTGTTGGGTTTGATACTTTGTTTCAATAGCCACACAGAACTCACATAAAATGTTCACAATTACGGAGTTTATTAGGGAAGTAACAGGCTACAATTAAGGTTTGGGAACACTCTCAGAATATAATTCTTCTATCAGGACAGTCTCTCCACTACTATGCCCTCAGGCATTCCTTTCTGGCCATTGGCTTCTCAGCCTGGCCTCTGCCCTGCTCTGGCAAGTATTACAAAGCTCTGTTAATTCTGCCAATAGGTGCATCCCACTCAGCCATCAAACCTCCTGCCTAAAGGCACTCAGCTTTCTCACTCCATAGGCTGGCAAGAGCACTGTTCTGTCTTACATTTCTTGTTCCTCAGCCAGTCGTCTCAGCCGGTCATCTCTCCCAGTCATTTCTGCCAAGGAAGTACAGGGGAGGGATCTCAGAGCCAAGGACACACTCCACTCCACCTTCAGCTCTTCTTTCTTGATGGCAGTGAGATTCTTTCTTCTGCTTCTAGAAGACTCATTTTAAGCCTAGCTGAATGTCAAAATTAACTAATCCTCACATTTGAGCTCCAAATATTTTATTTGCATGGCCTCACGTCCAAAAGAGAGCCATGTACTTTATTTACATTATTGTCAAGCTATCCAATCCCTTGGTGGACAACAATCATGTCACATTTGCATAGTTCCACTCAGTCATCTGGTGAGAGTCAAAAAGACCAAGGCTAGAAAAGCCATACCAAGTAATTCACTGCACCACAGGTAGGCACACAATAAAAATAACCTAATATTTGTAATAAATAAAATATTTTAAATGAGTTCTTATAGTTTTGAAAATTGGCAAGATTCACACAAGACATGTTCTAAACTTAGCAGCACCCACTTGTTGAAAGGTGATGGGGTAGAGAAACAATTTATTTTTATATATAATGATTCTTTTAAAAATATACATACAGTCAAATAAACATAAAAAACATTGAGCAATAATCTTACATATTATTTGGAAGTTATCTATTCCTGTTGTTGTTGTTGTTGTTGTTGTTATGTGCCATTGAGTCATCACTGACTCATAGTGACCTTGTGTACAACAGAATGAAATACTGCCCTGTCCTGTGCCAACCTCATGATCCCTACTATACCTGAGCCCATCACTGCATTCACTTTCTATTCCTCAAACTTACTCACTGCCATTGAGTGGATTCAACTCATAGCGACCCCTCCTTGGGTTTCCGAGGCAGTATAACCACAGAGGTAGATCGTCCAATCTTCCTTCTGAGGAGTGGCTGTTGGGTTTGAACTGCCAGACTTTTGGTTAGCAGTCAAATGCCTTAGGCATTGTTGTTGTTGTTGTTGTTTTGCCGTCGAGTCAGCCCTGACTCATAGCGACCCCTCCTTGGGTTTCCGAGGCAGTATCACTACGGAAGTAGGATTGCCCAACCTTCCTTCGGAGGAGTGGCTGGTGGGTTTGAACCGCCAGCCTTCTCGTGAGCAGTCAAGTGCCTTAGGCACTATGTTACCAGAGCTCCTCCTTAGGCACTAGAAAACTCAAATATAAAGTAAAATTCCTAATTACAACTTGGTTTTCAGCTAGTCATCAGTATTATGTTCCCAAATTATTATTTTTTTTTCTCTCTCTCTCTTTAAAATTCAACACCCCACTCAATTATTTGGTCCTATGGGTGTCCAATTGAGGCTAAAAAATTAAATAGTCTGGTAGTGGAGGAAGTCTCAAATCTTTGTTTCCATAGTTTGATCATTATTATCAACAATTTGGTTTTTCTGTTTCCCATTCATGTTTAAATATTCAGGATGAAATACAATAAAATATTTATTTAAATAATTACAAGAACAAACATTGCTATACAGCTAAAACTGAGTCACTGGCTGGCAAGCAGTAGCAACAGACATAACCCAAATTTAGTATATGAAAGGCTGTTTGAGTGTTTCATTGTACAGTATTTGAAAAGCATCCAAATATCAAATAGAAGAGGAGCGCACGTAACAGTTCCCAAACATTAAGTCCTCAATATCTCAACTGGTATGTCACAACATACTCATGTGTGTGCATATGGGAGAGGGGAAAAGAAGCATGGCTGCAGGTATATCTGTCTTTGTGTCTGGGAAGCAAGTTTGACTCTTTGTCTGAAGCTCAGACTTCTCCGCTTAAAAAGCTCCCAGAAGAACATGTTCCCAACAATGCAATGTATCTTCTTTTACTCTTCTATTAAGTCCTTGTTCCTCCTTTCTCCTCCAGAATCAGAAAGGAGGACATAGGCAACTTCAGGTGCATGGGATATGTTGTGTCCAGTGTGAGCCCTCTCTGGAAGCTGCTGCTTTCCAGATGTGTACCGCATTCCTTGCATGCTAGTGCTGCTGCCGCTGCTGCAAATTTAGATATTCACAAGTGAGTCATGAATTGAAAATGACTAGGAAGGACCAACCTAAGACATTACATAAAAGTTTAAATTTGAACCATCCACCAGCTTCTCCTTTGAAAGTATTGATGAAGAGGATCCTCTTACAACCAGATCCACCTTCAGTATTATGCAGAAACTCTAATTCTTCTCAGGCACTTGGGAACATCACAAGTTTCTTATTAAAATGAACACTGAGTAATAAATTTTAATAGTCTCCAGAGGTATGTAATGCCAAAGAATAATACATTTTAAAAAAATGCTGATTTAATAAAATTTATAAACCGCTAATAAATCATTTATTGCAAAGCATAACTTGGAATTACCCAAAAGATACTAAAACTATGGTAAGTTATAATTCATGCTGAACTAAGCCTTATGGTTCTAGTATCAAACAAATAGATTAATTAATGTCCTTAATTAGCAGTAGTGCAGTTTTAAAATCATGTGCAGTTTTAAAAGAATCCTATAATGTCTGTGAAATTTCCAAGTCTGCTGGCTAAAATAAGCTTTTCCCTTTCACAGCTTTTTTTTTTCCTGGATCTCCCCACAAGCTGTCAACCCAGTATATCATGCAGGATTCTGAGGCTGCCCATCACAGGAAATTGCTGTCTGACAAAGATATTTCTAAGCTATAATGATTACTGTATCTGTCAAGCCCATAGTTAAAGTCACATAATAAAACCAAGAAAATATGATGCTTTCCCATATGTCTGGGTAACCAGTATTCTTTCTCTCACACATGTACTTAACAGATGCACTGTGTGTGTTAGAAGAATACAAAATACAACACAACAAAGCCCGTTTTCTCCAATTTGCATAAGCAGTACCAATAGGGTAGAGAAGGACAGACTGGAATGAAACTCTGGGCTTCTTTCTCTTGTAACTTCTAGTTGTCAAAATCTGAAAAGGTATAATCACCCTGAAAGAAAGGAGTCAGTGGTTTCTATGGCAATGTTGAGAAGGGAATGTCAAAGATAGGCCAAAGGAGGTAAGAAAGGGGTCAAGATTATTACTACAATTCCCTTCCCCTCTGAATCTTGTTATTTTAGACAGTTTGCTTGAAAAAAAAAAAATCCAATTTTAGTAATTTTTCTTGATGCTTCATGGGTAAGTGTCAAACTGCAAGTTATGGAAAAAAATTGTCTGAGAGGAAAAGAGTGGGAAGGAAATTCTCATAATGAAATCAGACCACTGTGATCTAAGCTGACAGAGGAGTTTCAGGAGTTTCACTGACATCCCCCAAGAAAGGCGAACCTCGCACTTCAAATCAAGCCCCTCGAGAGAAAGTGTGTGTGTGGGGGGCACTCTCATTATCTTTTGAGACACATTTTTCAAGCGTAGGCAAGACATGTGGGTAATCTGCCAAGCCCCTGAACATAGTACCTTATCCCAGATATTGCGATTCTCAACTATTTAGTTATTAGGGAGGTACAGTATTTTGAAGATACAAATTGGGAAAAGTTCCTAACATATGGGCTACCGATGGCCTAAAGCCATATATGAAATGGCTACTTGAGATAATTCATCATTGTGCTTCACCTTCCTTATAGGCAGCAATACCAGAACCAAACTCACGACCATCCGGTTGATCGCAACTCATAGCAACCTCCCCTTGGGTTTCCAAGGTGATATCTCTACTGAAGTAGATTGACCAACCTTCTTTCCTTCATTCTGAGGAGTGGCTGGTGGGTTTTCAATGGATGTTTAAAATGCCTATTTTCTCTCCAGTTGCTACCACACCTCATATTAGAACTGGGATCAGTTAAACAGGGCACTATAAGAGCTGACCTGAAACTAGACCTGAATATTGAAATAGGGCAGATATCAAAGGATCCACAGTGTTTGTGTATGTATATGTATATATGTGTAGTATATATGTATGCATGTATATAGTGTGAATTAGTGTTCACAATGTGTACATATGAATGCATCTGCACATGCATGTGTGTCCATGTGTATGTGTGGATAGTATTATGTATCTATGTGATTGTATTTAGTATGTGTGTATGGATGTGTATGACTATATGTAGTATGTGTGTATTGGGTAGTATGTGTATATTCATGTGTGTTATGTGTGTGTACATATATGTGTATGTGTGGATGCATGTAGTGTGTGGGCATGCGTATGTGTGTGAATGTGTGTTGTGTGAATGCATGTAGTGTGTGGGCATGTGTATGTGTGTGAATGTGTGTTGTGTGAATGCATATAGTGTGTGGGCATGCATATATGTGTGAATGTGTGTTGTGCACATGCATGCGTTTGTGCATGTATGCATGTGTACGTGTATGTTGCAGGATTGGGGTTTACCGAGGTATCAGTACAACAGGCAGGGTTCAAACAGGGTAAAGGCAAAAAGTGAGTAGCAGAGTGGAAGTGCAAAGAGCAACAGGGTCTCCCAGCAACTGTCACTGATTGTAATGGAGAAGAATCAGTAATATGCTTTTGTCAATATACTTTTATTAAACACCAGTTTTGTGCCAGACACCATGCCAGGTGTTAAGAATAGTAAACCAACTAAAAAAGTCCCTTCTATGAAGAACCTTGCATCCAATTGGGAAGACTATTAATTAAGCCAACAATTAAAACAAAGTAGGATTAGAGCTGCCCTGGAGAAAATATCAGCTGCCCTGAGAGGATACATAGCAGGAGTAGCTAGTCTAGGCTGGAAGAAGAAGGGAGTCTTCAACAAAGCAGCAACACCCTTGTCAACCTAGTGGATAAATAGAAATCAACAGGTAAAGAGGGGGAGGAAGAGAATGCTAAGCCCAGGGATATTCCAAGATCTTAAGGAAAGAAGGCCTATGACTTTTGATGAACTCAAAGAAGACCACCATCCTTAGAACATAGAATAAGTGGGTTGGAAAAGAGGGGAAGTGTTTTGTAAAGGATTGTTTGTTTGTTTATGTCAGAGTAAGACTTCATCCAAGCATTAAGAGAAGTTATTAAAGGAACGTATGCAGAGAAGAAACGTGGCCTGATTTGTGGCTTTAAATATCAGTGACTATGGTGTGAATGGTGTATTGGAGGAAAACAACTCAAGACATTGCAATATAAGCATGTTGGTGAAGACATCTAGGCAAGTGACCTGGAGAATGCCAGGGACCAGGGTGGTGACTGAAGGTAGAGAGGCCACTTAAGAAATTGACTTAACCAATCATGGTGGCTTGGGCATGGAAGAGAAGAAAGAAATGGTTAAGAATGAAGTCTGGATTTCCTACTTTGGCTACAGGGGAAATTGGAGTGACATTTGAAGAACCACTTTACAAGTTCACATTGTCTGCAGGTAATAGGGTCTATTAGGTTCGGAATGGAAGTTCAGCCCCTGAAAGGAAGATGACAAGAACAAAGTGGGCCCCACACTCACCTTTGTACTTTCCTTTGGCTTATGACTTTCCATTTGCCCTCCAGTTCCACCAGCCCAACCTCTGTCAAACTGAGTCAGGTTCTGCCAGCAGAGAAGATTGACAGTTTATACCTCAGTTCATACAAGGAAGGAGCTTTGGTAGTGCTTTGGTAGTGCGTTTGGTAGTGCATTTGGCCAGCTGCTAACCAGAAAGTCAGTGGTTTGAACCCTCTGCTGCTCCATGGGAGAAAGATGAGAGAGTCTGCTTCCATAAAGATTTACAGCCTTGGAAACCTTAAGGGGCAGTTCTTCTACTCTGTTCTATAGGGTCTTTATATGTTGGAATCAACTCAATGACAGAGGCTTGGTTTGGTTTAGATTCTGTACAAGGAGCCCTGCCATGCCCTGTCCTAAATCTGTCTTGTAACCTTGGGCTTCTGAAAGTTAATCAGTTGGTACATGTGAAGGACTTTTATCTCCCTAGAAGGACGTTCTTCATTAGTCAAAATTCTTATGTTCATCTGATCTGAGACACTTCAGCATTTTCAATTTTGTATACCATCCATACCATCCAAGAGGACTTTTTTTTTTTTCCAGGCAATGACCCAGAAAAGCTAGTTGAGAACTATCACTAAGCCATTACCAAAAACTATGCTCTGAGATGACAAAAAAAAAAATATATCAGGAAGTCAAAAGTTCTTTCTAGTCATTCATTCTTCCACTTATTCATTTTACTAATATTTATCTAGCCATTCACTAAATATTGGAGTCCTGGGTGGTGCAAACAGTTAATGCACTCAGCTGTTAACTGAAAGGTTGGCAGTTCAAGTCACCCACAGGCATTTCAGAAGAAAGGCCTGGGAATCTATTGAAATCCCTATGGAGCACAGTTCTACTCTGAGACATAAGGGGTCACCATTAGTCAGAATCAACTCAATGGAAATATTTAGCTAAATAGTTAAAATTCTAGCATTCAAGGTATGATAGGCACTGGAGAAACAGAAAAGTTATCAGCCCTTATAGTGTAAACATTCTTCAGGGGAAGACAAGTAAGCAAATAAGCCAACAGTACCTGAGGATGGTCATTTAGATAAAGTAGTCAGGAAGGTCTCTCTGAGCTGCTATCTGAAAAACAAGACCAACCACCTAAAGAACCAGAGAAAGAGTATTCCAGGCAAAGAGAACATCAGGGCAGAAGCTAAGTTTGAGGCAGGGATTTGCCTATTGAGGAACAGAGAGTTGTCCACTGTGTTATGAGCAAGTGGGCAAATGTTTTATATTGAAGATGGTGTGATGGACAGAAACTCTGTCAGTCAAAGCCTCATAAGCCATGATGATGAATTTAGGTTTTATTCTAAATGCAAAGGAAACTATTGAATGCTTTTAAACAGCAAGCAATGAAATTTTGTGGGTTTTAAGGGGTTACTCGGGCTGCTCTATGGAAAATAGACTAGAGTAGACACAAGAAATTACAGTTAAAAGTTGCTGCAGGAGTCCCAGTTCAGAAATACTAAAAGTGGGGAATTGGGGAGGAGGAGGGTGACAGTCTCAGTGGAGATGGAAAATTGTGCAACAGCTTCTGGTAAGGAAAAGGGGTTTAGGGATCAAAGGAGTATCTCTTCTCTGTGCAAGGCACACACTTTCTCTTTCATTTCTGTAAATACTTCCCATTTAATCTCGACTAATGACTTGTGGAAACTATTTATATATTGAATTCACATTTTAGCAAATATCACTGGATTTGGTTCTATTTAAGTCTATTTTCATGTTCTGGCCTATGTGTCAGGTGTATTTCAGGTCACAAAGCAGGAGCTCTCTGTATTTGGTGGGCAGGTTTTTCATTGCTTGGTCAATCTTACCTTCTTTTTCCCTTAACTCCACCCTCCTGGAAAGCCCTTCACTCGCACAGCTGGAAAAGATGATTGTTGGGGGCCAGGACTTTAGTACTGCCCAGCGGGCCAAGGAATTGCTTTAAAAATAGAATACTGAACTGTTCAGCATCCTAGTAAAAAGTCCAGATGCTGTTAGGTGGGAGCACTGGCTAGCTTGAGACTAATCAACAGAGGGGCTTTGGGCATTCTAGACATTTACTTCCTCTGTGCCACTTTAAGTGGGTTTCACTTATAAAGACAACTAGCTCAGGGCTGCCTTCCACGCAGCACCTTTGCATACCATGAAGTCTTTCATATATGACGGCATCACCATGTTTTCTATAACTTCCTCTAGATGGATAAAACACAATGCTGATCGTTGTTGTTGTTAGTGGCCTTTGAGTCAATTCAGACTCACAGAGATCCCATGTGTACAGGGTAGGACTGCTCCATTGGATTTTCAAAGCTGTCACCTTTCAGAAACAGATCACCAGGCCCGTCTTCTGATATGCCTCTGGATGGGTTCAAACCACTAACCTTTTGACTCATAGATGAGTGCTTTACTGTATGTGCCATTCAGGGCCTCCAGTGTCTACCTTTGTTGTAGTCATTAGGTGCCACAGAGTCAGCACTGACTCATGGCCACCCTATGTACAACAGAACGAAACGTTGCCCAATCTGCATGAGCCTCACAGTCCTTGCTATATCTGAGCCCATCCTTGCAGCCACTGTATCAATCTATCTTTTTGAGGGTCTTCCCCTGCTGACCCTCCACTTTACCGAGCATGATACCTTCTCCAGGAAATGGTCCCTTCTGACAACACGACCAAAGTAAGTGAGACGTAGTCTGGCCATTCTCACTTCCAAGGGGCACTCCAGCTGCACTTGGTCCAGGGTAGATATAGCTCTCCTGGAAGTCCATGATACTTTCAGCATTCTTTGCCAATACCACAACTTAAAACCAGCAACTCTTCCTCTGTCTTCTTCATTCAATGTCCAGCTCTCACAAGCATATGAGGAGATTGAAAGTATCAATGTGTCAGGCACAGAATGCTGAGAGTACCTTGGACTGATAAAAGAACTAAGAGATCAACTCTTCTTCCGTCTTCTTCATTCAATGTCCAGCTTTCATATGCATATGAGGTGATTGAAAACACCATGGCTTAGGTTACTCAAAACTCATTGCCATTGAGTCAGATCTAACTCATAGTGACCCTTCCTTGGGTTTCTAAGGCAGTATCACTATGAAAATAAATTGCCCAGTCTTCTTCTTTAGGAGTGGCTTATGGGTTGGAACTGCCAATCTTCTGATTAGCAGTCAAATGCCTTAGGCACTATGCCACTAATAATCTTCAAAGAGGCATCTTTGCTCTTCAGCACTTCAAGGAGATCATTTGCAGTAGATTTGTCCAGTGCAATATGTCATCTGATTTCTTGACTGCAACTTCCATTGGTGTTGACTGTGGACTAAGTAATATGAAATCTTTGACAACTTCAATTTTCTCTCTGTTGAGGTGTACCCATAATGCAGACTGTAGTCTTCAACTTCATCAGTAAGTGCTTCAAGTCATCTTGACTTTCAGCAAACAAAGTTGTGTCATCTGCATACGGCAAGTTGTTAAGGACTCTTCCTCCAACCCTGATGCCTCATTGTTTTTCATATAGTCCAGCTTCTTGGATTACTTGCTCAGTATACAGACTGAATAAGTATAGTGAAAGGATACAACCTTGATGCATTCCCTTCCTGATTTTACCCCATACAGAATCCCCTTGTTCTGTTTGAATGACAGCCTCCTGGTCTATGTACAGGTTCCTCATTAGCACAATTAAGTGTTCTGGAACTCCCATTCTTCTCAATGTTATCCACAATTTGTTATGAGCCTTTGCATTCAACTGTCTGCCTTAGCCCCGGGACAAAGAAAGCCCTTTCAATAAAACCAAATGTACACAAACTGATGAATGTAAAACAAATTCTGCTCTGTAAATTTGCATCCAAAGCACAATTAAAAAAAAAAAGGTATTGATTGACCCCACTTTATCTCCCTTCCTAAATAGATTTGTCTCTTTTTTTCCTGTAAAATTTGCACCCCCTGAGGGCACAGAATCTGCTGAATGTCATTCATGCCTCAATGTTCTCTGCCAGCTAAACCAGAGCTGGTCACAATTACCTCCTAGAGAGTGACCCTGAGCAGCTTAGGGCACTGAAGGAAGGTACTGGAGGCTTTTCTACGTGTGTATTCAAGTGTGGGACTTTCTCAGCATGTCCCTGGAAGGAAAATTTATGGGGAGTGACTGGTGACAGAGGATGAAGCTGGCACTGTTCTCCATCTGGTGATCTGAGCAGATTGTAGCTTTATTTAGTTCAGATGCTGCTGCTCTTCGTCCTTTTGTAGGATTTCAGCTGTCTCATTCAATTGCTTCTCGGGACTAAATATTCCTTCTAAAACATTTTCACTTCTAATAATACAACCAACCTAGTATTTCTAAACTATTTATACATAAAAACTTTTTAATTGTGCCTCTTTTTTGAAAAGAATTTTTAAAAAGATAAACTGTTCCCTGTTATTTTATTACCATATTATCCCCATAGCAGTTATGGTGTCAGTTGTCTGCATATTAACATTTACCTATCAGAAAGAAAGGGAGCTAAGCATATGGCTTACCTTTCTGTCCATTCTAACTGCTTCAAAGGTTTTCAGTAGTAGATATTAAGATGGGGGTGGGGGGAATACCAAAATTCAACATCTCAAGACTATTTTTTCCCTACACAAGGACTCCTTTAAAATATGGAAATCAGACTATCTATTCAGGAAGGGATTTAAGTTGTCTGTCACTTGAACCATAGCACTGGCTTTGAGGCCTCCTATAGGTACATTTGCCCAATTTTTTTTTTTTTAATTTATTCTGGTGGAAACACACAACAAGACATTCACCAACATAGCAACTTCCACAATTGCAGCTCAGGGACATTGATGACATTTTTCAGGTTGCACCACCATTATTGCTATCCTTTTCCAAAATATTGCACCACTTACTAGCATAAACTCAGTGTCCCCCAAACAAAATCTTCCCCCTTTCCCCTCCCTCCTCCTCCTGATAACTACTACTAATCTTTGATATATATATAGAGAGAGAGAGAGAGAGAAGTTTGGGCATTCCTGCTTCCGTAGTGAAACTGCCTCGGAAACCCAAGGAGGGGTCGCTATGAGTCGGGGCCGACTCGATGGCAGATAACAACAACAACAACAAATATATATATATATATATATATATATATATATATATATATATATATATATATATATATATATATATATATATATATATATATATCTCCCCAACTTATCTAGGAATTTAGCCTCCTCTCCCCTCCCATCTCTGGTAACCAACAAAGTAGGTTTCCAACTATGTGTATACTATTCTAGACTTTTTAAAATAGTGGACTCATACAGTATTTGTCCTTCTGTGATTGATTTATTTCACTCAGCATAATGTGCTCCAAGTTCATTCACATTATGCAGTGATTTACATAGTGTACATTATTCTTCAGAGTTGACTAGTATTCCATTGTGTGTATATACCACAGTTTGGTTATCCACTCCTTGGTTAATGGGCACACTTAGATTGTTTCCATCTCTTTGCTAGTGTGAATAGTGTCGCCATAAACATGGGTGCGCTTACATCTATTCATGTCCTGCCTCTCATTTCTTTAGGATAAATACCTAGTAATGGAATTGCTGGGTCAAATGGTATTTCTATCTCCAACTTTTTAAGGATTCACCACCCTGATTTCCACAGTGGTTGTATCATGTTTTCATTTTCATTTGATTCAATGAATTTTTTTTTATTATTTTACATTTTATATCTTCTGTTACCCAATAGTGTTTGAGCAGGATATTATTCAGTTTCAACTTATGTCCTTTTCTTTTCTGATCCTTCCATTATTGATTTCTAATTATAGAATTGTGATCTGAGAAGGCGCTTTGTAATATTTTGATATTTTTTAATTTATTGAGGCTTGCTTTGTGTCCTAACATATGATCTATTCTGGAGATGACCCATGTGCAGTAGAAAAGAACATGTATTGCATTTTTGTTGGGTGGAGTATTTTCTATATATGTCTCTGAGGTCAAGCTGGTTGATTGTGTTGTTGAGATCTTCTGTATCTTTGTTGAATTTCTTTCTAGTTGTTCTGTCTTTCATCAAAAGTGGTGTGTTAAAGTCTCCTACTACTATTGTGGAACTTACTGTTTCTCTGTTTAATTCTATTAGTGTTTGCTTTATGTATTTTCTGATCCAACAACTTCTAATTGTATATCATTGCCCAGAGCAAATCACATAGCCTCCCTCGTGTGCAAGGAAGGCTGAGAAACATGCTTTGTTGTTGTTGTTAATCTGGGCAATCTCTTAATTTTCTATTAATATATTAATTTTCACCTCAGTGAAACCAGGGAGTAAGGAAGGAAAGAAGAAAAAGGAGAATGAACATCAAGTTGGCATCTACACACTCTTACCACATTGGTCCCCCTGCTTCCCTCCCTTCATCTGCAGCCAGAGTAAATTTATTGTAAGTTCATCAGATTGTATCACTCACATTCAAAAATATTCAGTGCTTCCATCACCCATGAAGTAAAATATAAAGTCTTTACAATTGCTGATAAGATCTTTTCTGCCCTTACACTTACCTTTCAAACTTCTTCTCCTATCAGTCTTCCCCTTAGTCACAATGTCCCTGCCATAGTGCTGTGTTTCCTTCTACATGAACAGACCAACCATGCTCTCACTTCTGAATCTTTACATTTACTACTCCTTCCACCTGGATTGTTCTTCCTTCAAGTATCCTCACTGTTTTCCTCTAGGTTCCCACAAATTTGCACACAAATGTCTGTATCACCAAGACCTTATATAAAATGGAACTACCACCCCTTCATGCATGCTACTCTCACGTTCTGCTTTATTCTTCTTTTTTAACAATTAACCTCTCTGATATGTCATGTATATTCTTTATTGAGAGCATGTGTTCTCATTTTAGAATACATAAGAGCAAGAACTTTGTTTTCTTCACTGTTATATCTAGTATAGGGCCTGATACTCAATAAATAGTCCCTAAATGAAAGAATGAAGTAGGGAAGTGTTTGCAGAGAACTGGTAGGAAGAGAAAGTGTTGTAGCATTTCCTCTGCCCTTCTTGTATGTTCTTTGTTTTCACTCCCAAATTGAATGAGGAGGATCACAAGAGGACCAATCGTAGAGCTTGAGGCTTTGCAAAAAAAGAGAGCCTAACATCACACTCATTGTTGCACGTTTGCTGAACTAGAGAATTCTGAGGAAAGGGGTTAGTTGGAGTTTCCTAAAATAGCAGGAAATGGGAATAAAAGGAGGGAATGGGAGTATAGAGAGGTAGAAAGGCATGAGTCTTCCTATTGGCCAAATATTGACAATGAAGGCAGCCAAATTGTGGCCCAATTGAAAGGGCCAACCCAAGTGCCATCCATGCTAGAAACGCCCAACAGAAAACAAAAATTGTGAAGATGCACTTTCAGAACACAGGATATGGAGATGTATTTAGTAACCTGCTACAGAAACATTGCCAAGGTCTAAAAAAGCTCCTGTTCAGAGGTCTGCAGCTGGGAGAACTCTTAAAAATACCCCTAAGAAAGTCTCATAAGAGAAGAACCTGTGGCTGAACATCTTGCATTTAATTATATAACCATATGTCTGTATAACAAAACAACTACCCATCTGTCAGCTTGGCTTACTTGTGTGTCGTTATGATGCCAGAAGCTATGCCATTAGTATTTCAAATACAAGCAGGGTCACCTATGTTTCAGCAGAGCTTCCACACTAAGACAGACTAAGAAAAAAGGTCTAGTGAGTTACTTCCAAAAATTAGTCAATAAAAAGCCCATGGATCACAACAGACTATTGTCTGATATAGTGCTGGAGGATGAGCTTCCTAGGTTGGAAGGCACTCGAATAAACAGTGGCTGCAGCAATGGACTCAAGCATACCAACAATTGTGAAAATGGTGCAGGACAGGGTGACATTTCTGTTGTGTATAACATTACCATGAGTTAAAGCCAACTCCACAGAAATGAACAACAAATATAACCAAGAAAACTATAATAAGCAACAAAACCCAAAAGGCCAAACCCACTGCCATCAAGTTGATTTCAATTCATAGCTTCCAAGGTTTCCAAGATGATAAATCTTTAAGGAAGTAGATTGCCCCCTCTTCCTTCTGTGGAATAGTTGGTGGGCTTGAACCACCAACCTTCTGGTTAGCAGTCAAATGCCTTAGGCATTACATCACCAGAGCTCCTTATAATAAGCAATAGAAACTAAAAAAGAAAAGAAACAAAAAGTAGAAGAATTTCCATCCCTTTCTCTTTTATTCTCTCTTCCAGGCACTAATCCTGGTGAGTAGGAAAGAGTGTGAAGAAAAGAAAATTAAAGAATAAACCATTAGCCTCTTTCCCATTATTGGTCCCTGACATGTGGGTTACACCTGACCTATGGAAAGGAGAAAAGATTGAATTGAATAAGAGATGAAAATTTTACTTCTGAATTAAAACCTGCTGAGCACCAGAACCACTGAGGTGCAAAGCAAGACAGAAATGCAAAGGCAGTGAGGTTTCACCAGCAGAAGACCTAAGGCTGATTCAGAGCAGAGTCAAATCGGACTCACTTGAAGAAACCATGATTTTCTGGGAGGGAAAGCACTATCTGTACCAGCAAAACTGTCCTCAAAAACCAGGCCCATACCACAACTGTCTAGTGCTCCTGAGTCCTCTCACAGTGTTTGTGCTAAGGAATACTATGTCCCTGTGGCACATTCAAAAGATCTTTCGCTGAGTTATTGACCTAAGTGCAAGGTGCTCCAATTATCTATGATCAACTCTGGTTTCATACAATCACTGTTCATGGATGTAACTGCTCCAAAGCACTAGGTCAGGAAAGATTCCACCATCCACCATTTCAATCTATCAGAACCCCAGGGGAACCTTCCACCTTATGGTCCAATGCCTAGGATGGGTGAGTTGCTATTCTTACTCTTAAAGTACCATAGGTTTCGTACATCCTCTTCCAAGGATGATCCAAACTCACTTCTGTTGAGTCAGATCTGACTCACAGAAACTCCTCCATGGGTTTGCAAGGCAGTATCTCTACTGTAGATTGCCCAATCTTCCTTCCAAGGAGTGGCTGGTGGGTTTGAACTACGAGCTTTCTGGATAGCAGTCAAATGTCTTAGGCACTATGCCACAAAAGCTTACTTATTATATGTTGTTGTTTTGTTAAGTGCTGTCAGTTTGGTCCTGAATCATAGTGACCTTAAATATACCAGAATGAAACAATATCAATCCTGCACCATCCTCACAATTATTGCTGTTTGAGCCTATTGTTACAGCCACTGTGTCAATTTATCTCATTCAGGGCCTTTGTTTCTTGCTAGCCCTTTAGTTTACCAAGCATGATGTCCTTGTCCAAGGATTCATCTCTCCTGATAACATGCCCAAAGTAAGTGAGACAAAGTCTTGCCATTTTCACTTTTAAGGAGTATTCTGGTTGTACTTCTTCTGAGGCAGATTTTATCCAATGGGCACCCTAAGAAAGCAAACCATGCTCAGCAATTCCCAAGTGATATTCTATCTCCACCTACATAGGAAGCAGTGGCCAAAGTCACTCACAAAAGAGCAAAAGATAAAAGTAGGCCACCTGGTTAGCAGGGCATCCTCCCATGTTAACTATCTCTATGATAATAAAAAAGGTGTATTAAAGGCTGACAGCAAATCTAACTTAGGTGAATGACTCACAAGTTCAGCAATTAATCAACTCACTATGGAGCATGGTTGACATCTGTCCCAAAATGCTCTTCTTACTTGAGTCAAATGAGTTCTTAATAATGATACTAAAGAGTAGAACTGAGATATTTAAAAAAAAAAAGTAAAGTACAACCATTTAATTTTTAAAAATAGGTTACACCAACTTTTGCCAATTAATTGGATTTTCCATTAGTTGAGACAAAAATGCATGCATTGGAATTGCATTCTTTGAGTGGGTTATTAGTGCTCACATTGAGACATGAGGCTGCATATTTTATCTATTAACTTAGGTAGCGTTTACTCATCTGCACCAAAGAATTTACACATTGGTATTAAATGTAAGTCAAGCTTTGCTTTGATGTCAAGAGTATGTTGTGGCTTTTACTTGTATTATTTGGAAATTTTTTTGGACTGTGTTTGATTTTCTGTTTTCCAGCATCTCTGCAGAAGGCAGAAGCACATCAAAAGTTTCATTAGTGCCCTCTATCATCAAGAGACATTAGAGAAGTCTTAAAAATATGGTCTTTTCAGGAATGTGGTACTTTTATACAGGTAGCTCAAAACCTTTTACAACAGAATCTTTTATAATAGGTGTTATTTTCTGTTTTATAGAATTTAGAGGGCATGTAAAAACTAGTCTAAGGCCTGTGAGTAGATCTGGGGGAAAAAAAATCAAACAATAAAATATTGTGGTTGAGGTCTTAGCCCATAGGCTATACTTCTTAGAAAAAATGATTTCTTTTTATCACAGTAAAAGAACACTGGTGGTGCATCAGTTAATTGCTCAGCTGCTAATGAAAAGATGTTTTGAACCCACTCAGAGGCTGTGCAGCAAAAATACATAGTGATCTGCTTCCATAAAGATCACAGCCACAAAAACCCTATGGGGCAGCTTTGTGCTGTCACATAGGACATCTATGCATCAAAAATTGACTTGACAATGGCACCCAACACAACACCATACCACTTTAATCACCAATGACAATACACCTAGGCATCTGACACCTGACTAAAAACAAACTTGACCAATCAAGGGAATTATTTATTCAACAAACATTTGTTAAGTTCTACTGTGTACCTGAGACTAGTCTGTGAATGAAGGATAGAGCAAAGAGCAAAGTTCTCATGGAATTTACATATTTGGAAGGGATACAGACAATGAAAAAGATAAATATATTGTTGTTGTTGTTGTTGTTGTTGTTGTTATGTGCTATTGAGTCGTCTCTGACTCACAGCGACCTTATGTATAATAGAATAAGACACTGCCTAATCCTGTACCGGCCTCATGATCCCTGCTATACCTGAGCCTGTTGCTGCAACCATCGTGTCAATCCATCTTGTTGAGGGTCTTCCCCTCTTTTGTTGACCCTCCACCTTACCAAGCATGACATCCTTCTCCAGAGAATGGTCCCATCTGACAACATGACCAAAGTAGGTGAGATGAAGTCTGGTCATTCTTGCTTCTAAGGAGCATTCTGGCTGCATTTCTTCTAGGACAGATTTGTTAGTTCTTTTAGCAGTCCACAGTATTTTCAGCATTTTTTGCCAACACTACAACTCAAGAGTATCAACTCTTCTTTGGTCTTTCTTATTCATTGTCCAGCTCATACATGCATATAAGGCAATTGAAGATACCATGCTTAACATACTACACAAAACATTGTTCCACTTCCTACTTTGGTGAGTAATGAATGGGATCTTAAAAGCTTGCAAGCTGCCATTTAGATGCAACAATGGGTCTCTCCTTGACCAGAGCAAAGAAGAATGAAGAAAACCAAAAAATTCATTGATACAATCAGTCCTAGTGACTGGTACACCATCCAATCTGCAGCCTATACAACTATGAGACCAGAAGAACTAGATGGTGCCCAGCTACCAATGTCAACCACCTGGAAGAGGATCTATGTAGGAGATCCTGGATAGAGAGGGAGAACAATACCAACAAAACTCAAAATTATTTGGAGAAAAACAAAAGGAGGGAGGACCAGGTTTGCTGGTCTAATAAAGCCTGGTGGAACCACTGAGACTATGGGCCCTAGCTGCCCTTCAGGTCTGGAATTGAACCCACACCTGTGGCTTCCAGCCAAGCAAAAGACAGGCATATGAATTGAACATTTACCTGAGGTAGATACACTCCTTGGAGAGAACAATCATGGGAGAAAGAAGGGCTGCTTATGCACAGGAAGACAGTTCAGGGGGCAGGAATGCATGAAAGGATGGACACAGGGTAAGAGGTAACTATTAGGAGGAAGTAGGAGGAAAGCTGTTGCATTGTGGTATATTGTGGCCAATATCATGAGACAAAGTGTATGTGAACTGCTGTATGGAAAATGAATATTCTCTGTAAATTTTCATCCAAATCGCAATTAAAAAAAAAAAAGAAAGAAAAAGAAAATACCATGGCTTAGGTTAGGCACATTTTACTCATCAAGGAGACATCTTTGCTCTTCAGCACTTGAGAGAGGTCTTTTGCAACAGATTTGCCCAATGCAATACATCATGATGTCTTGACTGCTGTTTCCATTGGTGTTGATGGTAGAACCAAGTAATATGAAGTCTTTGACTACATCAGTCTTTTCTCCATCTACTGCAATGCTGCTTATTGGTCCAATTGTAAGGAAAGGGAGAGTAGTCAGAGGAGATGAGTTCAGACAAGTGACAGCAGCTAGATTATGGAAATGCTAGCGGGTAATTTAAAGCTTCTGGCCTTCCCTTTGAGTTGCATAGACAGGAAGCTCTTAGAGTGTACCAAATAGAAGAGTGACAAGATGTGACTTATATCTTAACAAGATTTTTGAATTGCTAAGAATAGACTGAAACAGATAAGGAAAGAAGCAGGAAGACCAATTAGGAAACTACTGCACTAAGCAAGGGGAGAAAAATGACAGTGTCTTAGACCAAGGTGATAATGGTGAAAATGATTGCACATGGTCAGTGTCAGAATATATTTCATTAGTATAACCAGTGAGATTTACTATGGGATAGGAATAAAAGAGAAGAATGAAGGATGCCTCCAAGGTACTTTGCCTGAGGAATTAGAATAATAGAAGTGTCATTTATTGAGAGGAGAAGGCTGTGGGAGAATCTGGTCTGGTAGGAAATTTCAGGAATCAGTTGGGACATACCAACCTTGAGATGCTATTTAGATTTATAAGTGAGAAATCTGAAGAGGCAATTGGGTATACAGGATTGAGTTAACAAGAAGTTTGGGCAGGAGATACAGATTTACAACTTGTTGAAACAGAAATGACATTACATGTATTTGTTTTTGTTATACTTCCCCGCAAGCCAAAACAAACAAACAAACAAACCCACTGGCACCAAGTTGATTCCGATTCATAGAGACCCCCATTGGGTTTCCAAGGCTGTAAATCTTTACATAAGTACTTTGCATCCCCCCACCGAGCAGCTGGTAAGTTTGAACCACTGACCTCCTGGTTAATGGCCAAATGACTTACCCACTATGCCACCAGAGCTCCTTATACTTCCCCATAACACTTGTTACTTCCCTGCAGAAAGACCATGTGATTTGATAATGCATGGGCTATGGCCCTGTCTGTGACTTGTGACAGTTCTACTCTCTCCTTATGGGAAGAATTATCAAAATGACTTGCCACAATCTGTTCAATGTTATAGCCCTCCTTATTTATAGCTTTCTATGGTGGCGTAGTGCCTAAGGCATTTGACTGCTAAATAGAAGGTTGGCAGTTCAAACCTACCAGCGATTCTGCAGAAGGAAGACTGGGCAATCTACTTCCATAAAGATTTACCACCTTGGAAATCCAAAGCATTGATGTGAGTTGGAATGGACTCAATGGCAGTGAGTTTGATTTTTTTTTTTTTTTTTAGTTTATATCCAAAAAACCAAAAAAGATGTTAGACAGTTTACAATGTTAAAACATATAAAATAGGAAAACTATAGTTTAAAAAAGTAGAAGTGGCATATTGAAAAAGCACTTAAATAAGCAAACCAAGCATTCATGAGTAGGAGATTGCTATAAGTTCTTTTTATGATCATCACACTTTGATGGTAGGGAAAAAGAGAGAAGTTATCATTTTTTCTTATCTCACTTCTGGAAAAACATTAAATGTAGTGTTTGAATCAATGAATTGAAAGTTTTGTACTGATCAGTGATACCTAATCACAAAAATTTTTTGATTTCCGGTATTAATTAAACATTATCTCCTAAGAAATTTTAAAAGATGACCTGATAATAAATGTATCACTCCTGATACACCAAAAAAAAGAAAGCACCTCTTCTGTTTTAAAAGCGTTGAGGAAAGTGGACCAGTGATAAACAGATGACAAGGACCCAGCTGGGAGCAGAAAAGAGATTCTGAGGAAGGAGTTATTTCAAAAAGGGCTGGACCTCCCAGACGACTGGGACTGCTGTGAAGATTGTGAGTGCTGTAGTGACTATCTTACTTATTCTTATTCAGATAATACTTTGAGGCCTGACATATCTTCTGTGGTTCTTTCTCTTAATAAGAAACTGAGTTAAGTCACAGTAGGGGAGTTCTTCCCAACACATCGATTACTCCACACAATTGTCACAAAAAAGAACGCTGGGCTGAAAGAGTATTTCACCTTCAGGTCACAGGTGTCAAGTAGGTAAATTATACCTGGTCCCTGTAATTTAAAAATTTGGTGTTGAGTGTTCAATTAAATTGGGCTTTGGGTGTGCATTAGCAAAACTATTAATTATTTCGAAAGGAAGGGGGACAATCTACTTTCAGAGTGATTCATAGAGACCCCCATTGGGTTTCCAAGGCTGTAAATCTTTACATAAGTACTTTGCATCCCCCCACCTCAGAAACCCAAGGATGGTGGCTATGAGTTGGATTCAATTAGACAACAGTGAGTTTGGTTTGTTGTTTTTGTTGTTGTTGTTGTTATGTGCCGTTGAGTCAGACCCAACTCATAACGACCCCTCCTTGGGTTTCCAACGCAGTATCCCTATGGAAGTAGATTGCCCAACCTTCCTTCCAAGGAGTGGCTGGTGGGTTTGAACCTCCAGCCTTCTGGTTAGCAGTCAAGTGCCTTAGGCACTATGCTACCAGAGCTCTTTATGGTTTTTGAGTAATAATTATTTATTATTTTTTAATTCTTTTCTCTGTAATTTCTCTAACCAATTTAGAGACAGTATCTATAACAACTGGAATGAGTTCAATACTATAACTGAATGATAAATTTAATTTTGAGCTTCTATGTTTTAAAAAACCATTGGACTATATTCTAAAAATATAAGTTTTCAAAATATCTATAAATTTGCATCATAAAGCATATTTTCTTTTGTTGTAAATCTGTGAAATATTTATTGCATGGATTTTAATGCCAGAGACACTAGGTGATAGTAGAAAATGCTCTCAACCATTCTTTTGCAAATGATACAGACTATAAATGATTAATATCTAGTCCTTATACAAAATGTGTAGCATTGCATAAAAAGCAAAAAAAAAAAAAAATCAAAGAATTAGAGCACACAAAAACTGAGTCCTGATTGTACAATTTTAAAATAGAAAGGGTTTAGGAAATAGAAATCAATACTTAATATGTCCCTTAGGCATCTTCTTCCAAATATCAGATATTTCAAAAACAAAAGTTTAGAAACTGCTGATTGCTATCAATTAATGATGCCTAAATTGTTGATATTCTGTAATGTTGACTAAAGAAATGATCATAAGATTTAAGCAAGGATTACAATATACATTGTATGTTGTTGTTGTTGTTGTTGTTATGTGCCGTCTAGTCGGCCCCGACTCATAGCGACCCCTCCTTGGGTTTCCGAGGCAGTATCACTACGGTAGTAGGATTGCCCAACCTTCCTTCCGAGGAGTGGCTGGTGGGTTTGAACCGCCAGCCTTCTGGTTAGCAGTCAAGTGCTTTAGCCACTAGAAAATGAGTGAATCACATAAGTGATCCACAGGGAATGGGAGAAATGATGCAAACTCAAGAGTACAGGACTTGTCATCTGGAGATCACTAACCAGCTTGAGACAATTTTTATTTTGAGAAAATGCAGATTTATTATTAAAACAATTTTTGAATTTTCCAGAAAAGCTAAAAATCTGGACTTTTATGTAAGATTTCACGATTTTTGATGAATTTGTTTCTGATCTTAAATGAAAAAGGTGGACGTCTAAAAAGATTAATATTACAAATACCAGCAGAGTTACCCATAAACCAAACAAACCAAACTCACTGCCACCAAGTCAGATCCAACTCATAGCGACCCCTCCTTGGGTTTCTGAGACAGTATCACTACGGAAGTAGATTGCCCAATCTCCCTTCTGAGGAGTGGCTGGAAGGTTTGAACTGCCAGCCTTCTGGTTAGCAGTCAAATGCCTTAGGCACTATGCCACCAGAGCTCCTTGAATTACCCATAGTAGAAAGATTTCATACCTTAATCTTTGTTTTTAGCCAGATTTGTTGTTATTAGGTGCCATTGAATCAGTTCTGACTCATAGCTACTCCATATACAACATAATGAAACACTGACCAGACAATGTTTAGTCAGGTTAATTCCTGTTTAATTTTCCAATATTCAACTCAATCATCTTTTTCTGATTTGAATGCTTTTCTTATGGGTATTCATATTCCCTGCACATAACTTTTTATTCTTACTTAACATTCTATGATGTAATCATTGATTCACTCATCCCACTCTCCCAAGCTTCCTTTCCCCAACTGCCACTCCAATCATTTTCATTTGATCATCAAAAGGTAGTAGGTATGTAATTTGGAAAGATGGAACAGTTAGAGCCATAGAATGGAAAGAAGAAGTAAAATTATCTCTCTTTCTAGATGGCATGATAATAGGCCAGGAAAACACCAGAGAATCAATTATAAAACTAATTCAAATAAGAAAACAATTCAATAAGAATGAGGGATATAAAATTAACATACAAAACTAACAACTTTCATCTATGCAAACAATAAAGTTAGAGGACATAATGATAGAAAATGCCAATTAAAATAGCAACAAAGGAGAATAAATTTAACAAGAAATGTGCAAAATCTATACAAGGAAAACTTAAAAATATACCTGAAAGAAACAAAAGTGGATTTAAACATGAAAACCCTTTTTCTTAGATAGAGCAGCTCAACATTAAAGATAATAGTTCTCCAGGGGTTAATTTAAAAATTCAATGCAATTCCAGTGGAAATACCAACAAGCTAGTTAATAGAGATAGAAAATCTGACACTAAAATTCATGTAGGAAAATGTACATGTAGGAAAATAACAAAAATAGAAAACTATGGAGAGGAATTATCCCAAGCAGACATTAAAGCACACTAGAAAATCTTTATAATTAAATCAGTGTGGTAATGGCACATAAATAGACAAATAGATCAATAGAACAGAATAGAAAGTCTAGAAATAGACACAGTATATGTGATTAAGGTCACATTTCAAATTACTGGGATAAAGATGGACTTTTTATTAAATAATGCTGGGACAGCTGCATGGCCATTTGCAAATGATAAAATTATATTGATATCTCACACTATACACTCCTAATGCAATGTTGTTGTTGTTGTTGTTGTTATGTGCCGTCGAGTCAGACCCAACTCATAGCGACCCCTCCTTGGGTTTCTGAGGTGGTATCACTACAGAAGTAGATTGCCCCATCCTCTTTCCGAGGAGTGGCTGGTGGGTTTGAACCACCAGCCTTCTGGTTAGCAGTCAAATGCTTTAGGCACTATGCTCCATTAGGAATATACATTTAGGTTCCTATTCCATTTTCCTAATGGAATAGGAACCTAAATGTAAAACATAAAAGCATTCAAATACTAGAGAAAATCGTGGGTGAATTCTTTAATCTTGCTGTAAAGGAAAGCTTCCTAAATATATCTCAAGTTTAGAGGTGATAAAATAAGATTGATAAATTTGTCTACATAAAAATAAAAATTTTATGGGGAATAAAACATAAACAAGGTAAAAAAATTACTAACTAGAAGAATATATTTGCAACATACACAACAAAAGGCTAAGATCACTATAACTAAAAGACCTCTTAAAAATTGAGAGACATCAATGGAAGATACTGTTGAGAAAATGCAAAAACAAGCCACAGACTGGGGGAAAAAATTTGCAAAACACACATTTGGAAACAGACTTGTTTCCAAAACATTTAAATGACTCTTTTTTTTAAGAGTTTGTTTTACTTTCAACATTTAGTGTACATTTAGTTTCACTCCCATTTACCCTAACCCAGTCTCCTGCCCTCCCTGCCAATAACCCTCCTCCCCCCAGTGCCCCTCATAGCTATACACTCCTGTTTGTCCTGCATTTTCTCCTTGAGAATGTTGCCTGCCTGGTGCCCCATGGTCGATTGCTTCAAGGGATACATTTCCGTGGAGTATGTGGGTGCATCACCCTGGGTTGAGTAGTTTGTATGTACATCTTGTTTACTATTGGGCTGAGAGCCAGCCCCTGGGAGTGAGCTTTGTTCCAGGCCCAGAATGTATCCCAGGACCATAATATTGGGAGTCCCACCAGACTCCATCTGACCAGTAATTCTTGTCATTATTGAGCTTTTGGATTTTGTTCCATGTTTTTCCTCCCACTCTATCCAGAATCTCCAGATTTGATCCTTTCCTGAATGGTTGGCATTGGTAGCTGGGCACCAACTAGTTCTTCTGGTCTCAAGGGCCATCATGTCCTAAGGTTCATTTCTTCCAAATGCCCTTGTTTTTTTTTCACTCTTCTTCACTTCCAATGATAGGAGAACATTAGCTGCCTCTTAGATGGCCACTTGAAAGCTTTTAAGATCCCCATTGTTTCTCACCAATGTAAGATGAGGGACAAGTCTTTTATGTATTTTGTTGTGCCAGTTGAGTCTGGTGTCCCCAGTATTATGGTCCTGAGATGGTAGCTCAATTGGATCTCTCTCTCACAGTGTCTAGGTGTCTGTAAAGGATCACTCTATGTCTGTCTTCTGTTTTTCCGTAAGGATTGGAGGTATTTTGTATCACTGGTATCTGTGCAAGGTTAGCTTCAGCTGAATCTATCCTTGGTCTAGAGTATACTTTTGTTCACTGACTTCCATCTGATCCTCTCAGATATTTAACTGTTTATCTGTAGCCTGGTGTTTGGTGTTAATGGTAATGCAGTATGTGGACACAGTGGTTGGTATTAGCATCTGTCATCTATCTCTTGTGTGCACAATTTGATGTCCTACCTTTTCCTAATGTTACCATGGTGGTCACAGACTCTTTCCGTATATTCCCTTAAAACTCACCAATAAGGTTCCTCTACACAAGCAAAGAGATTGCTGAAAATAAAATAAGGAAATCAATACCATTTACAATAGATATAAAAAAAAATTAAATACTTGGTAATTAATCTCACCAGGGACACAAAAGACCTGTACAAAGAAAACTACAAAACACTACACCAAGAAACCATAAAAGAAGAAGTTCTGGTAAGATGGAGGAATAGGCAGACAGACTGCACAGACCCTCTTCAACAAAGAAAAGGGGAATCAATTAACACAGATACAGAAGATAATCCTGGAGCCCTGCGCTTTGAAGGGAAGGATATAGAAGTGGACTAAACTCCAATTAGTGGAAGAACTTGAATGAAAACACCAAAAAAGGAGGCATACGGAGCTACAGTCTGTCAGCAATCCTGATGGCACCAATAGCTTGGATATAGCCAAGTGGTGTTAGAACCTAAAAATTGGCCCTCCTAGCCAGGGGCTGAATGGAGGACTGCACTGGTGGCTGGTGAATAAAAGGGGAAGCAGTGAAGAGGAAGGCAAGCTGAGCTGTGGACTTTTGCCTGTTCAGAGGACACAGCCATTTTGAACGTTTACAAGCAGTTTGATCATTTTGGATAGTTAAAGCTACAGCATTCTCGCAGATTCCAGGGACTTAAGAATAGGTTCCAATTATTTTTCATTTCTTTTGGTTATGTTCCTGTGTGTTTACACAGTGTGTTTTCTGTCCACTTGCTTTTACTTTTTTGATGGTAAACTGAATGTTGTTTTTGTCTAACATCTAACTGAGTGGGAAACAGTAACAGTGCCCATACAATACAACCACACCCACAACTCCTGCAGCTTCACTTACTGAGTGAGAGCCACCACTTCCTTCTCCACCAACTGGCCAAAGATAAACAACCGTCAAGAACAGCCTAACTCCCCTTAACTACTCTTCACAAACAGTTAACAGGGATCTAAATACTACAATGTCACAATGTCTCAGAGACAACAAACAATCACAGTCCACCCAAAGAAGCAAGATAAAGTGGTAGAAACAAGGGAGTAGGATAAAGACCCACAACACAACCCTGAGGAAGAAGTAGCATTGGAACTCTGTGATAAGGAATTCAAAAGAATTATATTTAGGTATCTTGAAAGGACTGAGAGACAGATCAAGGAAAACACTGACAAAATTAAGGAAAGCACATACAAAACCCTAAAACAATTTCAGAAGAAAATATAAGAACAAAATGATAAAATAAATGAAAAATTAGAAATGATACAAAATCTACAGATAGAAATCCAGAAGATTAATACTAAAATTTCATAAATAGATAAAATATTGAAAGGGAAAAGAAGTAGAAGTCAATCAATGGAAGACAGAATTATTGAGATTGAAGACAAATACCTGAATGCTTCTTTGGAAAGGGATCAATCAGAAAAAAGACCAAAACAAAATGAAGAAAGCCTAAGGATCATGTAGGATACCTTAAAAAGGAATAACATACATGTAATTGGAATTCCAGAACAGGAAGAGACAAATAAAATCACTGAGAAAACTGTCCAATATTTGTTGGAAGAGAACTTCCCTGATATGATGAAAGATGAAAATATATCCATTCAGGAAGTCCAATGAACCCCAAACAGGATAGACCTCCCCCCAAAATTCACCAAGACATATAATCATCAAACTCATCAAAACTAAAGACAAAGACAGAATACTGAAGGCAGCACAGGAAAAACAAAAAGTTACTTATAAAGGACAGCCAGTAAGAATAAACTCTGATTTCTTAGAAGAAACCATGCAAGCAAGAAGACAATGGGATGGTATATATAAAACCCTGAAAGAGAAAAATTTTCAACCAAGAATTATATAACTGCAAAAATTGTCCCTTGAATATGAAGGTGAAATTAGGAGATTTCCAGATAAGAAGAAATTAAGGGGATTTGTTAAAACCAGACCAAACTTACAAGAGATACTAAATGCAGTCCTTTGAATAGAGAACCAATAAAAACAAAAAACAACTGACTATTAATATACAAGATGAAATAACCCAGAAACCAACACAGGTCTGGAAGTATCCAAAGTAAAATAGGCCTACAAGATTATAAACAGGGAGCTAGAGACATCAATTGGCAAATGAGAACAATTACACACAAAAAGAGGGAAAATACTGTATAGTTACAGAACTTCTAAATGGTGAGGAATTCAAGAGAGTTGCAAGGTAGAATGGACTGTTCTAAACTTGGGGAGAAAATTATAAATCACATGGTAACTTCAAAGAAAAATGGTAAACATTCTCATCACAATAAAAAAGAGGACAAGCACAAATATTTAGCAAATATTAAACCAATTACACAATTCACAAGCATAATGAGCTCAGCACAGAAAATTATATGAAACAAAGAAACCAGAAACACCAGGAAAAAAACACAACAAAATGACAGCAATTGATTCATACTTGTCAATAATTACACGGAATGTTAATGCACTCAAGAGATGGGGAGTTGCAGACTGGATAAGAAAACAAAACCCATCAATATGCTGTCTACAACAAGTAAACCTTAGAAACAAAGACAAAAATAGACTAAAAATCAAAGGTTGGAGAAAGATACACTGAGTAAATGGCAACAAAAAAGGGAGGGAGTGGAAATATTAATTTCTGATAAAATTAACTTTAAGACAAAAACCACCATAAGATACAAGAAAGAACATTATATAATGATTAAACGATTAATCAAAGAAGAAGATATAACCATAATAAATATCTATGGACCCGATGAAAGAGCACCAAGATATATAGATCCAACATTAAAAGAGCTGAAAGGGCAAATAGATGAGTCCACAGTCATAGTGGAAGACTTTAATATACTACTTTCAATGAAAGAGAGGACAACTGGAAAGAAACTCAACAAAGATGCAGAAGAGCTAAATAATACAATCCACAAACTTGATCTTATACACATCTGCAGAGCACTTCATGAACAACAACACAATACACATTCTTATCCAGTGCACATGGAACATTTACCATGATAGACCATATATTAGGCCATAAAGCAAGCCATCATAAATTTAAAAACATTGAAATACTGCAAAGCATCTTCTCAGGTCACAATGCTATCAAATTACAAATCAACAATAAGAATATCAATGGAAAAAGAACAAACACAAGGAAACTGAACAACACCCTCCTTAAGAAAGACTGGGTGAAGTTCCGGCAAGACGGCAGACTAGGCAGAAGGATTGCAAAGACCCTCTTCAACAAAGAAAAGGGAAACCAATTAACACAGACACAGAAGATAATCTTGGACCCCTGAGCCTTGAAGGGA
>NW_006921600.1:6935682-6936338 GCF_000298275.1 Orycteropus afer afer
TGGATAACCAAACTATGGTACATACACACAATGGAATACTATGCAATGCTAAAGAATAATGTAGAATCTGCAAAATACTGCATAACGTGGATGAATTTGGAGGACATTATGTTGAGTGAAATAAGTCAATCACAGAAGGACAAATATTGTATTAGTCCATTATAGAAGTCAAGGAAAGGTTTATCTATAGAAGGAAATTTTCTTTATTGGTTACCAGGGGTGGGAGGGGAGGGGAGGGAATGCTGTTAGATAGATAGATATAAGTATTGATTTGGATGAAGAGAAGGGCAATGTACCAAATGTGAGTGAGAAATATGGTGGCATTGAGGAAGAGAAAGACATAGAGAGGTACTTGGGAGGTACAGACAACAAATATGCACCCTTTTGCACATACAGTACTGCGTTGTCAGTGAAGGCAAACATAGGTGGATAGATGGGTGGACAGGCTGAACTATTAAGTATGTCTATGAAGTGGGGAGTGTATCCAAGAACATATATAGGGTTGGCAGACAATGGTCCTATAACTTTATGTGAATAATCAGAATTCCCAGGTGTATAGTAGAGCTGACAAGGGGCAAGGTTGTTGTCACCGCTTGGTCACAGCCAGCTACCAAGAGGGACCGAGTAGTTGAACCTGTGGACTTGGGACCATAGTC
>NW_006921600.1:6937030-6951760 GCF_000298275.1 Orycteropus afer afer
AGGGGAGCTGTTGCATTGTGGTAAATTGTGGTCAATGTCATGAGACAAAGTGTATGTGAACTGCTGTATGGAAAGTGAATTTTTTCTGTAAATCTTCAAATACCAGCAGAGTTACCCATAGTGTACAAGTTTCAGTCAAGCTTCCTGACTAAGATAGACTAGGAAGAAAGGTCTGGTCATCAATTGCTGGAAACTAGGCAATGGAAACCCTTACACTAACCAATATAACATCGTCTAACTTGCTTGCTTTGGACATGTCATCAGGAGGGCTCAATCGCTAGAGGAGGACATTGTGTTTGGTAAAATAGAGGACCAGCTAGAGTGAGGTAGACACTCAGGAAGATAGTTTGGTACAATATCCCTAAAAATGGACTCAAACATGCTGGTGATTATGAATATGATACATGACTGGGCAACGGTTAATTCTGTTTTGCACAGAGTCACCATGAGTTGGTGATAGTCACCATGAATTAGATAGATACGTGTATGTGTTATGTGATCTTTGTCCATGAGGGGTTCCTGAATTCTAATCATGTCACAGTTGTCCATTGGAGCTCTCTTTTATAAAAGAGAATAATAAACTCCAAGAGCATAGACACCAGTGTATCTGAAAAATATTGCTGGTATGATTTAAATTCTAATCAATTTTGACTGCCAGAATAAGGGAAGGGAATTCGAAAGCTAGTAGAAGAATCCTCTGGTTGTTCTGCTTTCATGATTGGTAAATCAGTGAAGTGATCATCTTAGGGGCAGCCTGGGAGCAGTCCTCCATTGGGCTTCTCACCCCCAAAATATTCTACTTATATCATATTTTAGATATTTATTAAGCAACTTATATAGACCCAGAACTGAGATGAATGTTGTGAGGAATTCAAAAGAGCCATAAATGACATTCAGAAACTAACAATCTCATTAAGGAAATGGCAGAAACATAAAATATACACACAGATAGTGAAATCTATCTGGAGTTCTATAAGGTTATGAGGAAAAACATGGTAGAACCAATATGTATTATAGTAAATCAAAGAAAGAAAGGCTTCATGAAAATGGGAATTGAGATCAATGGAAATTGAGAAGATGGGAACTGAGATCAATCATGAAAGATTTATATTTGTCATTGACAAGAAAAGCAAAAATCAAAACCTGACATAGAGGGCAGAATAATGAGTCCCTAAAAATGTCTGTCCACTCCCTAATTCCAGGAACCTGTGAATATGTTCTTTGTATGGTAAAAGGAATTTTGCAGATGTGGTTAAGGTTATGGACGTTTAGATGGGGGGATATCTTTGATCATCCTGAAGGCTCTGATTTCATCACATAAATCCTTAAGAGTGGAAGAAGCAGGCAGAAGAGTCAGTTAGATAGATGTCACAACAGAAAAGATTTGAAGTATGAGAGAGACTTGACCCACTGTTGCTGGCTTTAAACATAGAGGAAGGGGGCCATGAGCCAGGGAATGCGAGCAGTCTCTAGAAGTAGACTCCTCTCCAGAGCCACAAAACACACAGCCCTATGAACATCTAGATTTTAGCAAAGTGAAACTCATTTCAGATTTCTGACCTCCAGAACCAATTAAGGTAAATGTATGTGTTTTAAGGCACTAAGTTTGTGGTAATTTGTTACAGCAACTATAGGAACGTAATACACACTGGCACAGTTCTTACAGATTGTTGAGGGAACTTCACTCAACAGGATAATTTCTTATCTTTTGTACAGTGGTCATCTATGCATCCTATTGGGAAGACCATGAAAACCCTATCATCCCCTCTATTTTTTTATCAGGGTTTCTGCTAACTTGTGACTTGTACTCCTAGCTTCTGTTGTAGTAGGGATTAAATTTCTGAGTGGCTTCTTTTTGCTGCTTTTTCTCTGTGTGTTTCCTTCCTTCTGCCCAACAGCTATCTATCTGATGACTCTTTTTTGTTGAATAGAGTGCTTGATTGGGTTATCCATTCACCATGAGTATAGTGTGCTCCTGGGGTACCTAATAAGCTACTAGTGAACTAATTTGATTACCTTAAGTCAGGTGTTTTCCTTTACTTCATTCAACTCTGGCCAAAGGAATAGGGCTACCTAATTCAGAGCAGGGAGACTATATGCCAGGAAATCTTCAGAGTAGGTGATGGCCACCATTTTGAAGATGCTCAGAAAGGGCAGTATAACTTTTCATGAAGTGTGGTTCCTCTTCCAAATAGTCCAGTTCAAAGAATCACACTCTGCCAATAGTAGACTCCAGACCTACAATTGGACATTTCTTTCTAAGGCTATGGAATTACATGAAGGTATAGCATACTTTCTTCACCTCTCTTTTAGACATGGATATGTATACCTACCATTTCCTGAACAGCTATTATGTGTCAGCCACCATATATACATCATGGTTAATCCTCACAAGAGCCATTGTGAATGGTAAACATTGCTCACATTATTTTAGAAAACAGGAGCTGGACTTTAGAGGCATTAGGTTACTTACCCAAAACACTCAACTGAAAATAGTGGAGTGGAAACTCTAAATTCAGTATGTTCCAAGGCCCTCATGCTTTGCACTGGGAGCAGCCTATATTCACTGCTTATTGATTTGGAGGGTATAAGTAAGCAGTTTCTGAATATCTTAGAAAGCAGGACTATGGGCTCTACTTTAATCTGCTTAATTTAATTGGTAAGCACTTAATTTAATTGGTTAGGAATGGTCAGTGGTCTGGTTTAGCTCCAAGGAGAAAAGGTTTACACTGAGACTTGGTGCCACCTGTTGGTTAATCCATGAAACTGGTGGTGTAGTTAGTTTCTCCTCACCCCCAGTCCCAAAAATCAATCAATAATAGGTCATCCATGTATTCTAAAAACATAGAAGCCATATCAAGAACCTATTTCTCTGCCCCATTATTTTCCATCAAAACTGAGGAATGTCTTCAGTCTCCAGAATCCACGTCCAGCCAGCTGATGTGTGCAAAAGTCACTGAGCTTAGAATTCAACACTGAGTCCTGGTGACATAGTGGTTAAAGCACGTGGCTGCTAACCAAAAGTCAGCAGTTTGAACCACCAGCCTCTCCTCAGAAGAAAGATGTGGCAGTCAGCTTCCCAAAAGATGTATAGCCTTAGAAACCCCATAGAACAGACTACTCCATCCCATATGTTCACAAGGAGTTGGAATCAACTCGACAGCAGTGGGTTTTGGTTTCTTCCACTTACTACAGGATACTCTGGGGAGGTGAGTTAACTGCCCAGAATTTGACTTCATTACCCATAATATAGAGATGATGACACTTTCCTATACCCCCAGTTTCTTTTCAGGATCAAATGAGATAATGTATAGGAAAGTGCAGAATAATATACTATAGAATAATGCTCTACTGACTGTATTGCTGCACTTTACTGGCATGTAAGGAGCCCCCACTCGTCTGTCTATTTTTTGTACTCTAGTGGCTTGTGTTTTGCTGTGAGGCTGGACGTTATGCCACCAGTATTTCAAATACCACCAGGGTCACCCATAGTGGACAGATTTTAGCAGCAATTCAGACTAAGATAGACTTGGAAGAAGGAAGGGACCATCCACTTCTCAGAGAATTGGCCAGTGAAAACCTTATGAATAACAGTGAAACACTGTCTGATACATTCCCGGAAAACTTTATGAATAGCTCTGAAACATTGTCCAATATAGTGCCAGAAAATGAGCCCTGCAAGCTGGAAGGCACTCAAAATATGACTGCCTCCCCAAAGTAGAGTAGATCTTAATGATGTGGATGGAGTAAACCTTTTGGGACCTCCAGTTGCTGATGGGTCATGACTCAAAAGGGGAAGAAACAGCTGCAAAGATCCATTAATAATCAGGACATGGAATACATGATGTATGAATCTAGGAAAATTGTAACTTGTCAAAAATGAAATGGAATATATAAATATCAATATCCTGGGCATTAATGAGCTGAAATGCACTGGTATTGGCCATTTTGAATCTGACAACCATATGATCTACCCATGCTGGAATGACAAATTGAAGAGGAATGTCATGACATTCATCATCACAAAGAATGTGTCAAGATTTACCCTGAAGTACAATGTTGTAAGCAATAAGATAATACCCATATGAACACAAGGAAGACCAATTCATACTATTATGATTCCAATTTACACACCAACTACTAAAGCCAAAGATGAAGAAATCAAAGATTTTTACCACCTTTGGCATTTTGAATTGCCAAACATGCAATCAAAATGTATTGATTATTACTGGTGATTGGAATGCATGATAGAATTTGGCAAATACCTTTTTTTAACAATATAAATGGTGGCTATATACACAGGCTTCACCAGATATAACACACAAAAATCATATTGATTAGATCTGTGGGAAGAGGCAATGAAGAAGCTCAGTATCATCTGTCAAAAAACAAGGGCAAGAGTTGAATGTGGAACAGATCACCATATGCAAGTTCCAGTTGAAGCTGAAGAAAATTAGAACAAGCCTACAAGAACCAAAATATGCTCTTGATTATATCCCATCTTAATTTAAAGACCATATGAATAATAGATTTGATGCATTGAACACCAATGACCAAAAACCAGACAAGTTTTGTGATGACATCAAGTACACCATACATGAAGAATGCAAAAGATCATTAAAAAGACAAGAAAGGAAGAAAAGACCAAAATGGATGCCAGAAGAGACTCTGAAACTTGCTCATGAACTGACTGTAGCTAAAGAAAACAGAAGAAATGATGAGATAAAAGAGTTGAACAGAAGGGCACTCAAGAAGACAAAGTAAAGTATTATAATGAAATGTACAAAGACCTGGAGTTAGAAAAACAAAAGGGAAGAACTTACTCACAGTTTCTCAAGCTGAAAGAACTGAAGAAAAAATTCAAGCCTCAAGTTGCAATATTGAAGGAATTGGGAGCTCTGGTGATGTAGTGCCTAAGGCATTTGACTGCTAGCCAGAAGGCTGGTGATTGAAACCCACTAGCTACTCCTTGGAAGGAAGATTGGGTAATCTACTTCCATAGAGATACCACCTCAGAAACCCAAGGAGGGGTTGCTATGAGTCAAATCAACTTGACAGCACTGAGTATACATAATATGGGCAACATATTGAATGATGTAGGAAGCATCAAAAGAAGATAGAATATGCAGAGTCACTGTACCAAAAAGAATTGATTGATGTTCAATATTTCAAGAGGTGGCACATGATCCAAAGCATAAGAATGAATGGTGCTGAAGGAAGAAGGAAGTCTAAACTGCACTGAAGGAATTGGTGCAAATCAAGACTCCGGCAATTGATGGAATACCCATTGAGATGTTTTAACAAATGAATGCAGCACTGAAGGCGCTTACTTGTCTGTGCCAAGAAATATGGAAGACAGCTACCTAGCCAAATGACTGGAAAAGATCCCTATTTGTGCCTATTCCAAAGAAAGGTAATGCAACAGAATGTGGAAATTGCCAAACAATGTCATTAATATCACATGCAAGTAAAATCTTGCTAAAGATAATTCGAAAATGGTTGCAGCAGTATATTAACAGGGAACTGCCAGAAATGCAAGCTGAATTCAGAAGAGGACATGGAATGAGAGGTATCATTGCTGATGTCAGATGGATCTTGACTGAAACAAAGAATATCAGAAAGACGTTTTCTTGTGTTTGTGTTTGACTGTGCAAAGGCATTTGACTGTGTGGATCATAACAAATTATGGGTAACATTGAAAATAATGGAAATTCCAGAATGCTTAATTGTGCTCATGAGGAACCTGTACATAGACCAAGAAGCTGTTACTCAAATAGAACAAGGAGATGCTGCATGGTTTAAAGTCAGGAAGGATGTGTGTCAGGGTTGTATCTTTTCACCATACTTATTCAATGTGCATAATCCAAGAAATTAGACTATATGAAGTAAAATGCAGTATCAGGATTACAGAAAACCTCATTAACAACCTGCCATATGCAGATGACACAACCTTTCTTCCTGAAAATGAAGAGGACTTGAAGTACTTATTGAAGAAGACCAAAGACTACAGTCTTCAGTATGAATTACATACACACATAAAGAAAACAAAAATCCTCACAACTGGATCAATAAGCAATGTCATGATAAATGTAGGAAGGGTTTAAGTTTTCAGGGATTTTGTTTTACTTGGAACCACAATCAACACCCATGGAAGCAGCAGTCAAGACATCAGACATTGTATTTCACTAGACAAATCTGCTGCAAAAGACCTCCTTAAAATGTTAAGAAAAGAAGCAAAGATGTCACTTTATTTCAGTATGTAGCAGTCTCTTCTTCTGGATTATGGATTTCTAAAGGAATCAGCAGAACATATTGATCTTTATTCACTCACAATACCAAGTGCAATGCTGCATATATTGGAGGATCAAATATATGTTTAATTTTTTGAATATTTTTTTCTTAATGAGGGTGTGGTGTCAGATAAGAATCAACTGTGAAATGGTTCAATGAAAGAAAAGACATGACTTTTAATGACAGATTATATTGGAGATACAGAGAGACAATGGAGAAAATGAGAATTTTCAAATAAAAATAGTCATAAAAAGCATTATGTTGTGTGCAATAAGGCAACCACAGAAGGACAACTGTTGTATGAGTCCACTAGTATAAAAAGTCCAGGAAAAGTTTACACATGGAAGGAAGCTTTCTTGTTGGTTACCAGGTGTGGGAGGGGAGGGAAAGGGAGAGAAAACTGCGAGCTTGGTAACAGACATGTATTGATTTGGGTGAAGGGAAAGACAATACACCAAAAGCAGGTGACCAGCACAATATCACTAAGGAAAGGGAAAACACGGAGAGGTGCACAAGAGGTACAGACAACAAAGGTAAACATTATTACATACACAATACTGCATTATCAGTAATAACAGATATTAATCTATGAGTGGATACCTAGGTAGACAGGCAAGAAGACGAGGTGTGGATAGGCAATTGGGAACATACTCATGACCATATGTAGGTGGGGCAGATGATATTCCCACATATGTATTTGTATGAGCTAACAAGGGGTAAAGTTATTATAATTTCTTAGCCACAACCAAATACCTTGAGAAAGTGAATTGCTGGGCCTGCAGGCTCTGGACAATGGTCTCAAGGAACATCAAACTCAACAGGCATAACAGTATATAAAAAAAATTTTTGTATATCCTGCTTCAGTGAGTAGCACATGGGGTACTTAAATCTTGTGAGTGGCCGTCTAAGGTGCAACTACTGGTCACTCTTCATCCAGAGCAAAGAAAAGTGAAGAAAATCAAAGCTACATGGAAACAATTAGTCCAAGGAACTAATGGACTATGGGAACCTCAGCCTACATGATCCTGAGAACAGAACTAGATGGTTCCTGGTGCTACTGCCAACCACTCAGAAAGGAATTAAAATTGGAGATCTTGGATAGAGTAGGAGAAAAATGTATAACAAAATGCACAATCATTAAAAAAAAAGACCAGGCTTCCTGGTGGACAGAGACTGGTGAAGTGAAACCTCTGAGACTATGGTTCCTACTCACCCTTCGGGCCTGGAACTGAACTCATTCCCATAGCTTAAATGTCAGCCAAACAATAAACAGATCTATGAGGTGAAAATTTACTCCTTAGAACAATCAGCCACAGGAGATCAGAGGAGCAGCATTTGCATTCAGAAAGCAGAAATGCGTAGGAAAGAAGGACACAGGGAAAAGGTAATCACAGGAAGGAAGTGGGAAGAGAGCTGTTACATTGTGGTGTATGCAATCAATATTACAAAACAAAGTGTGTATGAACAGTTGAATGGAAAATTAATTTGTTCTGTAAACTTTTATCCAATGCACAATAAAAAATTTTTTTAAAAAAAAGTCATATAGAAAACTCCAACACTTCAACAACAAAAGGACAAATAATCCAGTTAAAAAATGGACAGAAGACATGAATAGACACTTCACCAAAGAGGATATTCAGGCAGCCAACAAACATATGATGAAATGCTCATGATCATTAACCATTGTTGTTGTTGTTGTTATGTACCGTTGAATTGAATCCGACTCATAGCGACTCCTCCTTGGGTTTCCAAGGCAGTATCACTACAGAAGTAGATTGCCCAACCTTCCTTCCGTGGCGTGGCTGTTGGTTTGAGCCTTCTGGTCAGCAGTCAAATGCCTTAGGCACTACACTACCAGAGGTCCTTCATTAGCCATTAGAGAAATACAAATCAAACAATGAGATACCATCTTGCCCCAGCACTAGTAGCAAAGTTCAACAAAACAGAAAATAACAAATGCTGGCAAAGATGCAGAGAGATTGGGACTCACATATGCTCTCAAATGATACAAATGACTGTCAAATGATACAACCACTGTGGAAAGCAGTACAGCTATTTCTTAACATGTTGGAATTGGAAATACCATTTGATCCAGCCATTCCATTACTAGGTATATATACTAAAGAAAGGAGCTCTGGTAGCATAGTGCCTAAGGCACTTGACTGCTAACCAGAAGGCTGGTGGTTCAAACCCACCAGCCACTCCTTGGAAGGAAGACTGGGCAATCTACTTCCATAGTGATACAGCCTCCACAACCCAAGGAGGGGTCGCTATGAGTTGGGGCTGACTTGACAGCACATAACAACAACATCCTAAAGAAGTGAGAGCCAGGACAAGAACAGATACATGCACACCCATGTTCATCGCAGCACTATATACAATAGCCAAAAGATGGAAGCAACCTAGGTGTCCATAAACTGAAGATTGGCTATCCACATACACACAATGGAATATTATGCAACCCTAAAGAATAATGTAGAATCTGCAAAACACCACATAATGTGGATGAACTTGGAGGACATTATGCTGAGTGAAATAAGTCAATAACAGAACAAATGTTGTATTAGTCTGTTATTATAAAAAATGAAGAAAAGGTTTATATAGGGAAGGAAATTTCCTTTGTTGGTTACCAAAGGTGAGAGGGGAGAGGAGAGAACACTGTTAGATAGGTAGAGACAAGTACTGATTTGGGTGAAGAGAAGGGCAATGTACCAACTGTGAGTGATCAACACAGTGACATGGAGGAAGAGGAAGACATAAAGAGGTACATAGGAGGTACTGACAACAAAAATGAACCCTTTTGCACACACAGTATTGTGTTGTCAGTGAAGGAAAACATGGATATACAGGTGGATAGAGGTATGTCTATGCAGGAGGGTGTGTGCCCAAGAGCATGTAGAGGGTTGGCAATGTTTCTACAAGTGTATTGCTATGTTCTATAGGAAAACCCAGGTATATAGTAGAGCTGACAAGGGACAAGGTTGTAGTCCATTCTTGGTCACAGCCAGCTACCCAGAGGGAGCGAGTAGCTGGACCCGTGGGCTTGGGACCATCATCACAGAGGGCATCAAGCTCAATTGGCATAACATACTACACAAAAACATTGTTCCATATACTACTTTAGCAAGTAGCGACTGGGATCTTAAAAGCTTGCAAGCGGGCATCTAGATGCAATGATGGGTCTCTCCTTATCCAGTGCAAAGAAAAATGAAGTAAACCAAAGATTCATGGAAATAATTAGTCCAAGCAACTGGTACACCATGTGATCCTCAGCCTATACAACTATGATACCAGAACTAGATGATGCCCAGCTACCATTGTCAACCACTCGGAGGGGATCTATATAGGAGATCCTGGATAGAGTGGGAGAACAATGTGGAACAATACACAAAATCATTAAAAAAAAAAAAAAGAACCAGTTTTGCTGGTGTGGTAGAGCTTGATGGAACCACTAAAACCATGATCCCTAGCTGCCCTTCAGGTCTGGAATTGAACCCACTCCTCTGACTTCCAGCCAAACAAAAGACAGGCATATGAGGTGAACATTTACATTAGGTTCATACACTCCTTGGAGAGATCAGTCATGGGAGAATAGAAGGGCTGTGTATGCACAGGGAGACAGCTCGAGGGGCAGGAGTGCATGGGAGGGAAGGACACAGGGAAGAGGTAACCATGGGGAGGAAGTGGGAGGGGAGCTGTTGCATTGTGGGAAATTGCAGTCAGTGTCATGAGACAAAGTGTATGTAAACTTCTGTATGGAAAAATAAACTTGCTCAGTAAACTTTCACCCAAATCACAATTTTTTTAAAAAAAGTCATAAACTCTTGCATGGAAGAATTAAATGTAGAAATGTTCAGTGATGGAAGCAAATAATACCCTTACATTTGTGTGTGTGTGTGTGTGTTGTTTTTTTCATTTTTTAAAATACTTTCACAATACTGCCCACAATATGTTGTTTTTCTTGTTGTTGGTAGGTGATATCAAGTTGGTTCTGACACATAGTGACTCTGTGTACAACAGAATGAAGCACCGCCTGGTACTGTGTTATCCTCACAAGTGAGCCCATTGTTGCAGCCACTGTGTCAATCCATCTTGATTCATTGAGTGTCTTCCTCTTTCTCACTGACCTTCTGTTTTATCAAACATAATATGTCCTTGTCCAGGAACTGGTTCCTTCTGGTAACATGTCCAAAGTACATAACATGAAGTCTTCACTGTCCTCAGTTCAAATGAGAATGCTGGTTGTACTTGTCCAAGTCAGAGTTGTTCATTTTTCTGGCAGTCCATGGTGTATTCAACATTCTTTTCCAACACCATCATTCAAAGGCATCAATTCTTCTTCAGTCTTCCATATTCATCTTCCAGCCTTCACATGCATAGGAGGCATTTGAAAATACTGTGGTTATTCGAATAGGCTCCTTGGTGAAATGTCTATTCAAGTCCTCTGTCCATTTTATGTGAGTCAGGCACACCTTAGTCTTCAAACTGACATCACTGCCCTTTAAAATTTTAAAGAGGTCTTTTACAACAGATTTGCCTGATGAAATCCATCATCTGATTTCTTGATTGCTGCTTCTATTTGTGTTGATTGTGGATCCAAGTAAACTCAAATCCTCGACAAATTCAATGTTTTCTAAGTTGATCATGATGTTGCTTATTAGTACCATTGTGAGGATCTTGTTTTCTTTATGTTGAGATGTAATCCATAGTGAAGGCTATAGTCTTTCACATCATCAGTAAGTGTGTCAAGTCCTCTTTGCTTTCAGCAAGCAAGGTTGTGTCATCCACAGGTTGTTAATGAATCTTCCTCCAATCCTGACGCCACTTTTTCTGTTTCTCAGATTATTTCCTCAGTGTACAGATTGAATAGGCATGGTGAAAATATACGACCATGATGCACACCTTTCCTGATTTAAAACCACACAATAGCTCCCTTGTTCTGTTTGAACAACTGCCTTCTGATCTATGTATAGTTTCCATATGAGCGCATTAAGTGCTCTGGAATTCTCATTCTTCACAATATTATCCATAACTTGTTATGATCCACACAATTGAATGTCTTTGCATAGTCAATAAAACACAGGCAAACATCTTTCTGGTATTCTCTGCTTTCAGACAAAACTCATCTTATATCAGCAATGACATTCCTCATTCCACGTCCTCTTCTGAATTTTGAATTTCTGGCAGTTTGCTGTTGATGTACTGCTACAAGCACTTTTAAATTACCTTCAGCAAAATTTTACTTGTGTGTGATGTAAATGTTGTTCAACTTGGGTGAGGTGAGAGATTGTATGGAAAGAAAAAAAAAGAATTAAAAAAAATTATTTGTTCAGTAATTTCCTCATTCTGTTAGATCACCTTTCTTTGGAAGGAGCATAAATATGGATCTCTTCCAGTCAGTTAACCAGGTAGTTGTCTCACAAATTGCTTGGCACAGATGACACAGAAAGCATCAAAAAAAGATGGAAGGATATGCAGCGTCACTTTTCCAAAAAGAATTGGTCGACATTTAACCATTTCAGAAGGTAGCATATGCTCGAGAACCAATGGTATTGAAGGAAGAAGACCAAGCTACTTTGAAGGCATTGGTAAGAAATACAGTTCTGGGAATTCACAGAATGCCCATTGAGATATTTCAACAAACAGTCACAGTGCTGAAGGTACTCACTCATTTATGCCAAGAAATTTGGAAAACAGAAGAATTGATGCCTTTGAATAACTCACATAAAATGGACAGATGACTTGAATAGACATTTTGCCAAAGAGCCTATTCAAATGGCCACCAAAAACACAGGAAAAGGTGTTCAATTTCATCAGCCATCAATGAGATACCATTTTGCTTCCACTAGGATGACTGAGATAAAAAAAAGAAAAAAGAAAAAACAGAAGCAGAAAATGTTGGTGGAAAAAATGGAACCCTTATCTATTGCTAGTGGGAATAAAAAATGGTACAGCCATTGTGGAAAACAATGTGGTCAAAAAAAAAAAAAAAAAAAAAAAAACCTAAAAATAGAACTACCATACTGGGAAAGAAAGAAAGAAACAGAAAGCAAACACTGCCATCAAATCAAATCCAAATCATAGCAACCCTATAAGACTAAGTAGAACTACCCTCATAGTGTTTCCAAAGTTGTAAATCTTAACAAAAGCAGATTGTCTCATCTTTCTCCCATGGAACCCCAGGTGGGTTTGAACCACCAGCCTTTTGGTTAGCAGCCCAATGCTTTAACCAGAGGACTAGAGTTCCTAGAACTGTCATATGACCCAGCAAGTCCACTCCTAGGTATAAACTCAAAAGACTTGAAAGCAGAGACTCAGACCTAGTACACCATTGTTCATTGAAGCACTATTCACAGTAGCCAAAAGATAGAAACAACCTAAATGCCCATCAACAGATAAATGGATAAACAAAATGTGGTATGTACATACAGTGGAATACTACTCAGCCAGTAGGAAAAATTCATAAAGTTGCACAGTAATGTATCAGACAGTGTTTCTCTGTTATTCACAAGGTTTTCCCTGGTCAATTCTTTGAGAAGTGGATGGCCTCCTCCTTCTTCCTAGTCTGTCTCAGTCTGCAAGCCAGGCTGATACCTGTGCAATAGGTGCACCCCACTGGGTTTGAAACACCAGTGGCACAGCTTTAAGACTCACAGCAACACATCACCACAGTAGTACAAACTGACAGACAAGTTTGTCTCCCTCAGCTGTTGGAAACCCCTCCAAACACCCTTACCTGGATCCCTGCAGGTAACTCCTCGATCTGTTCCAGTCCCCTTTGCCTTTTCTGTCCTCTCCTTGCCTTCCTGCCTTGCTCCTTGTGGGGCATGGCCTGGGTTCCCTCTCTTCACCTGGGTCCTTGAGGCTGACTCCTTGATCTGTTCTGGTCTCCTTTGTCTTTTTTTTGTCCTCTCCCTGCTTCCTGCCTCACTGCCTGTTCTTAGGTCCCTGGAATCCAAAGGAGAATGCTATCACTTCAAAATCCAAAATTGTTGCCACTTGTAAACATTCAAAATGGCTGTGGCCTCTGTCACTTTAAATATCCAAAATGGCTGCCACATGTAAATAATCAAAAGGGCTGCACCCTCCAGACAAACAAGAAGGTCAGTGAAAAAAAACAGAAAACCTGCAATATCTGGGAATAGAGCAATAAGAGAAAAAAGGCAAAGAAGGAGAATAATGAAAAAAAAAAAAATGGGAAAAATGCAAAAAGAAAAACAAGGAATGGGGTTAACCACAAGGGGAAAAAAAAAATTGTAACCAGGAACAGGGAAAAGAAAAAAGCTGAAAACTAGGACCTGGGAGGGGAAGAATAAATAATAGTAAAAAGGACAAAAGTGTTCATAATAGTAGTACTTTTAAAACAGACAAAAGCAAGCAAACTAAAAACAGAAAGAAAAAAAATCGGAGGAGGGCAGGGCAGGGCACTCAGGCTCCATCGGAGCACACAGAGTAGGATGGAGTTCCTGCAGGCCCAGAAGGTGGGTGGGAGTGGGGGATGGCCAAACCTCTGTTCACCAAGAGGGTGTGCAGTATTACAGTAACAATACCCCTTGTTGCAGGAGTGGGACGGAGGAAATACCTGGGGCAGTGAGGTCCCTGTTGGGATGAGAAAGGTTGCCATGCAGAGCCCAGGGTGAGTGGCAGGTATTGGGCAGGTCTTTAGGCTTTCTGGTGAATTGGGAGGGAGGGGAGGAGGAAGGTAGGCAGACCAGTGGCCGTGGAGCCAACCCCAACTCACAGCACCCCGTGTGTGTCAGGGCAAACTTGCACCCCACGGGGGTTCAGTGACTGATTTTTCAGTCTTCCCAGGTGTCTCTGGGTGGCCTCAAACCACCAACCATTCAGCTGGCAACCAAGTGTGTCAATTGTATGTATCACCCCGGAACTCCAAGAAGGTAGGCAAGGTTAGAAGATGGCCTGATTTGATTTCTCTGACTGAGGAGGTGTTATCATTCCCTGAAGCCTCAGGCCCCGAGGTGGGAGGAGGAGAGTCTTATCTATAGTTCAGGTTTGAGGCCAGTCTCTCAGGGGATGGTAGAGGTTGTTGGTTGCTGCTGCCATTCTTACAAAAAAAAATTAAGCCTCGAGTTGCAATATTGAAAGATTCTAAGAGCAAAACATTGAATGATGCAGGGAACATCAAAAGAAGATGGAAGGCATACACAGATTCACTGTACCAAAAAGAACTGGTCAATCTTCATCCATTTCAGGAAGTGGCATATGATCTAGAACCAATGGTACTGAAGGTGGAAGTCAAAGCTGCAATAAAGGAATTGGCAAAGAACTAGGCTCCAGAAATTGATGGAATACCCATTGAAATATTTCAACAAACGGATGCTGCACTGGAGGCACTCACTCGGTTATGCCAAGAGATTTGGAAGACAGCTACCTGGCCAACTGACTGGAAGAGATCCATATTTGTGCCCATTCCAAAGA
>NW_006921600.1:6953070-6956745 GCF_000298275.1 Orycteropus afer afer
TGGGGTCGCTATGAGTCGGAAGCGACTCAACGGCACCTAACAACAGCAACAGTAGGAAAAAAAGTCTTGATACATCCTACAATATGAATGGAGCTTGAAGATATTATGCTGAGTGAAATAAGTCAATCACAAATGGAAAAATACTGTATGACGTCACTTAAATAAAAAGATAAGGAAAGGCAAATGTACAGAGAAAAAAGCTTATTAGTGGTTACCAGGGATGGAAGGCAGGAGTAGTGTGGTAAATGGTGGTAGAAAAATGATATTAAGAGTATGGTTTCACAGCTTATTATTGTAATTGCTGTCAGTAAGTTATACACCTATGAAAAGCTGAGTTGATATAAGTTGTGTGATAGATATATTTACGACAATATTTTTTGAAAAATAGAAGGAAAGAATGAGTAGCTGATGAGGCTACTTGTGTCCAATGAAACTCCTTGTGGGATTTGGTTCTTTGGTTTGAAGGTTTACTGTCATAGTTTCATGGAGCATGCAGTTAATTGGCCTAATATCATGTGTCATGCTTCTGTTCTACCTTCTAGCTCATTGAGTAGTGTCTGGGGTCATAAAACTTTCAAGTAGCCATCCAAGGCATAACAACTTCTCTCAATTCAATAGAGCAATAGAGGAAGAAGAAAACTCAGGAATAAAAGGAGAATATGGAATGTGTGGCTAATTGCCTCCATGAACAATTGCCTCTTTTGCCATGAGACCAGAAGGAGCTCTGGTGGCATAGTGCCTAAGGGATTTGACTGCTACCCATAAAGGTTGGTGGTTCAAATCCCCCATCCACTCCATGGAAGGAAAATGAGGCAAACTACTTGCATAAAGATTTACCATCTCAGAAACCCAGTGGGGGTCACTATGAGTCAGAATTGACTCGGTGGCAGTGAGTTTGGTGTTTGATTTTTTTTTTTTTTGTATATGTGTATGTGTGTGTGTATGTGTACATATATCACACTTCTTGACCACAAATCCTGTAGCACTGCCTCATTTCTCTGATCCCTTTTTAGAGGAAAAATCCTTTGAAAGATTTGTCTTTAAATGCTCTCCAATCACTCATTGCCCCTGCCATCACACAGAAGTCATTCTTATCAAGGCTGCAAATTACCATCACATTGCTTAAACACTGTTACCATCTCTCAGTCCTTTTTAATTGAATGCAATAATAGCATTTGACAAAATTAATGATCTCACCTCATTGAAAAGCTTTCTTCTCTTGGCTTCAGGACATCACCCTTTCCTGAATTTTCCTTTACCTTTCTGATTACTCCTCTAAATGTTGAACCTCCTCTCTTTTCAGTATAGATACCCCAAAATCCCCTTCAATTTCCCAAGTCTGTGTATAAATACCATCACTTTCTACATGTGTATGACATGAAAAATGATTAGAGAGTCCTAGAATAATGGTCAAGTGACATTAATACAGAGCACTGGTTCAAGTCCACATTTCACTACTCACTATCACTAACTGTGTGATCTTGGTTGTAACTTTCTGAAATTGAATTTCTTTGTCTAAAAAATGGAGGTAACAACACCTACCAACCAAGCTCTTGGGACCACTAATTAGATGATGTCTGGCATCATGCTGACCTATAGTAATTGCTCAGGACATAATAACTGTGCCATGGTGGCAGTGATGATGAAGATACTGGTTGCTGTTGATGAAAAGCTTCAAATTATGGAGCTGATTTTATATGTCCATTTCTTAGATATCTTCAAACAATGACTTTCCTATATCTAGAGCTACATGAAAGTATAGCAAGAATTGTGAATTCATTTCAAGGACAAGAGTTAAGAACTTCATTTCTCACACACTGTGCAGAAAATTCTCTTAATTTCATTAAATTGGGCTTGGTACTTAAATTAAATGGTCTCAGCACACCACACAAATTGCATGCACTAGGCAGACTTCATAAATAAGGATTTCTTTAATTCAACCTTGAAACCATGAAATTTAATCTAAAGAAAATATTTCATTGGTTTCTGTCATTTTGCTCACTTGCCTCAGTTTTAAATATAGATAAGAAATAAAAATAGCATATTTGCTCCAAGAAAAAAACCTCATGTATTTTTCATATATGTGTGTCATTAATATACCTGGAGTATCCTGAGCCCATTGCAAGTTTCTCAAGTTATATTTATGACACTCTACCATCTGCAATGAGGTTGCAACTAGAAGGAAATATTTATATACACCAGAGAGTCAGACATAATTTAATGCTGGATCTGGAAGAAGAAAGAAAATGTTCCAGCATGTAGTACAACACCCCTTACAAGGATAGATATCTGAGTAGGAGTTGAAGATCAAAGGATTTTCTTCTTGAGCAACACCAGACATTGAGAATAAGAAAAACTTAAAGTTAGATTTTTCCATTGAATGTTCCCTAGAAAATCAGGGCTTGCTTTATTTATCTCTAAATTAAAAGATAAAATTGAAAGTTTTCCTGAAATATTAGAGATTTTTTTTTTTCACATGGCACACATATATTTTATAGTTCTCAGAAAGCCTAGCAACATAACAGACTGGTACATGCAGTAACAAACTCAATCATACTCTGATAATATTCTCTGCATTTCTAAGAATTATTGTTGTTGTTAGTTGCCCTCTAGTTGGTTTTGATTCATAGCAACCCCATGTACAACAGAAAGAAATGCTGCCTTGTCCTGAGCCATCCTCACAATCACTGCCATCCTTGAGCCCGTCGTTGCAGCCACCATGTCAAAACATTTCACTGAGGGTCTTCCCCTTTTTCACTGACCCTCTACTTTTCCAGCACAATATCCTTCTCCAAGAACTGATCCCTTCTAATAATATGACCAAAGTATGATAGACGAAGTCTGGCCCTTCCCGCTTCTAAGAAGCATTCCAGTATACTTCATCCACGACAGATTTGTTCATTCTCCTGGCAGTACATGGTATTTTAAACATTCTTCCCAACACCACAATTCAAATGCACCAATTCTTCTTCAGTCTTCCTTATTCATTGTCCAGCTTTCACATGGCTACTGAGGCTACTGAAAATACCATGGCTTGGGTCAGGCACACCTTAGTCTTCAAATGACGTCTTTGCTCTTTAACACTTCAAAGAGGACTTTTTGCAGCAGATTTGCAAGTAGACCACATGATTGTCCAATTCAAAATGGCCAATGCCAGTCCACTTTAGCTCACGAATGCCTATGATATAGATCTTCATGCATTCCATTTCATTTTTGACAACTTCTAATTTTCCTAGATTAGTACCCCATGCTTTCCACATTCCAATTATTAATGGATGTTTGCAGCTGTTTCTTCTCATTTTGAGTCATGTCACATCAACAAATGAAGGTCTCAAATGCTTTACTCCATCCATGTCATTAATCCCCAGTGGTATTTTTAGCACCTTCCACCTGAGGGACTCATCTTATGGCACTCTATCAGTGTTTCACTGCTCTTCATAAGGTTTTCAGTGTCCAATTTTTCAGAAGTGGATTGCTAACATTCTTCTTTCTAGTCTGTCTTAGTCTGAAAGCTCCACTGACACCAGTCCACCATGGGTGACCCTACTGTTATTTGACATACCAGTGTCATAGCTTCCAGCATGACAGCAACATACAAGCCACCACAGTATGACAAACTGCCAGACAAGTGGTAGTTCCAAGAGCTAGTAACCGGTATATTTATTGCAACATCTG
>NW_006921600.1:6957242-6967405 GCF_000298275.1 Orycteropus afer afer
GCCGTCGAGTCAGCCCCGACTCATAGCGACCCCTCCTTGGGTTTCCGAGGCAGTATCACTACGGAAGTAGGATTGCCCAACCTTCCTTCCGAGGTATCAGAGCAGTAAGCATAGTATTTTTATGATTTTGACTTTTGTTCCACATTTTTCTCCCAGTCTATCAAGGATCTCCTTTCTGAGTTGACAGTGGTAGTCAGGTACCATCAAAACCTCATGATTATTGTTTTACTGGAAATTGATGCTATCAGAGATTTTTGAATCTTTTTAAAATTTATATTATGAAATTCATAGTGCTCGTTAACAGCATGAAAATTTTATATTAAATATATTAGACTATATGATAAAGTATGTTGTTAATGTTGTTAGCTGCTGAATCATGGCAACCCTATGCACTACAAAATAGCATGCTGCCCAGTCCTGGGCCACACATATGATTGGCTGAAGATTGTGATCCACAGGATTTTCATTGGCTAATTTTCTGAAATACATTACCAGGCCTTTCTTCCTAGTTCATTTTAGTTTGGAAGCTCTCTTGAAACCTATGGAGAACCATAGCAACACACAAGCTTCCAGGGACGGGCAAGTGACAGCTGTACATGAGGTACACTGCCTGGAAATTGAACCTGGATCTCCTGCATGGAAAGCAAAAATTCTATCACTGAACCACCAATGCACTTGATAAAGTATAAAGCAGAAATTTCATAATGCAAATATGACTTCAGTATAAAAACAAAAAGACATGCTAATTAAACATTATTAAGTGAAGGAAATAGAACACACATTTTCCTATAAACTCAGACAAAAACTAATAAAAATTATGTATATATTAAACAATTAAAGACATTGTGGTTGTCTTAATGCTGGTAACAAGCATTCTAACTTTCTCTTCTCCTGGATGTACAGTAGGATGTACATGTTCTTCCCGTGTTAAAGTTAGGCCTGAATACATGATTTTCTATGATCAATGAAATAGGAGCAAAATAATGTGTGTCATTTCAGTGCATGATTTTGCACAACTCTTTTTTCCTGCCTTGGGAACCATTAAAGCATGTTTTCAGATGAAGCCTCTGTCATGCGGAGTCCCAGAGTGACTATGAGAAGCTAAGCCTCTTTGGACATAATGAACAAGAAATAAATCTCTGTATTAAGCCTTTAAGGTTTTAGAATTGCTTGTTATTGCAGCATAACCAAGCCTGTCCTGACAGATGCAAAAAAGGATACCTAGAAATGAGGTGTTACCATAATGTTATTGTTGTTGTTATGTGCCATCAAGTCGGACCCGACTCATAGCGACCCCTCCTTGGGTTTCTGAGGCAGTATCACTATGGAAGTAGATTGCCCCATCTTTCTTCCGAGGAGTGGCTGGTGGGTTTGAACCACCAGCCTTCTGATTAGCAGTCAAGTGCCTTAGGCACTATGCTACCAGAGCTCCCGTACGTTACCATAATAAATACCTTTAAAAAGTATGTGGTGTTGGCTTAACGGTCAACTGACAAACAGCAAGAACAATTAACAGTTGTTAATAGAGGTTGGAAAGGTGGCAACCCATGTTATATGATAGCTGTGTTAGGCTGGGTTCTCTAGAGAAGCAAAACCAGTAAAGCTTATATATACATAGAGAAAAAGAGAAATTTGTCTTAGGAAAATGGCTCACACACTTATAGAAGCTGGCAAGTCCCAAGTTTTTGGTTCAAACATCAAGCTGGAGGCTTTTCCTGACTCACGCAGTTGCAGGGGCTGATGAGCTCAAGGTTGGTAGCAATATACTGGCTGTTACCTTCAAACGAATGACGAATCCAAGATCTCCAGGACGAATGGTGGATTGTTTGCTCATGGACTGTTGTAGGCAGCACAACAGGATCCCAACCTGCAGAAGAGTGTCTCTTTTCCCAGAGTGTCCATAATATATTAGAAGCAGGCCACACTTCTAGGGAAACTCCCTTTCAATAGATTGGCTGCTCAAAACATATACATCTGATCCCATCATGGGAATAACCCACATCACAACTGCTTAAACCACACAGAATTGTGGTCTTGCCAAGTTGGCACACAGCTCTAACTATCACAGTAGCAAAGCATTTGCTAAAATTCTTACCTGTGGTCTTGGGACACAGATCATACACCTACTGAACATGTAGGGAAATCTGTGAGGAAACAGTTAATACTGCATACTGGTTGTGGTTGTTGCCTATGGCAAGATGACCTCAGAAATTAATTGACTGAGTTTGAAAGCAAGAAAGAAAGATATAAAACCAGTTGCCAGACAATTGACTCCAACTCATGGCAACCACATTTGTGTCAGAGTAGAACTATACTCCAACGGATTTTCAATGGTTGACGTTTCAGAAGTAGATTACCAGACTTTCTTCCAAGGCACCTATGTTGTTAGGTGCCATCAAGTCATCTCCAACTCATAGTGACCCTATGCACAGCACAACGAAACACTGTCCTATCCTGTGCCAGCCTCACAATCTTTGCTATACCTGAGCCCATAGTTGCAGTCACTGTCGGTATCCATCTCATTGACAGCCTTCCCCTTCTTCGTTGACCCTCCACTTTACCAAGCATGACATCCTTCTCCAGGGAATGCTTTCTTCTGACAACATGACCAAAGTAGTTGAGAAGTCTCAACATTCTCACTTCCAAGGAGCGTTCTGGCTGCACTTCCTCCAGGACAGATTTGGTAGTCCTTTTAGCAGACCATGGTTCTCTTAGCATTCTTCTCCAATGCCACAACTCAAAAGCATGAACTCTTCTTTGGTCTTCCTTATTCATTGTCCAGCTCTCACATGTGTAACAGGCAAGTGAAAATACTATGGCTTGGGTTGGGTATACCTTAGTCTTCAAGGAGACACCTTTCCTCTTCATCACCTGAAAGAGATTCTTTGCAGCAGATTTTCCCAATGCAATATGTCATCTGATGTCTTGACTGCTGCTTCCATCGCTGTTGATTGTAGAGCCAAGTAACATGAAATCCTTGACAATTCAATCTTTTCTCCATCCACCAAGAAGCTGTTTATTAGACCAGTTGTAAGGATTTTTGTTTTCTTCATACTGAGGAGTAATCCATATTGCAGACTATAGTCTTCAGTCTTCATCAGTAAATGCTTCAAGTCATCCTCACTTGAGGACACAAAGTTGTGTCGTCTGCATATTGCAGGATGTTAATGAGTCTTCCTCAAATCCTGATGTCATGTTTTTCTTCATGTAATCCAGCTTCTTGGATTATTTGCTCAGCATACAAGTTGAATAAGCATGGTGAAAGGATACAACCTTGATGCACTCCCTTCTTGATTTTGAACCATGCAGTATCCCCTTGCTCTGTTCACACAACAGCCTCCTGATCTATGTACAGGTTCCTCATGAGTACAATCAAGTGTTCTGGAATTCTCATTCTTCTCAGTATTATCCACAATTTGTCATGATCCACACAATCAGAATGCTTTGGCATAGTCAATAAAACATAAGTAAACATCTTTCTGGTATTCTTTGTTTCAGCTAAGATCCATATGACATCAGCAATGATATCCCTCATTCCACATCCTCTTCTGAATCCAGCTTGCATTTCTGGAAGTTCTCTGTCAATGTACTGCTGCAACCATTTTTTAATTATCTTCAGTAAGATTTTACTTGCATGTGATATTAATGATATTGTTCAATAATTCCCACATTCTGTGGGATCACCTTTCTTTGGAGGCATCTATGAATAGACTCAAATTGCCAACCTTTTGGTCAGCACCTAAGCAAGCTGACCATTTGCACCACTCAGTGACTCCTAAAAAAGGTAAGAAGAGCCATGGATTCTGGGAGTTGAAGGTAGAAGGAGACAACTGATTCTCAGCTTCAAACAGTAAAATATAAAATTTGGAAATAATTTGAGTAACAAAGCTAATTCAAATCCAGCTTTGAAGTAAGGATCAGATCTAAAGAATAGTCATTATACTTCAAGATAAAAATGCTGAATGCATTAGAGTACCTGGAAATAATTGTCTAACTAAAAGGGTAGTTTATTGTTCATTTCAGTCAAGTCAATTACAATTTATAGTGACCCAATGTGACAAAGGACTGCTTCCTGGTGTTTTCTAAGCTGTAATTGTTACAGAAGCAGATTGCCAGTTCTTTCTCCCATGGGACAGCTGTGTGGGTTTGAACCACCAACCTTTTGGTTAGCAGCCAATCACTGAACAGTTCCACTACCATGGCTCCTTAACACAGGATGTGACACTCACTAAAGTCTTTCAATGAGGCAAAATAGTTTCAAGGAAAAAAGAAAAAGAAGAAGAAGAAGAAGGGTTTAATGGTTAGGCAGAGCCTGATGCTGATCCTCTTTGGACATTTGGCATAAAAAGAAATACATTTTCAAAATTTAACAATTCAGCCAAGAGAGGCAAGAGAACTAGGATTCTAAGAAAACATAGAGATATGAAAAATGTGGAAGTCTAGAAAGGAACTGTGGGTATAGTTACTTGTATTGTGTTGTGTTGTTGTTATGGTTATTAGCAAATAAAAATTATTGGAATCAAAGAAATAGGAAGCCTACAAATGCCTAAGCCTACTAAATTGTGCTACCCAAGAAGCCTGTCTTCAGTGATTCAGAAAGGAAACGAACTCAGTGAAAATAGCTGCTATGGAAAACCCAAAAACCTGTTGCCATCAAGTAGATTCTGACTCATAGTGACCCTATATGGAAAAGTAGAACTGCTCCATAAGATTTCCAAAGCTGTAAATATTTATAGGAGCAGGCCGTTCATGGTACAACTGGTGTGACTGAACTGCCAACCTGTAGATTAGGAGTCAAGATCTTAACCACTGTGCCAGCAGGGCTCAGCTGCTAACTGAGAGATTGAAGGTTTGAACCCAATAGCTGCTCCATGGTGGAAAGACATGGCAATCCACTTCTGCAAAATTTATAGCCTTGGAAGCCCTGTGGGGAAGTTCTACTCTGTTCTATGGATTCTCTATGAGTTGGAATCCACTGGAGGGAAATGAGCTACTCTTGTGAGGAGATAAAATTAGAGGTGGAATTATAGTTTTATTTCTTTTCATAATGTTTTAAAATTATTTTAATGATGTCCTTATTTAAATTTAGAAAGAGAGAGAGAGAATACCAGAAAACTGAAAATCTGGTGGCTAATATTATTATTTCTTAAGTAAATGACAACTCCCAAGCAGTATCACTCCAAGTACAGAGATCTGAACAAGCAATTGGCATCATGAGAATTGCAAGAGGAATCGAAAGAAGTTGGTTCTACTGAAAATTTCCACAGATCCCCAGGCAAGTGGGCACAAAGGATATTTGGGCAACAGAAATCAAATTTGGTAATATTTTGATCAGACAGGTTCATGTCTGAATTTTTTTAGTTGTTTCTTTCACACTGAAGGGATATGTGAAATTTTATTTTACTATTTTATAGTTGAAAATCAGAGCCCTAGTGGCACAGTGGTTAAGGGCTTGCTGCTAACCAAAAGGTCATGGTTCAAACTCACTAGATGCTCCATGGGAGAAAGATGCAGCAGTCTGCTTCCATAAAGATTTACAGTGTTAGAAACCTTATGAGACAGTTCTACTCACATAGAATCACTATGAGTCAGAATCAACTCAACAGCAATGAGTTTGGTTTTTGTTATAGTTCAAAATTATCATTTTGGGCAAAAAGTAAGCACTGTAATAAATGATGTATAAAAGCTTCTGTTTCTACTTCTAAGTGGGCTCATTAAATTCTTTATTGATTCAAATTTGCAGTTATGTGGTTGTAACCCCGGGAGTATAGAAAGTCAAGTTTTTATTTAAGTCAATATGGTATTATCTATGAAAGATAAGTTCATCTGGTTTTCCTAAAGAAGATCAGATGCTTTAATGAAAAAAAAAAAAAAAAGGAAAAGGAAAACCACCGAGGTTACAGAAAACAGAAGGGAATCTTTCATCCCAAGGACTATCAGATTCAAGGCAAGGTCTCAGTGGAATTATTTAGATCTTGATTTTGATTTAGAAAGTAGCCAAATCTAGCCTTTGATCCAGGGAACTCTTCCTTTGTCTGCAAAAGAGATTTTTATGAAAATGAATCCAATGGGAAATCATCAGTCAACAATTTGGCAATGTTTTCTAAGTGGTTATTATTTAATGGTTCTGCAGTTTACATATCAATCTATAAACCCAAATTGGATATTCATATGTGGAATGAATTTCTTAAATCTTCCTTGCCTTGCCTTGGCTCAGAGAGTTACTGAGAAAGATGAAGCTAATATTTCTCATTTTCCACCCCCAGACACGTGGGTACAAGTAGGCATATGTGTAACCAAGTGCACGTGCACACACTCTCTCACACACTCACACATACACTCATGCTGACACTCACACACACTCACATCCTCACACTCATTCACACACTTTCAGAGTCACACATTCTCACACACTCACACACATATACACACTTCTCTGGCTCCACATCTATAACTACAGATAGATCTAAACAAGCCCCAGAGGGGCAACAAAACATTCAAAGCCAAGAATAAAAGATTATACACCAGAACAAATCCAGAGCTTTACTTAGTTACATTAGCAAAACTTGAGGGGATATTTGCAAAAATATATTATGAACTACTCAACCCAGGAGGAAAAATTTAATTTTATATTAGTCCTAAGTTTATCAACATGGTTATACTTAAGCAGAAATTCTGTATGTGATGTTGTTGTTGTTGTTAGGTGCCATTGAGCCAGCTCCAACTCATATGGACCTTATGTACAACAGAATGAAACACTTCCCACTCCTGCACCAGCCTCACAATCCTTGCCATACTTGAGACCATCATTGCAACTACTGTGTCAATCCGTTTCATTGAGGTTCTTACTTTTTTTTTCTGACTCTCCACTTTACCAAGCATAATATCCTTCTCCAGGGAAGGGTCCTTTCTGACAACATGACCAAAGTAGGTGAGACAAAGTTGGGCCACTCTCGCTTCCAAGGAGCATTCCAGCTACACGTCTTCCAGGACAAATTTGTTTGTTCTTTCTGACAGTCCATGACACTTTCAGTACTCTTCGCCAATACCATAACTTAAAAGCATCAACTCTTCTTCAGTCTTCCTTATTCATTATCTAGCTTTCACATATGCATATGAGGCCACTGAAAATGCCATGGCTTGGGTTAAGAGCATCTTAGTCTACAAAGAGACATCCTTGTTCTTCAGAACTTTAAAGAGATCTTTTGCAGCAGATTTGCCCAGTGCAATATGTTGTCTGATGTCTTGACTACTGCTTCCATTGGTGTTGATGGTGGAAACAAGTAATCTGAAATCTTTGACAATTTCAATATTTTCTCCATTTATTTGATGCTGTTAATCATTCCAGTTGTGAGGATTTTCATTTTCTTTATCTTAAGGTGTAATCCATACTGCAGACTGTAGTCTTTAATCTTCATCAGTAAGGGCTTCAAGTCATCTTCACTTTCAGCAAGCAAGGTCATGTCATCTGCATGTCACAGGTTGTTAATGAGTTTCCCTCCAATCCTGCTACCATGCGTCTCCTCATATAGTCCAGCTTCTCAGATTATTTGCTTAGCATACTAATTGAACAAGTACAGTGAAAGAATACAACCCTGATGCTCTCCCTTCCTGATTTTAAACTATGCAGTATCCCCTTGCTCTGTTCAAACAACACAGCCCCCTGGTCTATGTCAAAGGTCCTCATGAGCACAATTAAGTATTCTGGAATTCCCATTCTTCTCAATGTTATCCATAATATGTTATGATCCACACAGTCAAATGCCTTTGCATAGTCAATAAAACACAAGTAAACATCTTTCTAGAGACTTCCAGTAAGATGGCGGAATAGGCAGAGAAGCTACACAGACCTTCTTCAATAAAGAAAAGAAAAACCAATTGACAGAGATACAGAAGATAATCGTGGAGCCCTGAGCTTTGAAAGGAGGTATATAGAAGTGGATTAGGCACCAACTAGTGGAAAAACCTGAATGAAAACAGGACCTAAGAATAAGCTCCATTTGCCAAGGACAGCAGGGGCATATAGGTTGACAATGAGAAATGAGACAGGTGGTGAGTGTATAAGTGCTACCAGTTAGCAAATAGAGGAGCACAGTACCATGCTTATGTAGATAACATCCAAGGAAAACAAGTGAACATCTTTCTGGTATTCTTTGCTTTCAGCCACGATCCATCGGACATCCGCAATGATATACCTAGTTCCACATACTCTTCTGAATCCACCTTGCATTTCTGGAAGTTCCTTGTCAATATACTGCTGCAACCATTTTTTATTATCTTCAGCAAGATTTTACTTGCATGTGATATTAATGATAATTGTTTGATAATTGCCACATTCTAAGGGATCACCTTTCTTTGGAATGGGTATAAATATGGATCTCTTCCAGTCAGTTGGCCAGATAGCTGTCTTACAAATTTCTTAGCATAGACGAATGAGTGCCTCTGGAATCTGTTTGTTGATACTGTTCAATGGGAATTCCATCCATTCCTGGAGCCTTGTGTTTTGACAATTCTTTCAATGCAGTTTAGACTTCTTCCTTCAGTACCTTGGTTCTTGATAATATGCCACCTCCTGTAATAGATGTACATCAACTAATTCTTTTTGGTACAGTGACTGTGTGTGTTGCTTCCATCTTCTTTTGATGCTTCCTGCATAATTCAATATTTTTCCCATAGAATCTTTCAATATTGCAACTTGAGGCTTGAATTTTTTCTTCAGTTCTTTCATCTTGAGAAATGCCACATGTGTTCTTTCCTTTTGGCTAACTCAGGTCTTTACACATTTCACTATAATGATTGACTTTGTCTTCTCAAGCTGCTCTTTGAAATCTTCTGTTCAGCTCTTTTATCTTGTCATTTCTTCCATTTGCTTTGGCTACTCTCTATTCGAGAGCAAGTGTGAGTCTCTTCTGACATCCATTTTGTTCTTTTCTTCATTTCCTGTCTCTTTAATTAACTTTTTGCTTTCTTCATGGAAGATGTTCTTGATGTCATCCCACAATTCTTCTGGCTTTCAGTCATTGGTGTTTCAATGTATCAAATCTATTCTTTAGATGGTCTCTAAATTCAGGAGGGATATAATCAAGGTCATATTTTGGCTCCTGTAGACTTTAATTGTATTCAACTTCAACTTCAACTTGCATATGAGAAATTGATTGTTCCACAGTCTGCTCCTGGCCTTGCTTTGGCTGAAGATAATGAGTTTTTCATCACTTCTTTCCACCCAGGTAGTCAATCTGATTCCTATGTATGCTGTCTGGTGAGGTCCATGTGTATAGCTGCTATTTTGTCCTTGAAAAAAGGTATTTGCAATGAATAAGTCATTGGTCTTGCAAAATTCTGTCATGTGATCTCAAGTCATTTCTATCACCAGGGCCATATTTTCCATCTACTTTGATTCTTTCCATCTACAAAGATTCTTCTTTGTTACCAACTTCTGCATTCCAATCATCAGTAAACATCAATGCATCTTGATTGTATGTTTGGTCAATTTCAGACTGCAGAAGTGGGTAAAAATCTTCAATTTCCTCATCTTTGACTTTGGTAGTTGATGTGTAATTTTGGTTAGTAGTAGTATTAACTTATCTTACTTGTAGGTGTATGGATATTATCCTATCAATGATAGCCTTGCACTTCAGATAGATCTTGAAACACTTTTTGTGACAATACGATCCCATTCCTCTTCAATTTGTCATTCCCAGCATAGTAGATCATATGATGGTTTTATTCAAAATGGCCAATATCAGTCTATTTCAGCTCACTAATGCCCAGGATATTGATCTTTATGCTTTCCATTTCATTTTTGACAACTTCCAATTTTCCTAGATTCATACTTTGTACATTCTATGGGAAAATATTGAATGATGCAGAAAATATCAAAAGAAGATGGAAGGAATACACAGAGTCACTGTACTAAAAAGAATTGTTTGATATTCATCTATTAAGGAGGTGGCATATGATCGAGAACCAATGGTATGGAAGGAAGAAGTCAAAACTGTATAGAGTGAGACCTCGGATAAGCAAAGCACTATTGAAGAATAGGGTAAGAGGTCTCACACTGCCAGATCACAAAACCTACTATACAGCCACAGTAGTCAAAACTGCCTGGTATTTGTTTAATGACAGATACATAGACCAATGGAATAGAATTGAGAACCCAGAAA
>NW_006921600.1:6969552-6976718 GCF_000298275.1 Orycteropus afer afer
GGAGGAAGTGGGAGGGGAGCTGTTGCATTGTGGTAAATTGTGGTCAATGTCATGAGACAAAGTGTATGTGAACTGCCATATGGTAAGTGAATTTTCTTTGTAAATTTTTACCCAAAATCACAATTAAAAAAAAAAAAAAACTGCATTGAAGGAATTGTCAAAAACAAGGCTCCAGGAACTGACAGAATACCCACTGAGATGTATTAACAAACAGAAGCCATGCTGGATGCACTTACTCATCTATGTAAAGAAATTTGGAAGACAGCTACATGGCCAACTGACTGGAAGAGAGCCATATTTGTACCCATTCCAAAGAAATGTAAGCCAATAGAATATGGGAAATTATTGAACAATATCATTAATATTAAATGCAAGTAAAATCTTTCAGAAGATAATTCAGAACTGGTTGCAGCAGTATATTGACAGGGCCACAACAATCAAAGCTGAAATGCCAGGATAATTTCATGAATAGACTCTGAAGACTCTGGAAGATAGGAATGCTGCAATGTATTTATTATGTGAAGTACACTCACTCAGTCCAGGATTATGTGTCCCAAAGTGATCCAGAAGTCACTCTGTTCACTAAGGCTTTTGAGGGCAGCATCATACTATGATAAGTTCTTTAGTCACTGACCTCTGTAAGCAAGAAAGTCCACTGTAAGGTGCTAAATCGAAATGGAATTTCTGATTTCAATTGAATTTGAAGGACCCTGGAATGCCCTTAATTTTCAGTGGCAAAATAGTGAGGCTTTCGAAATAAGTATCCAGATATGCGTGGAATCCAAATGGCCCAGCTCTTTGTCAATTACCAGGGGTCCTTAAGATACATGTATAAGCAACTCATGGAAGTCCCATTTGACTGTTTAATGAAAAGTGCTCTGAACCTCGTAAGCAGGGGTCTGATGTGACAAATAATAAATGAAGTTCAGACCTCATTCTGTTTTATGATAATCCTAGTAAATTTCCAAACACAATCTGAGGTTATCTACCTGGAACAGGAGGGCTACTTACATTAGCTCACTTGTCTATGGCAGTGTGGTAGTTACGGTTATGTCTACTTGGCTGGGCCTGATTTTGGGTGGTTGGGCAGTTGGATGTAGTTATTCCCCATGATGAGACTGGTAATCAGCTCCATGGTGGAATCTACTGTGAATAGCTGAGTAGCTGCCTTAGAGATGTGGTCTGCTTCCAGTATATAAGAAAACACTTTGAGAAGTTACCTGTGCATTTTTGGCACATCTGGATCTTGCATTTGGTCAAGGCTTCATCTCAGTGGCCTGGCACGTTGTCTGCCAATCTTAAGACTGTCTCTGGATTTGAACTGGTAGCTTGCTGTGTTGCTTGATAATTTTGGGACTGTGCCATTTTACTTGTCAACATTAGGTTTGTCAGCCTCAGCAGCCAGCAGCTTTCTATGTTAAGAGACAGCTCTACCTGTAGTGGGCCAAGAGCAACAGGCAGAACTGAAGCCCAAGGTTGAGGGGCTTTCACCCAGCTCCTAGAGCTGGCACTTTGTATTTGGACTTCTAGCCTCCTAAAGCGTAGAAGAATAAATTCTGGTTTGTTTAAACCACCTACTTGTGGTATTTTTGTCAGAGTGGCACTAGAGAACCAAAAGAGGCAGTAAGAGCTAAAATGGAATAAAGGGCCAAGGGACAGTCTGATCATTCCTTTTTCCTTTTGAAAATGGTAAGTCAGAAGCTTAAAAAATATATTTAAAAAATGAAATGCTTCCTTGGAATTCCCTTGAATTTTCAGAGATTAACATCATTATGAAAGATTTAAAAGATGCATGAGTGATAATGTTATGTGTGTCCATTTAATTCTTTCAGTTTGGCCAGTGCAGAAGATAGAGAGATCTTGGATTCAGAAAGTGGGTCTGGAGAATCCAAATCATTTGCTAACAAACTAAATCACCTGTTTTAGAAGTGGTCCCCTTACAGGAAAAATGCAATTTGGGCCTGGGACTTAGAATGCATATCTTAATCTATCAAATGCTTCTACTCTATCCCAATATATAGAAAATTCTAGAATTTAATTTGTCTCTTGGCAACATAGCAATACATTTTAACATTCACTTTTCTTTGGAATGGGTAAAAATATGGATCTCTTCCAGTCAGTTGGCCAGGTAGCTGTCTTCCAAATTTCTTGGCATAGATGAGTGAGTGCCTCCAGTGTAGTATCAGTTTGTTCAAACATTTCAATGGGTATTCTGTCAATTCCTGGAGCCTTTTTCTTCACCAATTACTTCAGTGAAGCTTTGACTTCTTCTTTCAATACCTTTGGTTCTTAATTATATGCCATCTCCTGAAATGGATGAACATCAACCAATTCTTTTTGGTATGGCCACTCTGTGTGTTGCTTCCATTTTCTTTTGATGTTTCCTGCATTATTCAATATTTTGCCCATAGAATCTTTCTATATGGCAACTTGAGGCTTGAATTTTTTTCTTCAGTTCTTTCAGTTTGAGAAATGCTGAGCATGTTCTTTCCTTTTGGTTTTCTAACTCCAGGTCTTTGTACATTTCATTATAATAATTGACTTTGTCTTACCAAGCTGCTCTTTGAAATGGTCGGTTCAGGTCTTTTCCTTGTCATTTCTTCCTTTTGTCTTCACTGCTGTCCATTCAAGGGCAAGTTTTAGAGTTTCTTCTGACATCCATTTTGGTCTTTTCTTCCTTTCCTCTCTCTTTAATGACCTTTTACTTTTTTCATGGAGGATGTTCTTCATGTCATCCCACAATTCCTCTGGTTTTTGGTCATTGGTGTTCAATGCATCAAATCTATCCTTTAGATTGTCTCTAAATTCAGGAGGGACATAACCAAGGTTGTATTTTGGCTCTCATGGACTTATTTTAATTGTCTTCAACTTCAACTTGAACTTGTATATGAGCAATTGATGGTCTGTTCCAGTCTGCTCCTGGCCTTGTTTTGTTTGGAGACATTGAGCTTCTCCATCCCCTATTTCCACTGAGACAGTCAATCTGATTACTGTGTACTCCATCTGGGGAAGTCTACTTGTAGAGCCACCATTTATATTGCTGAAAAAGGGTATTTGCAATGAATAAGTCTTTGGTCTTTGTGGTAGTTAAGTTTGTGCATCAACTTAGCTAAGCCTGGTGAAGTGGCTGGGAAGCTGGATGTAGTATTCCCCATGATAAGACTGGTAATCAACTCCATGGTGGAATCTATTGGAGCAGCTGAGTAGCTGCTTTGAGTATGTGGTCTGCTTCTCATATATAAGGAACAGCTTTGGGAATGGTCTCTGCTTATGGCACCCTTGAATTCTGCATATAGCTATGTCATTATTCAGCAGCCTGCCATGCTCTGCTAACTTTGGGACTTTCGAGGGACTTGAATTAATGGTCTGCCATGTGGTTTGGTAACATCAAGATGGTGCCTTTTTTACTTGTCAACTCTGGGGTTGTCAGTCTCAGTAGCCAGCAGCTGTCTGAGTGAATAAAAGCCTCTAGCTTCAGTGCACCAGGGCAGGAGACAGAGTTAAAGCCCAAGTTAAAGCCAAAGCACTTTGAACTTGGGCTTAAAGTCTCCAAACTGTAAGAGAATAGACTCCTGTTTGTTCAAGCCATCCTATTTGAAGTATATTTCTGTCAGAGTAGCATTAAGTAATTAACACAGTCATAATATGCTATCATGACATCACCAGTGTTATTTTTATCACCAAGGCCATATTTTCCAACTACCAATAATTCCGTAGTGATACTGCCTTGGAAACCCAAGGAGGGGTCGCTATGAGTCGGTTCTGACTCCACAGCACATAACAACAACAACAACAACAACCAGTAATTCTTCTTTGTTTCCAACTTTTCCTTTCCAATCACCAGTGATAATCAATACATCTTGATTGCATGTCTGGTCCATTTCAGACTGCAGTAGTGTGCAAAAATCTTTGATGTCCTCATCTTTGACGTTGGTGGTTGGTGCATAAATTTGAATAATAGTAGTATTAACTGGTCTTCCTTGTAGGTCTATGGATATTATCCTGTCACTCACAGCATTGTACTTCAAGGTAGATTTTGAAGCTTTGTGATGATGAATGCCAAGCCATTCCTCTTCAATTTGTAATTCCCAGCATCATCTTGGTTGTCTGATTCAAAATGGCCAAAACTAGTCCATTTTAGCCACCAGGCACTCCTTGGAAGGAAGTTTGGGCAATCTATTTCCATAGTGATACTGCCTCGGAAACCCAAGGAGGGGTCACTGTAAGTCAGATCTGACTCCACGGCAGGGCATTTGGTTTTTTTGAAATGCCTAGGATATCGATCATTTTTCATTCCACTTCATTTTTGACAACTTCCAATTTTCCTCCATTCATACTTCAAACATTCCATGTTCTAATTATTAATTGATGGTTGCAGCGATTTCTCCTCATTTTGAGTCATGCCACATCAGCAAATGGAGGTCCCAGAAGCTTTACTCTATTTTGGAGCTACCCTTCAAAATCTTCTGTTCAGCTCTTTTATTTCATTATTTCTTCCATTTGTTTTAGTTACTCTCCACTTAAGAACAAGTTTCAGAGTCTCTTCTGACATCTATTTTGGACTTTTCTTTCTTTCCTGTCTTCTTAATAACCTTTTACTTTCTTCATGTATGATGTCCTTAATGTCTTCCCACAACTTGTCTGGTCTTTGGTCATTGATATGCAATGCATCAGATATATTCTGGCTAACTAGAAGTCAGGTCTCTAAATTCAGGTGGCACATACTCAAGATAGTATTTTAGTTCCTGTGAATTTGTTTTTTCTTCAGCTTCAACTTAAACTTGCATATGAGGAATTGATGATCTGTTCCACAGTCAGCCCCTGGCCTCTTTCTGACTAATGTTATTGAGTTTTGCTATAGTCTCTTTCCACAGATGTACTCAATTTGAGTCCTGTGCATTCCACCTGCAGGTCTATGTGTATAGTTGCTATTTATGTTATTTAAAAACATAATGTATTTCCAATGAATAAGTCTCTGGTCTTGCAAAATTGTTTCATGCAATCTCTGGCATCATTTCTAGCCCTAGAAATGTAAAATGATTGAAATGTAAAAGTTGGAAACAAAGAAGAATCACTGGTAGTTGGAAAGTATGGCCTTGGTGATAAAAATAAGGCAAAGTAAAGTATTATAATGTAATGTGTAAAGACCTGAACAGAAAATCAAAAGGGAATAACACACTTGCCATTTCTCAAAATGAAAGAACTGAAGAAAAAATCAAGCCTCAAGTTGCAATATTGAAGTATTCTGTGGGCAAAATATTGAATGATGCAGGAAGCATCAAAAGAAGATAGAAGGAATATAGAGAGTGATTGTACCAAAAATAATTGGTCACCATTCAACCATTTCAGGAAGTAGCATATGATCAACTACCAATGGCATTGAAGGAAGAAATCCAAGCTGCACTGGAGGCATTGTGAAAAACAAAGCTCCAGGAAGTGACAGATTACCCATTAAGATGTTTCCACAAACAGATGCAGTGCTGGATGTGCTCTCTCATTCATTGCAAAAAATGTGGAAGGCAGCTACTTGGCCACCAGACTGAAAAAGATCCATAATTGTGCCCATTCCAAAGAAATGTGATGCAGCAGAATGTGGAAATTATCGAACAATATTATTAAATATTACACACAAGTAAAATTTTGCTGAAGATAATTTGTAAATTGTTGCAACAGTATGTTGACAGAGCTACCAGAAATTCAAGCTGGATTTAGAAGAAGATATGGAAAAATGGGTATCATTGCTGATGTCAGATGTAATGTTGCTGAAAGCAAAGAATGCCAGAAAGATGTCTACTTGTGTTTTAATGACTATGCAAAAGCATTCAATCTGCTGTAAAAGACCTAAAGTGCTAAGAGCAAAAATGTCACTTTGATGACTAAGGTGCACATGACCCAAGCCATGATATTTTCAGTAGCCTCATATACATGTGGCAGTTGAACTATGAATAAGGAACACCACAGAAGAAGTGATGCATTTGAACTGTGGTGTTGGCGAGGAATATTGAATGTACCATGGACTTCTAGAACGAATAAATCTGTCTTGGAGGAAATACAGCTAGAATGCTCCTTCAAAGTGAGAATGGCCAGACTTAGTCTTGTATACTTCGGTTGTGTTTTCAGAAGGGAACAATCCCTGGAGAAGGATATCATGCTTGGTAAAGTGCACAGTCAATGAAAAAGGGGAAGACCCCATCAATGAGATGGATTGGCACAATGGCTGTCATGATGGGCTCAAGCATAGCAGCAATTGTGAGGATAGTACAAGACTGGGCAGTGCTTCATTGTCTCATGCATAGGGTCTCTATTAGTCAGAACTGACTCAACAGCACCTAACAATAAGTAACCAGTTGCCGTTAAGTCCACTCTGACTCATGGTGATCCCATGTGTGTCAAAGTACTATTGTGTTCCACAGGATTTTCAATGGCTGATGTTTCAGAAGTAGATCAGAGGGTCTTTCTTCTGAACTGCCCCTAAGCAGACTTGAATCTGTGATCTGTTAGCATCCATGTGTGTTAGTGGCTTGCAACACTCAGGAACTCTATTTTGTATCGTTGGGACAGGGGATTCCTGTCATTTAGCCATATTCAGGGGTAAAAGTTAATTAGTTAACTAATACAACAATTTATTGACTAGGGAGGATCCACGATGGTAGATGAGGCAGATACACTATCCAAACTCCGTATAACAAAGATTTGAGAAACCAAGTGAAATGGATGTAGATGACAATCCTGGAACTCAGAGCTTCAAACAAAAGGATAAAGAAGTAGATCAAATACCTGTGAGAGGAAGAGACTGAATGAAAACAGTTAACAAGGAGCGTGACCATTATGAATTATTGCAAGTGTTCTGCTGCTTATCTACTAGGAGTTCGACAGCTGGTTCCACTTGACAAGGACAGCACCAGCACTTACATCAGTGATCTGCAATCAGAGAGATATGACTTTTCCCCTTACCTCATACAATCTCTGAGTGACCAGAGGTGTGGCCTCCTAACTCCCCCACCTGGTTGCCACTCAAACCCCCTGCACTGCCAGTGCTGTGCCACTTTTCTTTTTATCTTTAATCTTAGTTCTTCTCCCTCTATCTTACTTCTCCTTTTTCTGTGCATTTTTTTCTTTCTCTTCCCTTGACCTTTTCCCTTTTTCTTTCTTTCTTTTTTTTTTTT
>NW_006921600.1:6976818-6978140 GCF_000298275.1 Orycteropus afer afer
CAGCACTAGTAGCAAAGTTCAACAAGACAGAAAATAACAAATGCTGGCAAGGTTGTGGAGAGATTGGGACTCTCATACACTGCTGGTGGGACTGTAAAATGGTACAACCATTGTGGTAAGAAGTATGGCAATTCCTTCAAAAGTTGGAACTAGATATACCATTTGACCCAGCCATTCCATGACTAGGTATATATATCCTAAAGAAGTGAGAGCCATGATAAGAACAGACATATGCACAACCATGTTCATTGCAGCACTATTAAAATAGCCAAAAGATGGAAACAACCTATTTGTCCATCAACTGAGGAATGGATAACCAAACTATGGTACATACACACAATGGAATACTATGCAATGCTAAAGAATAATGTAGAATCTTTAAAACACCACATAGCATGGATGAACTTGGAGGACATTATGCTGAGTGAAATAAGTCAATCACAAAAGGACAAATATTGTATTAGTCCATTATTGTAAAAGTCAAGGAAAAGTTATCTATGGAAGGAAATTTTCTTTGTTGGTTACCAGGGGTGGCAGAGGAGGGGAAGGAACATTGTTAGATAGATAGATATAAGTATTGATTTGGGTGAAGAAAAGGGCAAAGTACCAAATGTGAGTGATCAATGTGGTGGCACTGAGGAAGAGAAAGACATAGAGAGGTACATGGGAGGTACAGACAAGAAAGATGAACCCCTTTTGCACATACAGTACTGCATTGTCAGTGAAGGCAAACATGGGTATATGGGTGGATAGATGGGTAAACAGGCTGAACTATTAGGTATGTCTATGAAGCAGGGAGTGTACCCTAGAACATGTATAGGGTTGGCAGACAATGGTCCTATAAATTTATGTGTATGATCTGAATTCCCCGGTGTATAGTAGAGCTGACAAGGGGCAAGGTTGTGGTCACTGCTTGGTTGCAGCCAGCTACCCAGAGAGACCGAGTAGTTGAACCTGTGGGCTCAGGACCATAGTCTCAGGGGACATCAAGTTCAATTGACATAACATACTACACAAAACATTGTTCTACCTCCTACTTTGGCGAGTAGCGACTGGGATCTTAAAAGCTTGCTAGCTGCCATCTAGATGCAACAATGGGTTTCTCCTCATCCAGAGCAAAGAAGAATGAAGAAAACCAAAAATTCATGGAAACAATTAGTCCTAGCAACTGGTACACCATCCGTTCTGCAGCCTATATGACTATGAGACCAGAACTAGATGGTGCTCAGCTACCACTGTCATCCACTTGGAAGGGGATCTATGTAGGAGATCCTAGATAGAGAGGGAGAACAATGTGCAACAAAACTCAAAATCATTTGGAG
>NW_006921600.1:6978652-6986954 GCF_000298275.1 Orycteropus afer afer
TTGCTTTCCCCATTTTTATTTTTCTATATTTACTGAGCAGTAAGGAGCCAACAACCCTACCCAGCCATAACCACCTCATCCACAATCCTAATCACTAGTTGAGTGCCACCACACACTCCAGCACCATGAGGTCAATAACAGCAGGCAAAACACACTCAGCCTGACCTCACTTGCTCTGCACAATCAGCAATCAGACACTCACACCCACACTCATACCCATTATCAAATCCACCTGGAGACAGATGGTGAGCACCCCAGTGCTGCCAAACTTTTCCACACAGTAACACACATACTCTGTTTTTAATATATCCAGGCAACAGAGCATGGATATATTAAAACAAGACAAAACAAAAAAATCAGGGTGAAACAAACCAGCATATAATCAATATATTAATACAATACCACTACAAAATCTCAAAGACAAGAAAACCAAAAACCAAACTCACTGCCGTGGAGTCAGATCCAACTTATAACAACACCTCCTTGGGTTTCCGAGGCAGTATCACTACGGATGTAGACTGCCCAAACCTCTTTCCAAGGAGTGGCTGGTGAGTTTGAACCACCAGCCTTCTGGTTAGCAGTCAAATGCCTTAGGAACTATGCCACCAGAGAGATAACTTCAAATCACATGAAAAAAAAAAAAAAAAAAAATGGACCAAAATACAGGGCCAGAAAATCTTCTAGAGGAAGAAATGCTTTGAAACTACCTGATAAAGAATTCAAAAGATTTATCTTGAGTTATTTTCAACAGATTGAGAGAAAATCCAAGAAAAACACAGACAAAATCAAATAAATACAGATAAAACTCTAGAAGAATTAGGGGAAAAAAAATTCAAGAACAAATCAGCAAAATAAATGAAAAATTAAAATTATAAGGAAAAAATAGAAACCTAGATTTGTACTAAAATATCAGAAATATAGATAACACATTGGAAGAGCAAAGGAATATAATGTAATCAATGGAAGACAGAATTAGCAAGATTGAAATTAAATCTCTTAATATTAATCTGTTATCAGAACAATCAAAAAAGAAAAAAAAAACTGAAGCAAGCCTAAATATTATATGGGACACCATCAAGAGGAATAAGTGATTGGAATTCCAGAAAAGGAATAAACAAAAATATAAAAGCACCAAGAAAATAATTAAAGATTTGTTGAAAGAAAACTACACTAATATCATGACAGACAAGAAAATATACGCTCAAGAAGCTCAACAACCCAAATAAGATAGACATCAAAAGAAAATCACCAACACATATCATAATCAAATTTTCCCAAACCAAAGACAAAAAAGAATCCTCAAAGCAGTTCATGCAAAAGGAAAAGTTACCACAAAAGAGAATCAGGAAGATGAAGCTCTGATTTCTCAGCAAAAACCATGCAGACAAGAAGACAATGGGATGATATCTATAAAACCCTGAAAGAAAAAATAAAAATGCCAACTGACAATTCTATATCCAGTAAAATTGTCCCTCAAATACCATGGGGAAATTAGAACATTCCTAAATAAACAAGAAATTGAGGGAATTTTTAAAATTAGAACAACCTTACAACAAATGCTAAAGGGAGTCCTTCGGAGAGAGAAACAGCAATGGCAGACAACTGAAGAGTAAGACACACAAGATCACCAAGAAATCAACCCACACATAGGAGTATCAAAAATAAAATAAATCTACATAACTGAAATAGGAACCTGAGATGTCCATTTGTAAATGATGATAGCTAAAAAAGACAAAGAAGGAATAAATTATGTAGATAACTAACTTCCAAATAGAGAGGAGTTCAAGATGATATCAAGATAGGATGAATCATTCTACACTTGAGAAGATAATAACACATTATAGGGTAACCTCAAAGAAAATTAATAAAACTTCTACCAAAATTAAAAAGAAGAAAACCATACTCAGTAAACACTAAAACAATAGTCATGAAGGAAATTATAAGAAAATCCATAAGCAAAATGCGCAGAAAAATATATTGAACAAAGAAACCATCAATACCACAAAAATAAAATGTGCAGCAAAATGACTGCAGTGAATTTATACCTATCAATAATTGCATAAAGAGTAAAGACACAGAGAATGGAAGAATGAATATGAAATCATGAACAATCAATTTGCTGTTGCAAAAAGGACAAGGAGGCCACATGTTCTGACCTCGTCTAACCCCACAAAAGGAAGACAGAAGCACTATCAGTAACCCAAGGCCTATTCCTGCAAGGCCAGACATGCTGCCTCCCTCCAGCCCTTACACCAACCATTCCTCACAAAGCATCCACTACCTCTCTCCTGGGTCCAATAATTCACTGCAGTGGCCACACAGAACTCTCAGATTACAGGGTTTATTAGGGAAGCACCAGGCTACAATTCAATTTCAGGGAAAACTCTCAGTCTCTCTCCCAGCTCACAGTCTCTCTCCCAACAGTCTCTCACAGTCTTTCTCCCAACAGTGCATGTCCCTTGGTGTCTCACTCAGTAATGCATGTCTCTTGCATCTCTTTCCCAGCAGCACATGTCTCTTTCAGGAGTGCACGTCTCTTTCAGCAGCATGTCTTCCTCCACCAGCAGTCAGAGCCAGCATTCTGCCTCTAGGAGGCCTCCTTTTGAGCCTGGCAGAGTGGCCAAACTAGCCAATCATAGTATCAGAACTCTAAGTACCTGAAAGAGAGTGGGAACCTCCCAGAACATTGTTTTGTGCCAGTCCCAACAGAAATACTCCAGGTGGACAATTTCAGCAATCAGGAGCTCCTCAGTTGCTCATAGCAAATCCCACCTTGGAGTTTACAAAGACTTATGGGTAGAAAAGCCACACTTTTGTAATTTACTACACTGCAGCTGTCTACAAGAAACACTCCTTGGACACAAAGACAAAAATAAGCTAAAAAATCAAAGTACAGAAAAATATATAACAAGTAAATGGCAAATGAAAAAAAAGCAAGAGTACTAATATTAAATTCCAGTAAAATAGACTTTAAGTCAAAAAGAGACAAGGAAGGATATTATACAATGATCAAAAAGTTCAGTTCAACAAGAGTACATAATCATAATAAATAAAATACCTACACACACAATAGAAGAGCCCAAAGATACATAATCAAATTTTAACAGAACTGAAAAGAGAATAGACAACTCCACACTAATAGTAGAATTTAATACATTATTTTTGATGAAAGACAGAACAACTAGAAAAAAATTCACCAAAGTCACAGATGACCTAAACAACACAGTAAGCCAACTAGACCTCATAGATGTATACAGAATACTCCACCCAACAAACAACACCACAATATACCTTCTTTTTTAGTACAGTTGGAACATTGTCCAAAATAGACCATATTAGGTCACAAAGCAAGCCTCTATTAATTTAAAATCATCAAAATAATAACAAAGTATCTTCTCAGATCATAGTTATGAGAAAGCAACAACAGGAAAATCCAGGGAAAAAAATCAAATATGTGGAAACTGAAAACACCTTGCTTTAGAACTACTAGGTAATAAAAGAAATAAAAAAATGAAATTTAAAAATTCCTTGAATCAAAGAATGAAAACACAACATAACAAAATCTTTGGGAAATAGCAAAAGAACTGCTCAGAAGACAATTTATAGCAATAAATGCACACATCAAAAAAGAATAAAGAACCAAAATCAACACCTCAACCCATTGCTAGCAATTAGGAAAAGAACAAGCAAAAAAAAGCTTAGTGACCAGAAGAAAAGAAATAATAAAGACTCAAGCAGGAAAAAAAAAATTGAAACAGAAAAACAATAAAAAGAATCAGCCAGACAAGAAATTGATCCTTTGAATGGCTTAATAAATTAACAAACCACTAGCAAATTTAACAAAGGGAAAGAAGATACAAATAACATGAATAAGAAATGTAATAGGTGATGTTATAACAGAATATACTAAAATGAAAAGGAAAATAAAAGAATACTATGAAGAACTATACTACAACAAATTTGAAAGCCTGGAAGAAATAGACATGTTTCTAGAAACACAATACCTACTCAAACTAACACAATCTGAGGTAGAAAATTTCAAAAGACTGATCAAAAAAAGAAATTGAACAAGTCATTAAAAAAGAAAGAAAAGAAAAACTTCCATCTTTCCAATGAAGAAAAGTCCTGGCCTAGATAGCTTCACTGAAGAATTCTACCAAACTTTCAGAGAAAAGACCTATGCAAAGAAAACTACAAAACATTACTACAAGAAACCAAAATAAAATAAAATAAAAACTAAAAAACCTCACTTGCCATTGAGTCAGTTCCTACTCATAGCAATCCTATAAGACAAAATTGAACTGCCCCATAAAGTTTCCAAGGCTATAAATCTTTACAGAAGCAGATTGCCTCATCTTTCTCTCATGGAGTGTCTGGTGGGTTTGAACCACTGTCCTTTTGGTTAGCAGCTATATGCTTAAAATACTGCTTGTTGTTGTTGTTGTTGTGTGCCATCGAGTCGGACCCGACTCATAGCGACCCCTCCTTGGGTTTCCGAGGCAGTATCACTACAGAAGTAGATTGCCCCATCTTCCTTCCGAGGAGTGGCTGATGGGTTTGAACCGCCAGCCTTCTGGTTAGCAGTCAAGTGCCTTAGCCACTATGCTACCAGAGCTCCCAAAATACTGCTATATGCTTAAAATATCACCAGAGCTCCTCTCAGAAACCAAAATAGACCTACATAAATGGAAGAATATACCATGCTAACATACAGGAAGACAACTCTGTGAAAATGTCAGTACTACCCAAAGCTATCTATAGACATAATGGAATCTTTATCCATATTCCATTATTGTTCCTTAACTGCAAAAACTAAGTACCAATTTTATATGGAAAGGAAAGAGACTCTATACAAGCAAAGCAGTAGTAAAGAAGAAAAACAAAGTAGAAGGCATCACAGTCCACAATCTCAAAACCTACTATACAGCCACAATAGTCAAAACAGCCTGATGTTGGTACAATGACAAACACATAGACCATTGAAACAGAATTGAGAACCCAAAAAAAGATCAATTCACCTACGGTCAGCTGATCTTTGACAGAGAGCCAAAATCCATTAAATGAGAAAGAGATTGTCTCTTTAACAAATGATGCTGGCAAAACTAGATACCCTTTCACAGGAAAATTAGACAGGGTCTATATCTGTTACCATATACAAAAAGTAACCCAAGATGAATCAAATGCCTAAGCGTAAGATCTAATACTAAAAAAGATCATCAAGAGGAAAAAAAAATAGAGGCAGACTTATGGACTCTAATATATGGCATAAATACACTATTAAAACACAATTAAAAATGCAAAAACAGACCAGATGATGGGACCTCCTAAAAACTAAATTTATGCACATAAAAAGACTTGACTGAAAAAGCAAAAAGAAAACTTAGACTGGGAGAAAATATTGGCAACAAGATACCAAGGGACTAATCTCTAAAATTTATAGAAAACTTCAATAATTTAACATCAAAAAGACAAACAATCCAATTTAAAAATGGACAGAGGCATGTAGTAATTTAAGAGGAAGGGAAGGGCAACATACAAAAAATGGATGACCAGCACGGTATCACTAAGGAAAAGGAAGACATAGAGAGCTGCACAAGAGTTACAGAAAACAAAGGTAAACACTATTACATACACAATCCTGCATTATCAGGAATAAATCAAACCAAAGCCAAATCCACTGCCATAGAGGCCATTCCAACTCATAGTGACCCCCACTGTGTTTTCAAGGCAATAAATCTTTATGGAAGCAGACTGATTATCAGGAATAATAAATATTAATCTCAGAGCAAATGCATGGTAGACAGATAAGATAATCAGGTATGGGTAGGAAAATAGGACTATACCCACTACTACATATAGATTTAGCAGATGATATTTCTATGCAAGTATTTATAAGTACTATAAAAATTTCCAAGTATATAGTAGAGCTAACAAGGGACAAAGTTATGAAAACTTCTTAGCTACAACAAAACACCTTGAAGGAGTGAGTCACTGGATCTGCAGGCTTAGGACCATAGTCATGGGGAACATCAAGGTCAACTGGCATAACACAATCCACAAAAACATTGTTCTACATACTACTCTGGTGAGTAGTGACAAGGACCTTAAAAACTTGTGAGCAGCCATCTAAGGTGCAACTATTTGTCTCTCCTTGTCTGGAGCAAAGAAGAATGAAGAAAACCAAAGACATATGGAAGTAATTAGTCCAAAAGACTACTGAACCACGTGAATCTCAGCCTCCATGTCCTTCAGACCAGAAGAACTAGATGATATCCAGCTACCACTGCCAACCACTCTGAAAGGGATCACAATAGGAGATCCTGAATACAGGGGGAAAAAATGTGGAACAAAACTTTAAATCATAAAAAAAAAGACCAAGCTTACTGGTCTGACAGACACTAGTGCAACCTCTGAATTCTTACTCATTCCCATGGCTCAACTTTAGGCAAACAATAGACAGGTCTATGTGGTGAACAATAACATCAGAGAGGTAGGCACTTCTTAGAACTATCAACCATAAGAGAACAAAAAGGCAGAATTTCTCTAGGGATAAAACTCAGAAGGCAAGAATGTATAGAAAAGAAGGACAAAAGATAATGGTAACAAAAGGGAGGAAGTGGGAAGACTGCTGTCACATTTTGGAAATTGCAATCAGTGTCCTGAAACAATATGTATGAATGGTTGAATGGAAAACCAATTTTCTCTGAACACTTGCACCCAAATCACAATACAAAGTTAAAAAAAAAAGGGGGGTAGGTAGGGTGGCAGAAGACATGACCAGACACTTCACCAAAGAAGATATTCAGGCAGCCAAGAAACACGCAAAGAAATGCTCACAATCACTAGCCCTTAGAGAGATGCACATCAAAACAATTAGATATCATCTCATGCCAGCATTGATAGCAAAGTTCAAAAAAACAGAAAATAAGAAATGCTGATGTGGGTGTGGAGAGACTGGAACCATTATATACTGCTGGTGGGATTGCAAAATAGTACAACCACTGTGGAAAATGGTATGGAGCTTCCTTCAAAAATTGGAAATAAAAATACCATGTTGTTGTTGTTGTTGTTGTTGTTGCTGTTATGTGCCGTCGAGTTGGACCTAACTCATAGTGACCCCTCCTTGGGTTTTGGAGGCAGTATCACTATGGAAGTAGATTGCCCCATCTTCTTTCCGAGGAGTGGCTGGTGGGTTTGAACCACAAGCCTTATAGTTAGTAGTCAAGTGCCTTAGGCACTATGCTACAAGAGCTCTCAAAATAGACAGCCCAGCTACCTGGCAGGGAGTGGGCAGTGGATTTGAACCGCCAGCCTTGGGTGTGGCAGCTGACTGCCCGAGGCCCTGAGGCCAACCCCTAGAAATATCGTACAAACTAGCAATCCCACTACTTGAAATATATTCTAGAGAAATAAGAGCTATGACATGAGTAGATATATGCTCATTACAGTATTATTCACAATAGCAAAAAGATAGAAACCTAGGTATCCACCAACAGATGAATGGATAAACAAACTATGATACATGCACATATGGAATACTACACAATATTAAAGAATATCGATGAATCTGCAAAACACTTCATAATATGGATGAACCTAGAGGACTAATGCTGAGTGAAATTAGTCAATAACAAAAGGACAAATATTCTATGAGACCACTACTGTAAAAAGTCAGGAAAAAGTTGACACACAGAATCATTCTTAAACTATTATCAGGGGTGGAAGAGGAAGGAAGGGTAAATCACTGACTAGAAGATAGACATATAAAAACTCGCAAGAAAGGGAAGGCAATATACTATAAGGGGAGTGGGGGAATCACCACAAAATGATCAAGGCAAAGAAAGACACTGGGAGGAGCACAAGAGTTAAAGGCAACCAAGGTAAATACCATTGCATAGATAATGCTCTAATAACAATAATCTATTAGTGGATACATAGACACTAAGGTTGAACAGAGGTGGGAAAGCAAATGGGACTATAACCACGAATATACACAAGTTTGACAGAGGATATTTCTACATATATATTTATATGTTCTGTGCTACAAATATGTCCATGAATATAGTAAAGCACTGTTGTTTGTTGTTGTTATATGCCGTCGAGTGGCATACAGGGGGCAAAGTTATGAAAACTTCTTAACCGTAGTCAAATATCTTGAAGGAGTGGCTCACTGAGCATTGAGGGTCAAGGCCATAGTCTCAGGGGACACTAAGTTCAATTGGCATAACATAGTCCACAAAAACAAAGTTCTACATCCTACTTTGGTGAGTAGTGACTGGGGTCTTTTTTTTTTTTTTTTTTT
>NW_006921600.1:6987632-6992029 GCF_000298275.1 Orycteropus afer afer
CCAGTAGCTACTCGCCAAAGTAGGAGGTAGAACAATGTTTTATATAGTATGTTATGCCAATTGAGCTTGATGTCCCCTGCGACCATAGTCCCAAGCCTGCAGGTCAACTACTAGGTCCCTCTGGGTAGCTGGCTATGACCAGGCAGTGACCACAACCTTCCACTTGAGTGACTGGGTTCTTAAAAGCTTGTGAGTGGAGACTTCTGGCAAGATGATGGAATAGGCAGACAAGCTACATAGACCCTCTGCAACAAAGAAAGGAGAAATCAATTGAAACAGATCAGAAGATAATCCTGGAACACTGAGCTTGGAAGGAAAGGTTAAAGAAGTAGATTAAATACCAACTGTACAAGAGGCTGAATGAAAACAGTGAATAAGGAGACAAACAGAGGTATGGGCTGCTGGCTACCCTGAGGGCATATACATTTTGGACATTTGCAAGCAGCATTTTGATCCAGCATCCATTTTAAGAATTGGCTCTGTTCACCAAGGACTGCATGAGCAAGGACTGCACTGGTGGCTGACAACTAGAAAGGAAAACAGTGAAGAAGGAGACAGAGCTGTGGACTGCCAGTTGTCCTGAGGGCACAGTAATCTTGAATATTTTCAAGTGGTGCAGCCTTTTTGAATATATGCAAGTGGTGTTCTGATAAGGGCAGCAATTTAAGATTAGGCTCCACTTACAGAAGACAGCAAAGGGAATTTCATTGAGGGCTGATGACTAGAAAGGTCCCATATTCCCTTTGTTACTCTTATACGCCACACCCTCTTAGTAAACAGAGATGTGGCCATCTCCTACCTCCACCTACCTTCTTGTTCAGCAGGAATTCCATCCTGGTCTGTTCCCTGACAGAGCCTAAGTACCTTGCCCTGCCCTCAACAGTTTTGTTTTTATTTGTTTGTTTTTAAATTATTCTTTTCTTCTCCCTGCTTTCTTCCATTTTACTTTTTTTTCTCTTTCTTTTCCCTGGTTCTGGTTTGTTTGTTTGTTTTCTCTTGCTCTTCTCTTTTCCTGGTTCCTTTCTTTTTTCTTTCTTTTCTTCTTTTGGTTCATCCCATCCCTTATTTTCCCTTTTGTAGTTTTTCCATTTTTCCTTACCATTCCTTTTAATCTTGCTCTTTTCTCACATTTCCCCCTCTCCAAATATTGTGGGGCGCTTTCCCCCCTTTTTTTTCATTGTCTTTCTTTGTCTTGTTTTCTTATATAATTTTAAAATTTTTATTCTCATTTATTGTGCTTCCTTTTTTATTTTATTTGTGATTGTTACTGTTTGCTTATGCAGGCTTTGTTTTTTGTTCATTTGTTTTTATTTCTGGTGATTTATTTTTCTTTTTTGTCTAACTTAGTAGGAGACAGCAACTGCTCCTACACAGCCCAACCATACCTACACTTCCTGTAGCCTGACCCACTGAGTGACAGCCTACACCTGCTTCTGCACCAACTGATCAGTGACAGACAGGCCCAATACCAGCTTAACTCACTCTCACCTACTCTTCACAAACAGCTAACAGAGATCTGTGCACTAACTCTAATTCTCTATCACACTCTCTTAGAGCAGTTGGTGAGTGCCTAAGTGCTACCAACAAGTAAATAGAGAAGCACAGTACTCTGCTCATTCAGATATATCAAAACTATTGGTTGAGTCACACTTACAGACAACCAACAATTAAGCATAAATACAACAACATCACAATGTCTTGGAGACAGCTGACCACCCCAGCTGATAAAGCAGTACAAACAAGGAGCCAGGATAGAAATGCAGAAAACATCCCTGAGAAAGAAGTAGCATGGGAACTCTCCAATTAGAAATTCAAAATTATATTAAGGTATCTTCAACAGATTGAGAGACAGATCAAGGAAAACACTGACAAATTTAAGGAAAACACAGATAAAAGTCTAGAACAATTTAGGAAAGCAATAAAGGAACAAACTGACAAAATAAACAAAAAATTAGAAGAGATTCAAAAACAATAAATAGAAATCCAGAAGATTAATACTAAGATTTCAGAAATAGATATACATTGAATGGGCAAAAGAGTAGAATCAAATCAATGGAAGACAGAATTAATAAGATTGAAGACTGATACCCCAATACTACTTTGTTAAGGGATCAATCAGAATAAAGATCAAAACAAAGTGAAGAAAGCTTAAGATTCATGTGAAATACCATCAAGAAGAATATCCTACATGTAACAAGAATTCCAGAACAGGAAGAGACAAATAAAACCACAGAGAAAATTGTCAAATATTTATTGGAAGAAAATTCACCTAATATGATGAAAGATGAGAAGATATTCATTCAAGAAATTCAAAGAACCCCAAACAGGATAAACCCCAAAAGAAAATCACTGTGACATTTCCTAATCAAACTCACTCATAATCATAATCAAAACCAAAGACAAATAAAGAATCCTGAAAGCAGCATGAGAAAAACAAAAAGTTACTTACAAAGGGCAACCAATAAGACTAAGCTCTGATTTCTCAGCAGAAACCATGCAGGTGAGAAGGCAATGGTATGACAAATATAAAATCCTTAAATATTACCAACCAAGAATTATATACCCAGCAAAATTTTCCCTCAAATATAATAGTGAAATTAAGCCATTCCAGATAAACAGAAATTAAGGGAATTTATTAAAACCAGACCAAACTTACAAGAGATACTAAAGGGAGTCTTTCAGACAGAGAACCAACAACAGACAACAACCAATGATTATAGCACATGACACCATAACCCAGAAACCACACAGATATAGAAGTATCCAAAATAAAATAAGCTTACAAGACTGTAAACAGGAAACCAAAGACATCTCATTCATAATGAGGGCAACTACAAAGCAAAAAGAGGAAATAAATAGCATAGGTAAAGAACTTCTAAATGGTGAGAAAGTCAAGGCAATTGCAAGAAAGAAGGCACTATTCCAAACTTGGAAAGAAAATTATAAACTGCAGGGTAACCTCAAAGAAAAATAGTAAACCTTCACATCAAAATAAAAAAGAGAGGCTAAAATATTTAGCAAATATTTTAAACAATAGCAATAAGGATAACAAAATTCATGAACAAAATGAGCTCAGCAAAGAAAATTGTATGGAACAAAGAAATCAGTAACACAATGAAAAAACACGTAATAAAATGACATCAATAAATTCACCCTTGTCTATAATTATACTGGATGTAAATGGATTAAACGCACCACTCAAAAGATAGAGAGTCACAGACAGGATTAAAAAACATGGCCCATTAATATGCTATCTACCATAGACACAAAGACAAAAATAGACTAAAAATCAAAGGTTGGAAAAAGATATATCAAGCAAATGGCAATCAAAAAAGAATGGAGTGGCAATATTAGTTTCTGATAAAATAGACTTTAAGAAAAAAAAGGTGTAAAAAGCATAAGAGACAAGAAAGGACATTATATAATGATTAAAAGATCAACTGAACCAGAAGACATAACTGTAATAAATATTTACACACCCAATGAAAGAGCCCCAAAATATATAAATCAGACATTAACAGAATTTAAAAGACGAATAGAAGACTCCACAATAATACTAAAGACTTTAATACACCACTTTTAATGAAAGACAAAACAACTGGAAAAAATCCAACAAAGATGCAGAATTAAACAGTACAATCGACCAACTTGACCTTATAGATATCTACAGTGCACTTCAAGCAACAGCAGCACACTATACGTTCTTTTCCAGAGCACATGGGACATCTGCAGGATAGATATGTTCTGCCACAAAGCAAGCCTCAATAAATTTAAAAATGTTGAAATACTACAAAGCATCTTCTCAGACCACAATGCTTTAAAATTAGAAATCAGAACTAGGAAGACTTACAAAAAAAAGAACAAACATGTGGAAACAGAATAAAATCCTCCTTAAAAACTACTGGCTAATAGAAGAAAATTAAAAATTCCTTGAATTGGTTCAACGAGACAGAATATAACAAGTGCTGGCAGGGATGTGGAGAGATTGGGACTCTCATACACTGCTGGTGGGACTGTGAAGTGATACAACCACTGTGGAAAGCAGTATGGTTATTCCTTAGAAAGCTAGAATTGGAGATAACGTTTGACCCAGCAATCCCATTACTAGGTATATATCCTAGAGGCACTTGACTGCTAACCAGAAGGCTGGCAGTTCAAACCTACCAACCACTCCTCAGAAGGAAGATGGGGCAATCTACTTCCGTAGTGATACTGCCTCAGAAACCCAAGGAGGGATCGCTATGAGTTGGGTCCAACTCAAAGGCACATAACAACAACAAACATCCTAGAGAGGTGAGAGCCAGGACAAGAACAGATATATGAACACTCACATTCATCACAGCACTATTTACAATAACAAAAAGATGGAAACAACTTACTTGCCCATCAGCGGAAGA
>NW_006921600.1:6992884-7027879 GCF_000298275.1 Orycteropus afer afer
GCCTCGGAAACCCAAGGAGGGGTCGCTATGAGTCAGGGCTGACTCGACGGCACATAACAACAACAACAACAACAACATGAAAAGCTGTACTCCAACAAATTTGAAAACTTAGAAGAAATGGACAGATTTCTAGAAATACACTGTTGTGTTGTTGTTAGGTGCTGTTGAGTCATCTCCAACTTATAGTTACCCTATGCACAGCAGAACGAAACACCATCTGGTCCTGAGCCATCTCTATGATTCTTGCTATACTTGAGCCCATCACCACTACCAACATGTCAATCCATCTCATTGAGGGCCTTCCCCTCCTTCGTTGACCTTCCACCTTACCAAGCATGACATCCTTCTCCAAGGAATGGTCCCTTCTGACAACATGACCAAAGTATGTGAGACAAAGTCTGGCAATTCTCGACTCCAAGGATCATTCTGGCTGCACTCCCTCCAGGACCTACCTGTTAGTTCTTTTAGCAGTCCACGGTACTTTCAGCATTCTTTGCCAACACCACAGCTCAAAAGCATAAACTCTTCTTCAGTCCTCCTTATTCACTGTCCAGCTCTGTTCAATCACATATGAGGCGATTGAAAATACCATGGCTTGGGTCAGGTGTACCTTAGTCCTCAAGGAAACATCTTTGCCCTTCAGCACTTAAAAGAGGTCCTTTGCAGCCTATTTGCCCAGTGCTATACATCATCTGATGTTCTGACTGCTGCGTCCATTGGTGTCAATTGTACAACAGAGCAATGTGAAGTCGTTCACAATTTCAATCTTTTTTCCATTTATCATAATCCTGCTTATAGTTCCAGCTGTGAGGATTTATTTTTCTTTATACTGAGATGTAATCCATAGTGCAGACTGTGTATTCTTCAATCTTCATCAGTAAGTACTTCAAGTCATCCTCACTTTCAGCAAGCAAAGTTATGTTGTCAGCACATCACAGGTTGTTAATGATTCTTCCTCCAATCCTGATGCCACGTTTTTCTTCATATAGTCTAGCCTCTCAGATTATTTGTTCAGCATATAGATTGAATAAGTATAGGGAAAGGATACAACCCTGACTTACTCCCTTCTTGATTTTAAACCATGCAGTATTCCCTTTTTCTGTTTGAATGACAGACTCCTGGTGTATGTAGAGGTTCCTCATGAGTACAATTAAGTGTTCTGGAATTCTCATTCTTCTCAATGTTATCCACAATTTATTATGATCCACACAATCAAATGCTTTTGCATAGTCAATAAAACACAAGTAAACATCTTTCTGGGATTCTTTGCTTTGAGCCAAGATCCATCTGACATCAGCAATGATATCCCTGTTCCATGTCCTCTTCTGAAACCAGCTTGTATTTCTGGAAGTTCTCTGTCAATATACTGCTGCAACCATTTTTGAATTATCTTCAGTAAGATTTTACCTGCTTGCAAAATTAATGATATTATTTGATAATTTCTACATTCTGTGGGATCACCTTTCTTTGGAATGGATACAAATATGGATCTCTTCCAGTCAATTGCCCAGGTACCTGCCTTCCAAATCTCTTGGCATAACTACTCTTGCCACACTACTTAACCTAAACACACTATTTAACCTAAACTAACAGAGGTGGAGGTAGAAAATATGAGCAGACCCATAACAAAACAAGAAATTAAACAGGTCCTAAAAAAATTACCAACAAAAAAAAGTCCTGGCCCAGACAGTTTCACTGGAGAATTCTACCAAACATTCAGAGAACAGACACCAATCTTACGGAAAATATTCCACAACATAGAAAAGGATGGAATCCTCCCTAATTCATTTTATAAAGCAAGTATAACCTTGATATCAAAACTAGGCAAAGACACCATTAGAAAGGAAAAGTATAGACCAGTATCCCTCATGAATATAGATGCAAAAATCTTCAACAAAATCCTAGTCAATAAACTCCAACACCATATCAAATAATAATAATAATACCTCATGATCAAGTGGGGCTCTGGTAGCATAGTGCCTAAGACACTTGACTGCTAACCAGAAGACTGGCAGTTCAAACCCACCAGCCACTCCTCGGAAGGAAGGTTGGGCAATCTACTTCCACAGTGATACCACCTCGGAAACCCAAGGAGGGGTCACTATGGGTCGGGTCTAACTCGATGGCACATGACAACAACAACAACAAGTGGGGCTCATATTAGGTATGTAAGAATGGTTCAACATTAGAAAAACAATTAAAGTAATCCATCACATAAGTAAAATAAAGAAAAAGAACCACATGACCATGTTAATTGATGCAGAAAAAGCATTTGATAAAATCTAACACCGATTCTGGATAAAAAATTCTCAAAAATAAGAATAGAAGGGAAATTCCTCAACATAATAAAGAGCATATATTTAAAAACAATACCCAATCTTATTCTCAATGGAGAGAGACTGAAACCATTCCCCTTGCAAACAGGAACCAGACAAGGATGTCCTCTATCACCAATTCTATTCAACACTGTATTGGAAGTCCTAGCCAGGGCAATAAGACAAAAGTGGGAAATCCAAGGTATCCAAATTGGTAAGGAAAAAGTAAAACTATCTCTATTTGCAGATGATATAATCCTATACAAAAAAACTCCAAGAGACTCAGGAAGAAAACTACTGGAACTTATTGAAAGATTTAGCATAGTGACAGGATACAAAATCAACATACAAAAATCAGTTGGCTTCCTTTACACCAGCAAAGAGGTCACTGAAAAGGAAATAAAGAAATCAATACTATTTACAATAGCCATTTAAAAAGATATGATATTTGGGAATAAATCTTACCAAGAACACAAAAGACCTATACAAAGACAACTATACAAAACACTACTTCAAGAAACTATAAGAGATGTACATAAAGGGAAGAACATACCATGTTCATGGATAGGAAGATTGAACATTGTGAAATGTCAATATCACCCAAAGCAAACTATACATTTAATGCAACCCCAATCCTGATTCTATCAACATTCTTTAAGGATATGGAAATGCCAATCATTAATTTTATATGGAAAGGAAAGGGACTATGGATAAGCAGAGAATTACTGAAGAAGAAGAAGAAAATAGGAGGTCTCACACTCCTAGATCTCAAAACCTACTATACAGCCACAGTTGTCAAAACATCCTGGTATTGGTGCAATTACAGAAACATAGACCAGTAGAACAGAATTGAAAACCCAGCGATAGAGTTATTGACCTATGGTCAGCTGATCTTTGACAAAGGGCCAAAATCCATTCAATGAGGAAGAAATAATCCCTTTCACAAATGGTGCTGGCAAAACTCCATATCCATTTGTAGAAAAATGAAACAAGATTCATACCTTACACCACACACAAAAACTAACTCCAGATGGATCAAAGGCTTAAATATGAAACTAAAACTATAAAGATCATCAAAGAAATAATAGAGGCAAACTTGTTGTTGTTGTTATGTGCCATCAAGTCAGACTTGACTCATAGTGACCCCTCCTTGGGTTTTTGAGGCAGTATCACTTTGGAAATAGATTCCAAGGAGTGGCTGGTAGGTTTGAACCTCCAGCCTTTGGTTAGCAGTCAAGTGCCTTAGGCACTACACTACCAGAGCTCCTGAGGCAAAGTTAGGGGCCCTAATGGATGGAATAAATAGACTATCAAGCATAACTCAAGATGCACAAGCAGCAGAAGATAAACTAGATGATTAGGACCTTCTAAAAATTAAGTTTTTATGTGCCTGAAAAGACTTCTCCAGAAGAGTAAAAAGAGAATCTACAGATTGGAAAAAATATTCAGCAATGACATATCTTAGAAGGGACTTATGTCTGAAATTTATAGAAAACTCCAACACCTCAATATCAAAAAGACAAACAATCCATTTGCAAAATGGGCAGAAGACATGAATAGATAGTTCATATAGTTCACCAAAGTAGATATTCAGTGAGCCAGCAAACACATGAAGAAATGGTTGCAATCATTAGCTGTTAGAGAGATGCAAATCAAAATGAGATAACATCACACCCCAGCACTAATAGCAAAGTTCAACAGGACAGAAAATAACAAATGCTGGTGAGAATGTGAAGAGATTGCACTCTCATACACTGCTGGTGGGACTGTAAAATGATACAACCATTGTCAAAATCGGTATGGTGATTCCTTAAAAAGTTGGCACTAGAAATACCATTTGATCTAGTTATCTCATTACTAGGTATATATCCTAAAGAAGTGAGAGGCAGGACACAAATTGGTATATGCATACCCATGTTCATCACAGCACTATTAACAATAGCAAAGAGATGGAAACAACCTAAGCTCCCATCAATGGAGGAATGGATAACTAAACTGTGGTACATACACGCAGTGGAATACTGTACATCCCTAAAGAATAATGTAGATTCTGCAGAACATTGCATAACATGATGAGCTTGGAGGACATTATGCTGAGTGAAATAAGTCAATCACAGAAGGACAAATATTGTATTATTTATCTATAGTAAAAATCAAGGAAAGGTTTAAATATGGAAGGAAATTTTCTTTGTTGGTTACCAGAGAGGGGAGGGAAAATTCCTAGGTAGGTTTATATGTGTGTGTGTGTGTGTGTGTACACACACACACACACATACCAAAGATTATTTGTGGTTACCAGGGGTAGGAGGAAGGGAGAAAGTGGAAGCTTTTGTTTGTGGGACATTGAGTTTATGTGAATGGTGGTGGAATACTTTGGAAAATGGTAGTAATAATGGCACAACAAGAAAACTGTCATCAATATCCCTGAGCTGTAAATGTGGAAGTTATGTTGGTGAACGTCCTGGTGTGTATGTTTTCACTACAATAAAAGTTAAAAAAAAAAAAGGAAAAACTTGCGAGTGGCTAATGCTAATATTGGTCTCTCTCCATGCAGAGTGAGGAAGAGTGAAGAAAATCAAAGATGCAAGGAAACAATTAGTCCAAAGGCCTAATGGATCACATGAACCTCAACATCCGTGATCCTGAAACCAGTACTAGATGGTGCATAGCTACTGATGGTGAGCAATCTGAAAGGAATCACAACAGGAAGTCCCAGTTGGAGTGGGAGAAAAACATGAAACAAAACTCTAAATCATAAAAAAAGACAAGGCTTACTCATCTGATAAGAGAATGGTAGAATCCCTGAAACTATAGACCTTAGACACCCTTCCAGCTTGGAATTGAACTTACTCCCATTGCTCAACATTCAACCAAACAATAGATAGGCCTATAAGGTGAACGATAACACCAAGGAGATACACACTCCTTAGAACAATCAACCATATGAGCTCAAAGGCACACCCATGTTCATCTCAGCACTATTCACAATAGCAAAGAGATGGAAACACCCTAAGTGGCCATCAACAGAGGAATAGATAACCACAGTGTGGTACTTACACACAATGGAATACTATGCAACACTACAGAATAATGTAGAATCTTCAAACTGCATAACATGGATGAACTTGGAGAACATTAAGCTGAATGAAATAAGTCAATCACAGAAGGACAAATATTGTATTAGCTCATCATTGTAAAGCTCAGAAAGCAAGAAGAGTTAGGAAAAAAAGGTTGAATGGAAAAGGTAAACATAGGGAGAGGGTGGGAGGAATGCTGTTACATTGTGGGCATTGCAATCAATGTCTAAAAACTAAACGTGTGTGAATTGTTTAATGGAAAACTAATTCACTCTGTAAACTTTCAAGCAAATCACAATTAAAAAAGTAAAGAAAATGACCACACCATCACAGTCATTAGCATAAAAGCATACTAATGCATTCATGGCCAACTAGAAAACACAGGCTGCTACTATCCCTCTTAACAAAAGGACATCAACCCTGTGTTGCAGACACTGAATTTGATGGGGACTTGAACTCCTATTGGCATCACACTCTCTCAGCTTCCCAAAAGACATCCAAACCTTCATGATTCCATTTTAAACTTCTTTTAATATCAGATCATACATCATACATACTACCAGACTAGCAAAAGTCAATGACAGGTCACAGGCTTTTGATGTCACTGAAAACATTTTGAAAAGTCGTTCACATAAGCTGCTGCTATGTGGCCTTATTCTGACAAACGTGCAGGCAAAGCTCATTTATGTCTCTCTCAAAACAGTCTACAGTTCCTTAATAGCTCTCCTGGGATACTGAGTAATAGTCTTAATTTATAATGCTGCACATTCAAGAAATGAAAAGTCCTTCATCCTCCTACACTGTTGTTGGGAGAATACATTGCTAAAATATTTCTGTAGAATAAAAAAAATTCTGCACATCTTTCCACTCAACAATGCCTCTTTTAGAAATTATCCTAAAAAAAAAATTACCCTGAAAAGTGGCATCAGAGATATGTATGAGAATGTTAGAAGCAGCATTACTTATAATATGAAAACTCAGGAAAAAAACTAAATGTTGGCCAATAAGTAAATTATGGTATTAAATATCATGTTAGAGGAAAATATTTGTTAGAATGGAAAAAAGTCATACATTACTAAATGAAAAGAAAGTCAGGTCACTAAAATATCATTTTGCTTAAATATATATCAAGAATAGGGTGCATTTACCACAATGCCACCACACTTCACATGCAGCAGCCCTTTCAAGATTGGGCATGTCCTCTTCCAATTAGAAAGAAGCAGTTCTACCATCTGCCCCCACCAGAGGTCATCCTGTCTACCCCTGGTGGAAGTGTTGGACAGCCAGACATACCTCCATAATCACCAGCATCTAACTCATACACTGCAGAATCTCCTAGAGCATACAGACCCTATCTTGTCCCAAGGAAATAATCTAAGTCACTCCCCAATTCACTCCCAGAGGGCCACTTCAACCAAACTTAACACCTACTTCAGTCTTTGGGGGAGTAGGGAGGGCAATCCCTCATGAAGTCAAAGGGCTACCCACTGGCTGGAAATACCTATGCCCATCTCCCAGTAAAAACAACAGAGGAAGTTAGGAATATTAGACACATACCGTTAAGGAGCTGTAAAGCTAAAAAAAAAAAAAGTAAAACTGCCCTATAGTGTTTCCAAAGTTGTGATCTTTACAGAAGCAGACTGCTACATCTTTGTCTCACAGAGCAGCTGATGGGTTTGAACTGCCAAATTTCTGGTTAGCAGCTGAGCACTTAAGCACTGCATTATCAGAGTTCCTTCCATTAAGACTGCTGCCTTGAAAACATTAGGGAGTAATTCTACTAGGTAACACATGAGGTCACCATGAGTGGCAATCACCTCAATGGCAACTAACAACCACAGTGATGACTACATAGTAGTGTCTATAAAGACTCATCCCTGCCGTCAGAATTATGGAAAAGTCAGTAACATGAGTATATTTTAATTAAGGAGGTGCCCTTGATGAGAAAAACAAATACTAAATTCTTTAAAATTTTTTACCCAAATCCAATTTCAATAACAAAGTTGTATTTATACAACTAACTAAGGATCTTTCTCTTACTCAAATCTAAAAGCATGGCCATATGTAAAAACAAAGACAAAAACAAATACATTTCCTTTATTTATTTTTTATTTATTGGCAGGCAGATGTTAACACCTGAACCAGAGTAATTTATGTATCCTTAAGTAGCCACAGATAGATAAAGAAATCAAGTTTATGCTGATATATTTAATAGTTACCTGATGTACTCTAGCCAGGCTTAGTTTTTGTCAATAGTGAAGAGAGCTTATTTTTCACATGCCCATCAGGAAATCTATTTCAAGAAATTATGACTGTTAATTCATTTCCTGGTAGAAGGAGAACATTTGCTCTCCCGACTGAGAGTTTCAGGGGACAATACAATAATTCTAGAGGATTTCAGTAGAGAAAGAATTTCTGGTTTTACCTACGTACAGAAATCAGATTAGTTTCAATAAGTAGACATAGACTCCAAGCCATTTATTCGTATCAATATTGTGACTCTTTTTACAGTATTTAAAGACCACTAAAATAGAAAATAAGACATAGGAAAATGAAAAGAGAATATATGTTAAATAAAACTAAAACAAAATATGAAAATGAACAACAGTATCCTGTAAGATTCTCTCATTCCTAAGTAAAGGCCACCCCTTGTTGGATTACGCAGGCCAGGAAACACAGCATTAGCATATTGAGAATATAGACCTTCTTTTCTTAAATACCTCATAAATCGATTAATCAACATCAGGCTGTGTGACCCAACTCTTAAACCAAGCCCAATGCCATCTAGTTGATTCTGATTCATAGCAACACGATAACACAGGGTAGAACTACCCCATAGGGTTTCCGTAGGGTTTCTTGATGGGAGTGGAGTGCCATATCTTTTTCCTGCAGAGCAACTGGTGAATTTGAACTGCAAAACTTTCTGTCAGCAGACAAATGCTTAATGACTACACCTCCAGAGCTCCTCATAGCAGCCAATACCTCCAAAATAGATTGGGCTAGAGATTACAATAAGGACACAATTACAGTAACAAGACCCACTTCCAGGTTCACTGGAAGTCTAGCACCAGACTTAGCGCCTCATGGCCAAGGGGATGCCTGGTGCATTTTATACACACATAAAGAGCCAATCCCTTCCCCTTCAACTATGCCCAGCCTCCAGAGGATCCCAGGTCACAATGATGACAGACTCTGCCATAATTGTCTTCCATTCTGACAGTCACGGCTGGAATGGCAGAAATAGCATCCTGATTCCAACCTGATAAGCAGCTCTATTCTATTCACTCAATTTCTTAAAGAAATGCTTGTTGCTATTGTTAGGTGCCATCAAGTTGTCTCTGACTCGTATCAGCCCCATATACAGCAGAAGGAAACACTACCTGGTCCTGTGCCCACTTCACAATCCCTGCGATACCTGAGCCCATCATTGCAGTCACTGTGTCAATCCATCTTATTGAGGGCCTTCCCCTCTTTCATTGACCTTCCACTTTACCAACCATGCTATCCTTCTTCAGGAAATGGTCCCTTCTTACAAACTGACCAAAGTAGAGGAGACAAAGTCTGGGCATTCTCATTTCCAAGGAGCATTCTGGCTGCACTTCTCACAGGACAGATTTATTAGTTCTTTCAGCAGTCCATAATATTTTCAGCATTCTTTGCCAACACCACAACTCAAAAGCATCAACTCTTCTTTGGTCTTCCTTATTCATTGTCCAGCTCTCACATGCAAATGAGGCAATTGAAAATATCATGGCTTGTGTCAGGCACACCTTAGCCCTCAAGGAGACATCTATGCTCCTCAGAGCTTCAAAGAGGTCTTTTGCAGCTGATTTCCCAAGTGCTATACGTCATCTGATATCTTGACTGCTGCTTCCATTGGTATTATTTGTAGAACCAAGTAATATGAAGTCTTTGACAACTTCAATCTTCTCTCCCTTTATGGTGATGCTGCTTATTGGTCCAGCTGTGAAGATTTTTATTTTCTTCATATTGAGATATTAAAAGAAATACTTAGTGGGCTTGTTTTATTTTCTTTCACTTTATGACTGTTTTTAACTTCTTATGCAGTCCCCTTAGGACTTTGGCAAAGTACCTGGGAAGGCAGGGCAAGATGTTAATCTGTGTTGCACCCTTAACTGGCATTTTTGGGGTCCAAAGATGATGAGGACAGATATCATTTCTCTGCCCTACTCCCATTCCGTGGCTTACCCCTACTCTGTTGCTTATTTGATATTATGAATAAGGGGACTTTATAGGCAAGATGAGGATGGGTTTTGGTTGAGGAAAGGGCTGATGAGAGAGCAAGAGGGATGAACTAGAGGGTAAACCCAGTAATTCCCTTAGACTTCTGGAGCACCAGGTACAGGCATTAGAAGGAGATGAGTAGGAGTCCAGGCTCTGGGGGCTACTGCCTGGGTATATCCTGGCACCTGTATTTTCTCATCTGTAAAAAGAGATTGTTGTGATAATTAGATAATCACTTTAAAGTCTTACATACAATCAGCACTCCATAAATATTACTTGGAGTCCCTGTGGGTTGCAAATGGTTCATACACTCAGTTGCTACCCTAAAGGATGGAGGTTGGAGGTTGGAGTCCTGCCACAATTGCCACAGAAGAAAGGCCTGGTGATATACTTCCAAAACTCAGCCACCGGAAACCCATGCAGGGCAGTTCTACTCCGACCCCAAGGGGTCACCATGAGTCAGGACTGACTTGATGGCAAATTGTTAAAGTGTTCCATATTATCAGAAAAGTAAAATCTTGAAAAAGAATTTTTCCTTAATTTTAGCTATTTTACAGTGAAATGTGTAAATATTGTGTGTGTGTGTGTGTGTGTGTACAATTTCCTATGACATAGAATATGACCTTTCTAAGGTATACACATAATTGAAAAACATTTGTGGACTGTGTCACAGCAGGTCTTTACTATAGCTCTCAATTCCCAAGGTCTGTTTAATAAAAAAGAAAATTTAATGATTTCTGCCAAAGGAAAGAGAAAATTCATTCCAAAGTTGAAAAATTTATGTTTCAGAAGGAAAAAGGGATATTACTATTGTGATCACTGTTCCCACTATCTCAGATTATTGCATGGAGAATTCAAGCAAAACATTTTGGGGATACCTCAATCCTTCAGCATCAGTTTTTGGAAATTATTTTAAAAATAATAATAATAATAAGTCACACTAGTAAAGGCTAGTTACTTAGGACAATATCGACAAAGTGTCATCTGATGATTTCAGTAGATATTCACAAGCATGACATAATGTACAAATAGAGACAGTTTCTCACTTCATAACAGAATCTCGAGGCTTTGAAAATGATAAGCAGGCCCCAAGTTGCAACATAATACGATCTCTGATGAATAGGAGTTTTGTCTTTTATCTATCCCAATAAGGAGTCAAAACTAAAATCTCTTGGCTATGAAATGAAGGATAATATATTCTGGTTTATTTACACCTGGTTCTACCATAAGGGTGCTTCTCTTGCTGTCCTTAAATTTCTGGGATTTCTCTTCTAAGAAGCATGCACTGAGAATGAAAACAAGTTTCAGGTTTTCACCAGTGCCCCAATTAAAACTTCCACATTTAGTGAGAACTAGTGGTTTGAGCCTTGAGAGTTGTAAGAGGATTAAAGTAATTTCAAAGAACTTGGCTTTATTTGCCTTATCAAGTTGTCAGAATAACTGATTGCTATGGTGGCTTAGTACCTAAGGCATTTGACTGCTAACTAGAAGACTGACGGTTCAAATCCACCAGCCACTCCTCGGAAGGAAGCTTGGGCAATCTACTTCTGTAGTGACACTGCCTCGGAAACCCAAGGAGGGGTCACTATGAGTCGAATCGGACTGGACAGAAGTGGGTTTTATTAATATTATTATTATTTTCATAAATATCCTGTTAAAGCTTTGATTTGGGAGTTATCACTCTGTTACTTTAGCTACACAAGTATTCCGATTCCCTCTTTCGTATGTGGAAGAAGACATCTTGTTCACTGAAATGGTTGTATTTACAGTGCTTTCACACAAGAATAGGAACTAACAACTTCTATTTTCTCCAGAATATTCTAAGAAACACATACTAATCAACTTTTCAGGATGTGAGCAAAATTTTTGAAAAAGGATTCTGTGGTCAAATAAGAGTGGAAAATGCTATAATTTGTACCGTATTCCTGGAATATTAAAATATATGAGAAGTCTCACTAAAAAGAACATTTATTGAGATTTTTAAATATAGTTCTTCCAATTTTTTTCTTTACTACAAAACCTTTCTCACATGGAACATCTATAAACATCCTAAACCTCTATTGCTTTTGGCCCACCCATTGGCAAATGCTGGATTGGAGAGCATTCAAGCAGAAACCTTTATTGATGGTAATTCAGAGCTCCTTCTAGGATGTAAGCTAGGATCTTTTGACTTAGAGTATTCTAGCACTTCTCAAGAAGGAGCATATGTTTATATTATTCTATAATGAACTTTTTAAATCATGAAATAATCCTCAGTAACAATTAATTTGTATTCCACATCTGTTTCAACCAAACCATTTATCAAGTTCATCCTCAATGCTAAGTGTTTATAACAACCCCGTGTGGACAGTATTGATATTATTATTTCATTTTACAAACCGAGGAACTGAGTTCAGAGAGGGTAACTAGCTTGTACAAGATCATGTTGCTACTGGGGCAGAATCAAGACTTCCACCCAGGTCTGTCTATCTCCAAAGCCAGTGCTCTTTCCATTAACTGAGAACACAGAATTAATTTATTTGCTTATTCAACTAATATTTTTAGTATGTGCTACAGGGTGTACTACTGTTTTCAAACCTACAAAGTCAATATGCAACAAAAATAGATAGAAGTCTTTTCATCATGGTGCATAGAGGCCAAAAGGTGAGACCAATCTTATCTAATAAACATGAATACAAGCAAGGCACTGTGTTAGCGATTCAAGGAAATACAGAGACTAAGCATTCCCTCACAGTTTTACCACCTAGTTGAGTGATTAAAAAAAGCAAACGAACTGAGAAACTAAATATTAACACATAGTAATAAATAATAACATAAATATAAGTAACATCAAGGGGGAATATATGACTACTGGAATCAGAATTAACCGTATGAATAAGAGCCTCCAGATATTTACAGAATCTTTAGGCGAGAACACTGTGCTTCCCAAATAAATAGAGGTAGGGGACTGACACATACTTAGCTAGCCTCAAAGTTTATTTAGCTAATATCTGGGTTATAGGTATAAATATAAAGACCTAGAGATAAGAGAATGTAGTATACATTCAGAGAACAATATATTGACATATGTTGTTAGAGCAGAGGGATAGAGATTAAAGATATGCATTTACTCAACAAATACTTATTGAGCAACTACTACATCCCAGCACCATGTTGTTTTTGGAATAGATTGTAGAGGAGTTTTAAAGCCATGTCAGGGTTTGGACAGTGAGGCAAGTTCTTGTAACCTGACTCAAGTAGAAGCTGCATGAGAGTAGACAAAGGATTCTCTAAGGTTCACTTTCCTCATCTGTGAAACAGAAGCAATAGGAATATCCAGCTCACTAGGATTTTTGTGATTTTTAAACCACGGAACGTATGAGGAGTAGTTTGGCATGGTGAGTAGAGCAAAGTACTTGTGCAATAAAAATGGCAGTTATTAATAGTGGTGGTCAGCAGTAAAAAGCCACAGAAGTTTTCTGAGAACCCAAAGGAATGATTAGTGAGAGACTTGAGAAGATGAATCAGCAATTAGGATGGATTGGAACCACACAGTCTTCTCTACCCGAAGGAAGGAAATTAAGGCATGCAATCATCTTCAGAACTAGACATTAGAGATTCATTAGGGGAAAATCAAGATCAATAGGACCCAGGAGCAGTACTGCATCTAGTCCAGTGGACTAGCCACAATCCATGCTGATTGGTCAGGGAACAGTTCTGATTGAATGTCAAGTTGTTAACTGTTTTGAACATTACTTCTTACGGTAGCAAAATGAGTAAATTATTAACCCCTCTGAACCTCATTTTATCATCTATAATGGGTATATTTATTCCTACTTTGAAGATATTTATATGGTTAAGAACTAAAGTATATAAAATACAACATAGAAGGCACACAAAAAATGACTACTAATATAGTAAAAATTCTAATACTAATATAATAATAATATACTAATACTGATATACTAAAAACCCAGACACTACAAGAAGTCAGGCTACAAAGTATTACCACGACCTTCTATTATATGCCAAGTACATGCCATGGATAGTCTTAAGCAAACTTTCTCAGCCTCTTTTCCAACCCATTCACATGAGCCACACACTCTCCTCCATAACACTCCATGCAGTGATCTCTCCACATGCCCTGACCCTCCCCCAACACCACCCCAACCCACCACCTAGTCTAAAGTAACTCATGATTCTACTGTGACCTATGGAAAAATTAAGACATCACTTTTGGAATCAGGCAGGCACTTTGCTATACCAGTTTTTTCTGTGTACATTGTCCATTTGATAGGTAAAACAACTGTTGTTGTTGGTTGTTGTTGGTGGTGGTGGTGGTGGTTGTTGGTGGTGGTGGTGGTTGGTGGTGGTGGTTGTTGTTGTTTGCTGTTTGCTGTTTGATGTTTGCTGTCGAGTTGGACCTGACTCATAGCAACCCCTCCTTGGGTTTCTGAGGCAGTATCACTAGGAAAATAGATTGCCCAACCTTCCTTCTGAGGAGTGGCTGGTGGGTTTGAACCACCAGCCTTCTGGTTAGCAGTCAAGTGCCTTAGGCACTATGTTACCAGAGCTCCTAAGTAAACAACAGAGGAAATAAAAACTGATCTAAGCATCTAAATTCTTCAGCTTTCCTGAACATCCCATCTTAACTCCAGAAATGTTTCCCAGAAGCCCCACAAGATGAGCAACAGAGTGTGCAGGCTGAAGAGTGAGCCTGATTTTATGAATAATGGATCATGCTTTTACTCAAACCCAATGCAGGGCAGGCTGACTCCGTCAAGACCTGCTCATTAAAATACAAGCCAAGGACCCTTGCTGAGAGCCAGCCTTGAGCGAGTGCTTTGTAGTATTTGTGTTAGAGCTGAGAGGGCCTAGGAGAGAGCATCCATTACAACTCTTAAGCAATCCTCCTGGGCCCCCAGTCTCACAGACTATCCTCTCTGAAAAAATGCGAGAGGGGAAGCCATAGAATTTTTAGAGTTCGTTTGTGAAAGTTTTGATTGCTAGAATGATTTTCATTACAATGAGCCAAAATTCTGCATCCCGGAGAAATTCACTCAGTGACCTTTCTACTTAAAGGCACATATCTTCTATCTCCCCTAAATCTCTCTTTTTCTGGCTTACCATTTCTATTTCTTTCAATCATTCTTCAGATGACATGTATTCCAGACTCTTTACAATTCTGATCATTTGCATCTGAACAGGCTTCAGTGGGTCAATATTTGTCTTCCATGTCTAATCCAGAAATGCACAAAATATGGTAGATAAAAACATAGTGGTAGACAGAGATATAACCAGAAAAACAGACAGTCTCCCTCTCTCTTTCTGTTTCTCTTAGGTTGGGGTTCTAACTGGACATTCAAATGTTGAAGAAGCAGCTAGATCTAGAGTGAGGGAGAGAAAGAGTGGGAGGGTGAAGGAGGTAGGGGAGAGGCCACAATGAGGCCAAAGTGTAAAATGTTACCATTTGGGGAATCTGGGTAAAAGGTACAAAGGAATTCTTCATACTACTCTTGCTACTTTTCTCTAAGACAAAAATTATTTCTAAACAAAAAATTTTTGAAAAGCATAAACAACTAGGAAAAGCTTAATACGTATTTAATTTCTAAATAGGAACAACTTACATCAAGTAAAAGAAATTAGAAATTTCTTTAAGAAATTTCTCAAAGGAAATTATAAAAATAAATAAATCCTGTTGTTGTTGTTGTTGTTATGTGCCGTCGAGTCGGCCCCGACTCATAGCGACCCCTCCTTGGGTTTCCAAGGCAGTTATCACTACGGAAGTAGGATTGCCCAACCTTCCTTCCGAGGAGTGGCTGGTGGGTTTGAACCAGGAGTTCTGGTACCATAGTGCCTAAGCCATTTGACTGCTAACCAGAAGGCTAACAGTTCAGTCACCAACCACTCCTCGGAAGGAAGGTTGGGCAATCTACTTCCGTAGTACCACCTCAGAAACTCAAGGAGGGGTTACTATGAGTCAGGTTTGACTCAATGGCAATGAGTACAGTACAGTACAGTAGACATCAAAAAGTCCATAAAACAAAAGTAAAACAAGCAAAATAGTACAATTACTTGTGATAAATATTGCAAAACATTAATATGCATAACATATAAAAAGTTTTTATAGCTCAGTAACGAAAACACAAAGACCTCAAGAGAAAAGTGGTTGTGGAGTGGTTATGAGGAGAAATTTCCTAAAACAAGCACAACTATCTAGTCTAGAAAAACTGTTACGTTCTACTAGTTACAAAAATGCAAATTAAAACAATACCTATCAAATTGGCAAAGACTTCAAACCATGATGTCCAATACTAGTAAAGATACAGTGAAATAAAATCTCAAACACTACCAGAATATCATTTCTGAAACACAAGCTGACAATACGTACCAAGTGTTTTTAAAATATTCACACCCTTTGACCCAAAAATTCTACTTCTAAGATTCAGATTCTCTGAACTCTAGCAACATATTCCATCCCACCTCAGCTTGGTTTCTCTTGATTTAGCTCTGCATTAAAGTGACCTCTGGCAACCAGCACCTCCATCTACCCCCACCTCCTCCTTTCCCAACTCCTGTCCATGTCCTCCTTGTTGTTCTCCTGTGCCTATAACCCTCACAGTGAGGAAGAGAGCACCTCTCAAACTTTCAAGGGTTTGGAATTCCTTTCATCTTACCAGACCTCCCCCCCACCCAACTCTGTTGGACTGAGGCCCAGGAAAGAGAGGGAAGTGGGGGTGTGGGCAAGAGAGCTTAAGCAGAATAACCTCACCCTATAGCCTCTTTCCCCTGCCCCCATCCTGTTTCTCCCGTCTTCACCCCCTCCCTCCAGCTGTCATAATTTTTCCCTACCTGGATGGGAACTTTTTATATTTCATATTCTGATTTCTCTCATCCTCTCTCTGCAGTTTATAGCAAAACTCTTTGATCAGACTACCAAACATTGCTCTTGTTATGTAAAAGGAAAGCTATCAAATTTTGAAAACACTTCTCTTCCTTGATCAAGCTTAGCTTTTAAGATTGCCTTGCCATATAGACTTAGAGAGCCTATATTGAAAGTCAGAAGTAGCATTGCCTTCCTGCTAAAAGAGCCTTCATTCATTCAGGACACAGGTACAAGGTAACCTCAGGGAAGAAGTGGGAAGAGAGCTGTTACATTATGATTGCAATCAATGTCATGAGACAAAAACAAAATGTGCATGAACTGTTGAATGGAATGTGAATTTGTTCTGTAAATTTTCACCCAAATCACAATAAATGAATAAATAAAAATAAAAGAGCCTCCACTCTCCTTTTGAGAAATGATCAATTTGGTTGAATCTTGGGCCAATCACACTTCAGGATATGTGCAAAAGAACAGTGGATTAATTTATTTGAAAAAAAAAATCATCATTTTGGAATGATTGCTTGTTTGGAAAATGATTGCGAGAAAATAATACACAAAAGTGAAGGTGGGTAATAATGATTGCTGAGTAAGGGAAGGGTCATTGCTGCACTTACTTTTCATATGCTTCTGAATTTCCAGAATATTATACAATGAGCACGTATTACTTCTAAAATAAGGGGCAAATCAAACACCATCTGGCCACACTCCTGTTTATTTTATTTTTGAATGATTACATGCATGGAAATGGACCTTTTTGGGCAGACTAATATAAGATTTGTTTTCTTCTTGCTGCCCTTAATCACCCTCAATAGACATCGAGGTTTTATCTGTAATTGTGATTAACTACAAACTTATAAATTACCCCTCAAGCTAGATATTTCCCTGGACTACATTTTTGACTAAGATGCAATCTAAGAGGGAAGGAACATAACTAACCTCTACCCCCACATTCAGAAAATACCCAGCTCCTTTGAGAATCATCCCCTTCAAAGTCCTGAGCATAATTTAGATCAAATCATTAACCAGGCAGCACCACTGCCGTAAACTGTGTGGTACCCAGTATTATCACTCCCATTCTGAAAAAAGTAATTAAGACAGAGACCAAGGCTTGCCCTTAAGGAACAAATTAGTCATGAGAAAGTGTAAAGTAGAATATGAATTATTTAACCTTAAATTCCCATTAAATGGCCTGACTCCTGAGCCTCAATTCTCTTTAGAAAAAGTTGTAATCAGTCTACAAAAATGCTTTGGTGAGTAGTGACTGGGGTATTAAAAGCTTTCGAGCAGCTAATGGTCTCCTATGGTTGGAAGCAAAGAAGAGTGAAGAAGACCAAAGGCATTTGGAAAAAATCAGCCCTAGGACATGATGGACCTCGAGACCCGAAGAACTAGATGGTGCCTGGCTACCAATGCCAACCACTTGGAAAGGGATCAAAATTGGAGATCCTGGATAGAGTGGGAGGAAAAACATGGAATAAAAATTCAAAATCACAATAATGACCAAAATTGCTGGTTGGATAGAGTCTGGTGAGAACCCCAAGACTATGGCCCAGGGATGCACTTTGGGTCTGGGATAAAACTCACTCCCAAGGGTTGGTTCTCAACTCAACTGTAAGACTTACATGCAGAACATTCAACCCAGGGTGATGCACCCACCTATTCACCAGAGATACATCCCTTGGAGCAATCGGCCATGGGACATCAGAAGGGCAGCATTCACATGGAGGGGAAACTGAACAGACTGGAGTGCATGACTAAGAAGGGCACAGGAATGTGGGGCATCACGGGGAAGGGAAAGGAGGAAAGTGGGTTAGGGTTAGGGATGGTAATTAGCAGTCCATGGTACTTTCAGCATTCTTTGCCAACACCACAACTCAAAAGCATCAACTCTTCTTCGGTCTTCCTTTTTTATTGTCCAGCTCTCATATGCATATGAGGCAATTGAAAATACCATGGCTTGTGTCAGGTTCACCTTAGTCTTCAAGGAGATACCCTTTCTATTCAGCACCTGAAAGAGATCTTTTGCAGCAGATTTGCCCAACGCAATACATCATCTGATAACTTGACTGCTGCTTCCACTGGTGTTGATTGTAGAACCAAGAAATATGAAGTCTTCGACAACTTCAGTCTTTTCTCCATTTGTCATGGTGCTGCTTACTGGTCCAGTTGTGAGGATTTTTGTTTTGAGTACAATTAAGTGTTCTGGAATTCCCACTCTTCTCAATGTTATCCATAATGTGATAACGTACATATGAGGCAATTGAAAATACCATGGCTTGGGTTAGGTACACCTTAGTCTTCAGGGAGACATCTTTGCTCTTCAGCACTTGAGATATGTTGCAGCAGATTTGCCCAGTTCCATACACTGTTTGATGTCTTGACTGCTGCTTCCATTGGTGCTGATTGTGGACCAAGTAATATGAAATCTTTGACAACTTCAGTCTTTTCTCCATTTATTGTGATACTGCTTATTGGTCCAGTTGTGAGGATTTTCATTTTCTTTATATTGAAGTGTAATCCATACTGTAGGTTGTAATCTTTAATCTTCATCAGTAAGTGTTTCAAATCATCCTCACTTGCAGCAAGCAAAGTTGTGTCATCTGCATATTGCAGGTTGTTAACGAGTCTTCCTCCAATCTTGATGCTACACTCTTCTTCACATAGTCTAGCTTCTTGGAATATTTGTTCAGCATACAGATTGAATAAGTGAGATGAAAAGATACAACCCTGATGCACTTCCTTCCTGATTTTAAACCATGCCTTATCCCCTTGCTCTGTTCAGACAACAGCCTCCTGGTCTACATACAGGTTCCTCATGAGCACAATTAAGTGTCTTGGAATTCCCATTCTTCTCAAAGTCATCCTTAATTTGTTATAATCCACACAATCTAATGCTTTGCTTAGTCAGTAAAACACCAGTAAACATCTTTCTGGTATTCTTTGCTTTCAGTCAAGATCCACCTGACATCAGCAATGATATTCCTCATTCCACATCCTCTTCGGAATCCAGTTTGCATTTCTGGAAGTTTTCTGCCAATATACTGCTTCAACCATTTTATAATTATCTTCAGTAAGATTTTACTTGAGTGTGATATTAATGATATTGTTCAATAATTTCCACACTCTGGTGTATCACCTTTCTTTGGAATGGGTACAAATATGGTCAGGTAGCTGTCTTCCAAATTTATTGGCATAGATGAGGAAGTGCCTCCAGCACAGCATCCATTTGTTGAAACATCTCAATGGGTATTTCATCAATTCCTGGAGCCTTGTTTTGCACCACTCCCTTCAGTGCAGCTTTGACTTCTTTCTTCAATACCATTGGTCTTCAGCATATGCCACCTCCTGAATTGGATAAATATTAACCAAATCTTTTTGGTATAATGACTCTGTGTATTCCTCCCATCCCTTTTGCTATTTTCTGCATCATTCAATGTTTTACTCATAGAATCTTTCAATATTGCAACTTGAGGCTTGAATTTTTCTTCAGTTCTTTTAGCTTGAGAAATGCCAAGTGTGTTCTTCCCTTTTGGTTTTCTGACTCCAGGTTTTTGCACATTTCATTATGATAATTGGTTTTGTCTTCTCCAGCTGCTCTTTGAAATCTTTTGTTCACCTCTTTTATCTTGTCATTTCTTCCATTTGCTTTATTACTCTCCATTCAAGGGCAAATTTCAGAGTCTCTCCTGATGTCCATTTTGGTCTTTTCTTCCTTTCCTGTCTTTTTAATGACATTTTGCTTTCTTCATGGATGATGTTCTTGACATCATCCCACAATTCCTCTGGTTTTCTGTCATTAGTATATAATGTGTCAAATCTACTCTTTAGATGATCTCTAAATTTAGAAGGGATATAATTAAGGTCATATTTTGGCTCTCATGGACTTCTTTTAATTGTCTTTGGCTTCAACTTGAACTTGCATATGAGCAGTTGATGTTCTGTTCCACAGTCAGTTCCTGGCCTTGTTTTGACTGAAGATATTGAGCTTCTCCATCACATCTTGCCACAGATGTAATTGATCTGACCCTGTGTATTCCGTCTAGTGAAGTTCACATGCATAGCAGCTGTTTGGGTTGTTGAAGAAAAAGGTATTTGCAATGAATAAGTCACTGGTCTTGCAAAATTCTATCATGTGATCATCAAGGCCATATTTTCCAGCTACTGGTGATTCTTCTTTGTTTCTAACTGTTGCATTCCAATCACCAGTGATAATCAGTACATTTTGATTGCATGTTTGGTCCATTTCAGACTGCAGAAGTTGGTAAAAATCTTCAATATCCTCATCTTTGGCATTGGTGGTTGGTGCATAAATTTGAATAATAGTAGTATTAACTGGACTTGCTTGAGGTGTATGGATATTATCCTATCACTGACAGCATTGTACTTCAGCATAGATATTGATACATTCTTTGTGATAATGAATGCCATGCAATTCCTCTTCAATCTATCATTCCCAGCATAGCAGATCATATGGTTGTCTGATTTAGAAAGGCCAAAACCAATCTTTTTTTAGCTAACTAATGCCTAGGATATAGATCTTTATGCATACCATTTCATTTTTGACAACTACCAATTTTCCTAGATTCATACATCATATATTCCATGGTCCTATTATTAACCCATCAGCCACTCCTCAGAAGGAAGGTTGGGCAATCTTACTTCCATAGTGATACTGCCTTGGAAACCCAAGGTGGGGTGGCTATGAGTCGGCCCGACTCGAAGGCAAACAACAACAATAATTATTAATGGATAGGAGCTCTGGTAGCATAGTGGCTAAGGCACTTGACTGCTAACCAGAAGGCTGGCGGTTCAAACCCACCAGCCACTCCTCGGAAGGAAGATGGGGCAATCTACTTCCGTAGTGATACTGCCTTGGAAACCCAAGGAGGGGTCACCATGAGTTGGGTCCTACTCGACGGCACACAACAACAGTAACATTATTAATGGATATTTGCAGCTGTTTCTTCTCACTTTAAGTAGTGCCACATCAGCAAATGGAGGTCCCAAAAACTTTACTCCATCCACGTTACTAAGGTCAGCTCTACTCTGAGGAGGCAGCTTTTCCCCAGTCATATTTTGAGCGCCTTCCAACCTAAGGAACTCATCTTCCGGCACTGTGTTGGACAATGTTTCAGGGCTATTTGTAAAGTTTTCTAGTATTATATCACTTTCCCTGCTATTCATGAGGTTTCCACTAGCCAATTCTTTAAGAAGTGGATGGTCTCTTCTTTCTTCTAAGTCTGCCTCAGTCTGGAAGCTACCCTGAAACCTGTCCACCATGGGTGACCCTGCTGGTATTTGAAATATTGATGGCACAGCCTCCAGCCTCACAGTAACACACAAGCGACCACAGTACAACAAACTGACAGACAAGTTGTTTTTCAGCATTTGCCAATTATATTCTTATATACCTAGACAATCTTAGAGAATTCTCCAGAAAACTATGATACTGCCAAAACTATGAGATTTCAAAAAATGACTGAGTTAAAAATTAATTTCAAAAATGAAGACATACTAAAGGGGAAATATATTCACTTTCAAAATACCATCAGAAAGGTAAAATATATATAACTAAACTTAATTAACTCACATGTAAAAAACCAAAAACCTATATGAGGAAATATTTTTAAACACTATTGAAAGCTGGCGGTTCAAGCCCACCAGCCACTCCTCAGAAAGAAGATGGGGCAATCTACTTCGGTAGTTATACTGCCTCAGAAACCCAAGGAGAGGTCACTATGAATCAGGTCCGACTCGATGGCATATAACAACAACAACAACATTGAAAGACACAACATATGACCTGACTAAATAATAAGGTATGTCCTATTAGGAAATAGCAAACTTCAGTGTTGTAAAAAGAGCACTTCTAAATAAATATATGCTTATTGAAATTGCAGCAAAATAGAACAGGATTTATAGACAAATTCATTCCAAAGTTCTCATAGAAAAATGCATAGGAATGTCTAGGAAAATCACCACCAATGCCCCCCCAAAAAAAGACTAGACACAGCAAATAACCAGATATTGATACCTATTATAAAAAAGTGTGATAGTGTTAAAGAATCCAGAACTAGGATCAAACATATTTAATACTTCAGTATATGATGAAAGTGCTATTCCATCCAGAAGATAAATATGCCTTACTCAAACAATTTATTATTCAATAATTAATGCTATATCAACAGGACAGCCATTTGGGAAAAAGTGGTTAATCACCATCTTACTCCTTTTATCTAAGTAAATACCAGATGAAGCAAAGATTTTAAACATTAAAAAAAGAAGAAGAAAAAGAAACCATAAAGTATTAGCAAATGCTAAGGGAAATTTTTCTTTAATCTTAAATTTTAAAAAGGCCTTTCTAAGTATGACACAAAAGAAAGGAGCAAATTTAAAACATGAAGAAGAAAATCAATTTCTTCGTGGTAAAAACAAACAGGGAAATATCCAATTACCATATAACTCATCAAGTCCATGCCTAGATTTATACCCCAGAGACTTCAAAACAGGGACTCAATCAGATACTTGTACACCAACATTCATTATGACATTATTCATAACAGCCAGAAGATGGAAACAGCCTAAATATCCCTCAACAGATGAAAAGATAAGACATAAAATGAAGTCATATTCAGCCATAAAGTGAAATGAAGTTCTAATATATGCTACAAGGATAAACTTTGAAAACATTATGTTAACAAAAATAAGTCAGACACAAAAGGCAAATATTGTATGATCTCACTTATGTGAAATAACTAGAGGTAGCAAATGCATAGAGACAAAAGTAGGGTAGTAGTTACCAGAGACTGAAGGCAGTGGCAAATGGGTAGTTATTTATTAAGAAGTACTGAATTTCGGTTTAGGGTAATAAAGTTTGGGAAGGGGTAGTGGTAATGACTGCAAACATAATGTAAATAATATCACTGAATTGTACTGTTAAAAAATGTTTAAAATTGCAATTATTTTATGAAAATTATTATATGTATTTTACCATGATAAAGATTTTGTTAAAAAATCACACAGTGACAAAATATATATAAAAATAGGAAAAAATTTGCGGCAATGCTTCTTTAGCCATTAATATATAATAAAATCCTATAAAGGCCAACAAACCAATAGAAAAATGGACAGACATGAACAAATGAGTCATAAAATAAAAGAAACATTAGCTTAAAACATTTGAAAGATGTTAAAAGAAATTTAAAATAACTCAATAAATGATATCTTTCAAAATAGCATTAGAAAGATAAAATATATGTAACTAAACTTAATTAACTCAAATATAAAAACCAAAAACCTATATGAGGAAATATTTTTAACATTTATATGTTATCATTTACTGAGTTATTAAAAAAAGAATTTCAAAAATCAAAAAGATGATGATTTTTTATTGAGTACGGAGATAAACAGGCTCTATTCACTTTATTGGAATGAAACTACTGCTACTATTATGATGGTAATAAACAGAAACTTGAGTACTGGTAGACAAGGGTGTGAAGGAAATTTGTTTTTCATTGTATCTCCTTTTTTATCATTTAAAGTGTGCATCAGAGGTATGGATTAATTTTTCCAAATGTAATACACACTGTTGCTAGTGTCAATAAAAAAGATTATAACTGGTTCACTGTGCCATGCTAGCCTGATGATTGCACAACTTGAAGAGCCACATGGAAGGTTTTCTTTCAAAGTAAAAGTATAACACTGTTTTTGGACAAAAGGAGATATTTCGCTATGCCAACTGGAACTTAAGTTAGAAGTAACTCGTATGAATATAAAAAGAATTTGAAGAGTAAAATGCTACATGGAGGAAAATATAGTCATTTGCTAATCACGTTAGTAATTTGATTGTGTATAATTTTGCACAATTTGTTCTAATAAGTTTCTTAAGAAGAGTTTAGCAAATCACATAAAATAGCAAAATTATTTTAATTTAGGTTCTTTTCCAAAATTTCATCAATCTTTAGAAAATACACATTATAAAACAAATATGTGTTATTCCAACTTCCCATTAAGTTGTTCCACATATGCTGTTGTGTGATACATCTATATGCATAAATAAAATTTCCTCTAATTCTGTTTTAGAAATTCAGATGTGAACTATTTTCTGATGCTGTCATAGTCATCTGCATAATACTGCAACTTAATGGTAAATATTTTATTTTTAATATAAATATCTAAAAAAACTGATCTGTTTTTTTTTAAATGGAATGGCAATTATTTTTAATATGTGATAATTTACAAGGTTCAGTATAAGAAGAATAGGCATAAAACTATAATTAACTCTACTAAAATTATGTTGAGGGATCTACTGATGAAAATATAAACTCTTTTAGGGAGAATAACACAGCTGTGTGGTTGTTATTCACCTAAAATTGTGAAAGTATCATATGAGAAAATTTTATAAGGAAAATCTCTGTAAATAGATTTTTATTATTGTATGTTTCACTAGGCTTATTCCCAAGAGTGTGTTCTCCTATTTCCTCCCTCAATTTTTGCTATGAAAGATCTCAAAAAACTTTGGTGGACGTGGCAACTCTTTTTCCCCATTAACTTCTGTAAGCACATTTTAGTAGAGAACAATTCCATAAGAATGTCAAAGACCTAAGTTGCTTAGTTTCCTAATGCAGCTATAACAGAAATACCACAAGTGGGTGATTTTAACAAACAAAAGTTTATTTTCTCACAGCTTAGGGAGCTCCACTTCTAAATTCACGTCACTGACTTTAGAGGAAGGCTCTCTCTATTTCCTTTGTGTGTGTGTGTGTGGGGGGGTGAATCTGTCATTTTTTACCCCTGTTCCTTAGTAGCACAAATGAAGAAGAGATTGATGCTACATGGAGAGGGCCAAGGAACTGAGGATCGTTGTTGTTGCTATGTGCCATCAAGTCCTGTCCGACTCATAAAGACCTTGTGCACAACAGAACAAAACACTGCTTGGTCCTGTGCCAGCCTCATTATCTCTACTATACCTGAGTCCATCACTGCAGTCACCATGTCAGTCCATCTCGTTGAGGGCCTTCCCTCTTTCATGGACCTTCCACTTTACCAAGCATGATATCCTTCTCCAGGAAATGTTCTCTCCTTAAAACATGACCAAAGTATGTGAGACGAAGTCTGGCCATTCTCACTTCCAAAGAGCATTCTGGCTGCACCTCTTCCAGGATGGATTTGTTGGTTCTTTTAGCAGTCCATGGTACTTACAGCATTCTTCGCCAACACCACAACTTAAATGCATCAACTCTTCTTTGGTTTTCCTTATTCATTGTCCAACTCTCACATGCATATGAAAACCAAAAAAAACCAAACTCACTGCCGTTGAGTAGGATCCTACTCATAGAGATCCCTCCTTGGGTTTCTGAGGCAGTATCACTATGGAAGTAGATTGCCCAATCTTCTGAGGTGATTGAAAATACCATGAGTTGGGTTAGGCCCATCTTAGTCCTCAAGGAGATATCTTTGCTCTTCAGCACTAGAAAGTGCAAAAGAAAAATCTTTTGCAACAGATTTTCCCAATGCAATACATCATCTGATATCTTGACTGCTGTTTCCATTGGTGTTGATTGTAGAACCAAGTAATATGAAGTCTTTGACAACTTCCACCTTTTCTCCATTAACCATGGTGCTGTTTATTGGTTCAGCTATGAGGATTTTTGCTTTCTTTATATTGAGGTGTAATCCACACTTGAGACTGCAGTCCCTAATCTTCATCAGTTAAGTGCTCCAAGTCATCCTCAATTTCAGCAAGCAAAGTTGTGTCACCTGCGTATCTCAGGTTCTTAATGAGCCTTCCTCCAATCCTGATGCCACATTCTTTTTCAAGTAATCCAGCTTCTTGGATTATTTGCTGAGCATACAGATTGAATAAGTATGGTGAAAAGATACAACCCCGATGCACTCCCTTCCTGATTTTAAACCATGTGTTGCCCCCTTGTTCTCTTCAAACAACAGTCTCCTGGTCTATGCACAAGTTCCTTGTGAGTACAAATAAGTGTTCTGGAATTCCCATTCTTCTCAATGTTATCAACAATTTGTTATGATCCACACAATTGAATGCTTTTGCTTACTCAATAAAACACAAATAAATATCTTTCTCGTATTCTTTGCTTTCAGCCAAGATCCATTTGACATCAGCTATGATATCCCTCACTCCACGTCTCCTTCTGAATCCAGCTTGCATTTCTGGAAATTCTCTGTCAATATACTGCTGCTGAAGTGGCATGTCTCAAGATGAGAAGAAACAGTTACAAACATTCATTAATAACCAGAACATGGAATGTACAAAGTATGAATCTAGGAAAATTAGAAATTGTCAAAAAAGAAATGAAACACATAAAGATTGATATCCTAGGCATTAGTGAACTAAAATGGACTGGTTTTGGCCATTTTGAATCAGACAATCATATGACCTACTATGCCAGAAATGACAAATTGAAGAGAAATAGCATGGCATTCATCATCACAAAGAATGTATCAAGATCAATCCTGAAGTACAATGCTGTCAGGGACAGAATAATAACCATATGCCTACAAAGAAGACCAGTTAATGCTGGTCAAATATTCAGATTTACACATCAACCATTGAAGCTAAAAATGAGGAAACTGAAGATTTTTACCAATGTCTGCAGTCTGAAATTGACTGAACATGCAATCAAAATGTGTCAATTACCACTGGTCATTGGAATGCATAAGTTGGAAACAAAGAAGAATCACCAGTAATTGCAAAATATGGCCTTGATGATAGAAATGATGCTGGAGATCGCACAATAGAATTTTGCAAGAGCAAGGACTTATTCATTGCAAATACCTTTTTTCAACAATACAAACAGTGGCTATACAGGTGGACTTTGCCAGATGGAGTATACAGGAATCTGACTGACTACATCTGTGGCAAAAGGTGATGGAGAAGCTCAATAACTTCAGCCAAACAAGGCCAGGAACTAACTGTGGAACAGACTATCAACTGCTCATATGCAAGTTCAAGTTGAAGCTGAAGACAATTATAAAAAGTCCATGAGAGCCAAAATATGACCTTGATTATGTCCCTTCTGAATTTAGAGACCATGGGAAGAATAGATTTGATGCATTGAACACCAATGACCGAAAACCAGAAGAATTGTGGGATGACATCAAGAACATCATCCATGAAGAAAGCAAAAGGTCACTAAAAAGACAGGAAAGGAAGAAAAGGCCAAAATGGATGTCAGCAGAGACTCTGAAACTTGCCCTTGAACAGCAAGTAGCTAAAGCAGATGGAAGAGTCAACAGGATAAAAAAGCTGAATAGAAGATTTCAACTGACAGCTCAAGAAGACAAAGTAAATTATTATAATGGAATGTTCAAAGACCTAGAGTTAGAGAACCAAAAGAAAGGAACACACTTGGCATTTCTCAAGCTGAAAGAACTGAGGAAAAAATTTCAGCCTTGAATTACAATATTGAAAGTTTCCATGGCCAATATGTTGAATGATGCAGGAAAAATCAAAATAAGATGGATGGAATACAAAGTCATTATACCAAAAAGAATTGGTAGATGAACATCTGTTTCAGGAGGTGACATATGATCAAGAGCCAATGGTATTGAAGGAAGAAGTCAAAGCTGCACTGAAGGAATTAGTGAAAAACAAGGCTCCAGGAATTGACGGAATACCCATTGAGATGTTTCAACAAATGGATGCCCCACTGAAGGCACTCATTCAGTTATGCCAAGAGATTTGGAAGACAGCTACCTGGCCAACTGACTGGAAATATATATATATATGTGTGTGTGTCCATTCCAAAGAAAAGTGATCCCACAGAATGTGGAAATTATCAAACAATATCATTAACATCACATGCAAGTAAAATCTTACTGAAGTTAATTCAAAAACAGTTGCAGCAGTATATTGACAGATAGATAGATTGCTGCCATCAAGTTACCCTCACTCATTGCAATCTACACAGTAAAACCTGTAAAAGCTAGAACCCGTGTAAGGCAGGAAGCTGTCAGAGAAGAAAAACGCAAATATTTTCCACTAACTAGAGAGCAATAGAAAAGTGGTGACTGTTCCCTCTGGAAGACAGAAAACTTGTAAGACCTGCAAAAGCAAGGCAGGCCATCGAATTCCAGCTCTCAAAGGTTTCACTGTACATACAACAGAATGAAACATTGCCAGAGTGTTCACGTCCATCATTGCAGCTTTGCCAATTCATCTCGCCAAGGATCTTCCTCACCCTCACCGGCCCTCACCCAACATGGTGTCCTCCTCCAGCAGTTGAGTCCTGCTGATGTCAGCCAATGTTCTCTTTTGATGCATAAAGTTTTCATTCGCTAGTTTTCAGAAGTAGATCATCAGGCCTTTCTTCCTAGTCTGCCTTAGTCTGGAAGCTCTGCTGAAACCTATGCACCATCAGTGACCCTGCTGGTATTTGAAATACCAGTAATGTAGCTTCAAGCATCATTATAATACACAAGCCACCCCAGTACCACAAACTGACCGATGGGTGGTGATTTTCTACTATGGATCTTTTTCTCCTATCAGATCTGATGTTGCTGATGTCCTTGACTTCTACTAACAAAGAATTGAACAGGAGAGGCAAAACGTCCACACAAGCTAAAGTTTATTAAAGAGAAAGAAGAGGAGAAGGGCTCGAGAGGGAGAAATAGAGAGGGGCTTTCACCTACACTAGCCTCTGGTCTCTCCCAAAACAAAGGATTTCCTAGGATTGATAAAAGGTTTTAGGTGGAATAAGGTATTATATTTATTCAAAGCATAGACTGGCATTTCTGGTGGGGTTATGAAGATCAGATGTGCACACTGGAGATAGCCAAGATGAATTCCACAGCAAGGGCTGTTGGAAGAAAGATGGAACTAGGCACAAAAGCTGCTGGTGGGTTGCCATGACTTATTCTGGGATGTTGTACATGAGTGATGTCTCTGGACCCTGGTTTGAGTCCCAGCAAGGGTTCCCTGCCTGTCTCACTGACTCCAGGTCACCTCATCACTACCTCCCCATTGCTCAATGCTGCTCCATCTGGAAAATAAGTACTCCTTCTTCCTGACTTCTGAAAGAATTCTACCTACCCTTCAAAAATAAACTCCCAGAACATGCTGCCGTCTTTCCCAGATCCTCTAACCCACACTCATGTTTCCTTTCTCTGAATCTTTTTAGCACTTACAATTTATGCCACATGATTGAGTTCTTTGTTGTATATTATCTTGTATTGTTCTCTAATTTTTCATGTCACTCAAAGTTATAGTAGCTTACTGAAAACACCATATGTATAGAAGTCACATTACATTTTTTCTATGTCCTTCAAAACTCTAGATACATGTTATTTTTATTATTCTTTTCCCTTTTCTTCAGTAAAGCTTTACTCCAATGGCCCCACAGATCAGAAATACTGATGCCTGACAGGGCAGTATCTCCAATATCCTTTCCTGAGAGAGGAACTGAATAGGACATGAAACTAAGAACATCTTGTAAATTTCCAAGTCACTTAACCTTTTCAAGATGATCTTATTGAACACAAAGCCAGATAATACAGAGTACGAAGATGGGGTTTTTCCTCTGCTATTTTTTTCCCTGCTTGAAAAACATAAGGAAATGAATTATGGGTTCTAAAATCTGAAACATATAATAAGTCTATTAAAATGCAATGTTTATTTTAAAGTTTTCTCCTAGTAGCATCCAAAATTTTAAATTCAGATGAGTCACAAGTCTAATTTCAGGGGACCAGAACTAGTCAAAGATCAGTTTAGAGTAACAAATTGAAATGCAAAATGGTGGCCCCTAGCAGTTCTTAACCTCCTTAAGGAGTGAAATACTCTCAGTCAGCTGAGTAATTAACAACAGATTAACTTGATATTTGGCTAGGTCGAAATTAAAATACTTCATTAAGAAAATATTGGGTGAAATGTTAATTATTGCTATTCTTGCAAAATGATACATGAATTGTCATTCTATTTTATCTTTTACTAGCTTTTGCACATACATGTGTTTGTGGAAAGATGATTTAAAGGGAGTTTTATAATGCTAACAGCAGGTGCTTCCTTAAAATTCTTGCATTTAAGATTGACATTTAATATATTTTTAGGAGGCCATCAATTTCCTCTTTATTCTTAGATGACAATTTTGACATGTCACAGATACAGAACGATTTTTATATAAATGAGCATTTATCTTCATCACCTCCCACAAACTGTTGTAACAATTCAGTAAGCCATTCAGCAGTGGCTGTGGTATTGGGGGCTGCTGTAAACAGAGTATGCTCTGAAGGATGTATGTCTGGAATTAACCTGCTCACAACACCTAAATTAAACAGGTAAACCCTGAAGTCTGCATTCTCCTGAGGGTAAAGAGCAGACAAGTGGAAGTGTTAAAGGAGAGAAAAAATGCAATTCAAAAAAGAAAAAAGAGAAGCCATGATTTCCAATTTCAAATATTTTTCTAGGTAGAAAAAATATTTGTTCGAAGTAAAGAAATAATTTATACAAAGCAAAGAACAATTGTGCTTGTACAGAGTAAAGAATGTCCAGCTTATAATTTAATTTATACAAAAATTGATTTGTATCCATCAAGTTTCCCTTATAAATTCCACTGGCCATTACATCAGTTACTACAAGCTGAATGGTTTTAGCACATTTATTCATTCTAAATTTTGCTATTAAATAATTAAAGGTTTGAAGGCTGAGGTAGTCACTAACTTATAGTTCTAAAATTGGATCACCTTACAGGGAAATCCACCAGGTGACAAACTCTACCCTTAAACATGAAGCTTCCAATCACTCTTTGTGTCCTGATTTTAAACATGAACACCAGCCCAGAATCACCAGGCTTTGGGAGAAATCACTTTTACTGAAGACAAAGACCAAAATAAACAAGGGAGAGGGATTGCAAAAAATAGACTGGATTGGTAGAAAGAAACTTAAAAAGAAAATCATAACAAAAATGTCCTCAGAGAGGGACTCCTGGCTGGATCTCACTGTGAAAGAGTAACAGGAACTGGATTTATCCTTCTGCCTTAAGAACTTAAAAAACTAGATATAAGAAAAATAGTTCTTGAACATTAGATAACAGGCAGTGCAGGACTGGGATCCCCAAGAAAAAAGAAACAAATGAGGTGAGCTCCACAATTGCCTCAGCTTGAGGTGTTTCCAGGGTACAACGTGGGGTAAAAAGAGACAGAGAGTTCAGGGAAGCCCATGGTTGTTGTCAGTTGCCAGAGAGTAGGTTTCAACTAATGGAGACCCCCTGTATGACAGAATGAAACATTGCCTGGTCTTGTCCCATCTTCACATTTGTTGCTTTTCTTAAATCCATTGTTGTGGCGTAGTGCCTAAGGCATTTGACTGCTAACCAGAAGTCTGGAGGTTCAAACCCACACCAGTCACTCATCAGAAGGAAGGTTAAGCAATCTACTTCTGTAGTGATACTGCCTCGGAAACCCAAGAAGGGGTGGCTATGAGTTGAATCCGACTCGGTGACAGTGAGTTTGGTTGTTTTTTTTTTAATTGTTGTGGTCACTATGTATTTTGAGTATCTTCCAAATTCCAAACTAGGGGGCTTATCTTCCAGCAATATATCAGCAATATTCTGTTGTGATCTGTAGTAGGGTTTTCAGTGGCTAATTTTTGGCAGTAGATTGCCAGGCCTTTCTTCCTAATCTGTCTTAGTCTAGAAACTCTGTGAAAAGCTGTCCACCATGAGTGACCTTACTGGTAACTGAAATACAGTGACATAGCTTCAAGAATCACTGCAACATGCAAGACTTCACAGTATGATCAACTGACAGACAGGTGGTGGTTGAGCAGGACTAAAAACCCAAAAAACAAACTCACTGCTGCCGAGTCCATTCTCATAACGACTCATAGTGACCCCTCCTTGGATATCTGAGGTAGTAATCTCTACAGAAGTAGATTGCTCAATGTTCCTTCTGAGGATTGGCTGGTGGGTTTGAACCGCCAGCCTTCTGGTTAGCAGTCAAATGCCTTAGGCACTATGCCATCAGAGCTCTAGATGGCTAGAATTTGCAGGGTGGAGGACTGGAGAGGAGGAAGTTACAGAAAGGAAGTCCAAAGCTTGGAGACCTGCAGGCAGAGTACTGATTGGCGCCTGCTTGAGAAGCTGGGGAAAGAACCACCAAAACAGCATAGAACAACTTCCAAAGATCACACAAACTGGGAGAGTTCACATTTCCACCAGATTTTAGGGAGCAAGGAAACTGTTCACAAAGTGGTGTTAGGGGAGCTCAGGAAAGTGCTGCTTTTCACAGAAGGCATTGTAGAACAAATTGACTCTTCAAACTATGTGAGTACACAGTGTGATTTTAAAATAATAAAATGTTTAAAAAAATGCTTATTATGGCAATACATGCCATATGTAATCATGTTTTAGATGTGACTTGCCAATTAGTTGAGCTCTAATTAGGCTTTGTAGTAACATAATTTATTTTCTCCAGAAATCTTCATGAAAAGACTTTTAAAATTGCAAATGACAGTCATCATTGCTAAAATAATAACATAACAAGCAAAGTTGCAAATCTGTTCACAATTTACTGAAGAAGCAAACACTGTCAAGAAAGTGGGGGTGTTGGTTGATGCTAAATGTTTGCACAGGAAAGCCTTGAAGTATCTCTATCTTTTAACAAGATACAGTGGCTTTTTGATTCACCACTGCTATCGCAACAAATTCAGAAAGAAGATGGGGCAATTTACTTCCGTAGTGATATTGCCTCGGAAACCCAAGGAAGGGTCGCTATGTCAGGTCCGACTCCATGGCACATAACAACAACAACAATCACAACAAATGGGATGTTTCTCCTAATTTAAATTTAGCTAACAAACAGAATTACATTAGAGTGCATAGTGAATAAGAGCTGTTTAGAAATTTACCGTGGCTTATGGTTCTTCCTGGGAGCTCTGGTAGCATAGTGGCTAAGACACTTGCCTGCTAACCAGATGGTTTGCGGTTCAAACTCACCAGCCACTCCTCGGAAGGAAGGTTGGCAATCCTACTTCCTTAGTGATACTGCCTCAGAAACCCAAGGAGGGGTCGCTATGAGTCGGGTTTGACTCGACGGCACATAACAACAACAACAACAACATGGTCCTTCCTTGTATTCAGCAGCTTATGCATTTGGCTTGTGTCTTTGCATTCCGGTTGTAAAGATTTTCTCTGAATCTACGTTTTGCATATTGCAATGCCATTTGACATTGGAAAAAGCTGAAAGATATCGTGACTGGTTTCTTTTTGTTTGAAGACAAATCAATATGGCACGGAAACATCATAAGCATTTTTTATAATCTGCATCTTCATTTATTTTTAACAAGAAAAAAATCATGCAATAATTACTTCCCTTGGATCTCAACATTGAAACAATGTGATGAAAGGGGGAAAAAGTAGGTTTGGGGAGTCAGAGGGCTTTGGTTTGAATTCTGGCCCTGCCCCTCACAAATTTACTTACACTGCTGTACACGTAGTAGATGCTCAATAAGTGGTAGCTGTAATTATTGACAGTATCCAAAAGGAACAAAGATTTTCAATTGAAAAGAAGGAAAGAATAAGAGAGTGGAAAGAAAAAGGAGGGAAAAAAAGGAAAGACAAAAACTAGGAAAAGGTAAGGAAAGACTTTGGGAGAACATCAGTTGTTGTATGTGCAGAAAAGGAATCTAGGTATCCTCAATCTTTGCCCTAGATCTTCCTCTCATTTATTTTTATTTTCTTCACTTTCTTTGTACTTTTTTCTCTTTGCGGATATTTTTCGGAGTGTCTCATAAGTTTTCATCCCTTCTTAGGCAATACTGTATGGATACACAGAATTATTTTCATGAAATAAAGGGACAAGAGACCAGCAAGATAAACAAGCTTATTGGAGTAAAATTTTAACTTAATCTGAGCACAACAGAAATCTAGCTATTGGAGGAAAAAGACCAGAAAACAACTTTAGTTTTCTTGGTGAATCTTTTCTCTGTTAAAGTAATACACATGATCACCACAGATAGTTTAGGAACATAGGAAAAAATTAAAGTCACAATAAATACTTCTACCCAGCTAAAACTATATTTTATTGTTTTTCCTTCAAGTCTTTTGGTCTCATGCTATATACTATGATATTATATCTTGATTTTGTAGTTTTCATTACAGCTTGAGCATTTCCCCATGTCATTAAATACGTTCCTGAAACACCAGATCTGTTATGTAAGTGTGCCTCACAGTTCATTTAACATTGCCAAAACATTAATGATAAATCTTCTTTCCCAACACCCACTATCACAAAACACTTCCCCTCAGAGTAGGACTATGGTATAACAGAAATGGCTAATGCAAAAGATAGCATCTGTGTTAAGCTTTAAACTTAAGTGTTACCACTTTATGTCTTAGTCTTACAAATAAAGTAAAAGGCTTCCCAGAAAGAAATCAAAGAAGGAATTCCAGTAAGATGGCAGACTAGGCAGAAAGACGGCACAGACCCTCTTCAACAAAGAAAAGGGAAACCAATTAACACAGACACAGAA